>NW_026622930.1:37297493-37600523 GCF_023065955.2 Ursus arctos | reverse complement strand
CCATTTACTTGCAACTTATTTTGGTCTTAAAAATGCATCTTGTGCGGATAATATATAGTCAAATCTTGCTTTTTGTTCATCTTTGCAATCTCTTCCTTTTCACTGAATTGTTCAGTTCATTTATATTTAATATAATTATTGATATGATTAGATTTAAGTTTGTTTTTTAACTTGTCCTGTTTTTTTTTCTTATTTCCTCCTTTTCTTTGTTTTGGTTAATAAAATATTTTTAGGACTATTTTAATTCATTTTAAGTTATCCATCTGTGGCGTTTTGTTGTTGTTTTAGTGGTTGTCTGAATTCTCCAACTAAATTTTTTTAGGTTATGGAAATGTTCCATGTGCTTCTCCAATATGGGAGTAACTAGTTACATGTGACTATTAAGACTTTGAAATGTGACTAACACAACTGAGGAACTGAATTTTGTTATATTTAATTTTAATTGAGTTTAAATTTAGTCACTTGTGGTTAGTGAATACTGTATTGGACAACACATTCTTATCAGTCTACTTAGATTTATATTGTACAATTTCATGTGAAATATAAAAATCTTACAATAATATAATTTTATTAACTCCCTATCCTTTTTGTTACTGTTGTTATGTATTTTACTTTACATGGTTAAAAGCTCCACAATATATTTGTCTTTAAATAGCCTTGTCTTTTAAATAAATTATAAGAAGAAAGAAGAAGATAGTTTTTCATACTTTCATGTCTATTTGCCATTTCTGGTGCTTTTCTTCCTGTAGTATTGTATATTCTGGTGCTTCCTTCCTGTAGGTTAGATTTTCCCTTGTATCATTTCCCATCATCCTAAATAACTGTTCTATTAGAATTTCTTATAGTTTTCAGTGAATTATTCCTCCATTCATTTATCTGAAAATGTCTTTTTGTTTTCCCTTTTGAAAGAAATTTTTACTGCATATAGAATTCTGGGGTGAAAATTTTACTGCATATAGAATTCTGGGGTGAATATTTATTTATGTGAGAGAGAGAGCAAACATGAGTGGGGGGGAGGGGCAAAGGGATAGGGAGAAGCAGACCCCACGCTGAGCAGGGATCCTGAGCTGGGATCATGACCCGAGCTGCAGGCAGATGCTTAAACGACTGAGCCACCCAGGTGCCCCTGGTCTCCCTTGTTTCTAATGAGAAGTCACTCATAGCATTGTTCCCTGCATGTAATTGACTTTTTTCTCTATTTTCAACATTTATTCTTTATCTTTGGTTGTCAGCCTTTTGATTATGATGTGCCTAGGTGTGATTTTTATTTTTGTATTTATTCTCCCTGGAGTTTGTTGATTCTTCAATCTGTAGGCTGACATTTTCCACCAAATTAGAGGAATTTTCAGCCATCGTTCTTCAAATTCTATTCTACCCCATTCTTTCTTCTCTCTTCTGAGAACTCCAGATATACATGTAATTTCAGAAGTTTACTTTCTATTTCTAATATATCCATTTGGTTTATTCTTTGCTTTCACTCCCCATCTTTTTACTCAGTATATTCATCTTCTCCTGTGCATCTTTAAATATATTGATATGAGCTATTTTAAGGGCTTCATCTGTTAATTCCAACATTTGGATCATTTTGGATTCTGCTTCTATTGACTGCTTCTTTTCTTGATTATGGGTTACATCTTCCTGCTTCTTCACATGTTTAATATTTTTAAAATTATTATTATTTATTTAAGATTTATTTATTTATTTAAGAGAGAGAGTGAGCATGAGCAGGAGGGGCAGAGGGAGAGGGAGAGAGAATCTCAAGCAGATTCCACACTGAGCATGGAGTCCCCACACAGGGCTTGATCTCACAACCCTGAGATCACGACCTGAGCTGAAATCAAGAGTTGAACGCTCAACTGACTATGCCACCCAGGCACCCCTAAAATTATTTTTGAATATTGTTATCAAGGAGTTATAGAGAGTCTGGATTATCTTATTTTCCTTCAAAGGCTGTTGAGCTTTCTTTCTATGAGGCTGTTAAATTACTGGCAAATCCTCTTGATCTTGTTAGGCTTTATTTTATTATTTGTTTAGGGCAGTTGTAGTTTGGTTTTGTCCTTAGTCTTGGGACATGGCCCTTTCTCTGGGGCATGGTACTTATTCCTAGGGTGTGGCCTCTTTGGAGTTTCAGTTGAATACATGAGGTGCTTAAGAAGGCCTCTCCACTTAGGCTGGGCCAATGTTCTTATGTTTCCTGCACTGCAGAGCCTGTGATGTGTTGGCCCAGCTTTTTTACTTGCGGCAGCCATTTTCTGCTAGGCCTTGTGAAGTCTCCTCCTGCACATTGGCTGCAGGGGAACACTCATGAAGTCCATCATCCTCCTCCCCTACACAGCTCATTTCTCTGTGATATCCTGCCTTAAAGGGATATCCTCTGGGGTCCAGGGACCCCAAACATTCTAAATTCTATGTGTACCTCTTCAGCTCAGCTAGACTTCCATATTCCCTTGGATTCCACTTCCTTTTAGTTCAGTTGGTGTCTCTAAGTAGAAAGCTGAAGAAGAAGACATGGAGCTCTCTCTGTGTTTCTCTCCTCTTAAGGATCACAGTGCTGCAGTGTTTATTGTCAAATGCCTGGAATTGGTTACCTTAGATATTTATAGCTATTTTCACTGGGAGGGCAAGTCTAGTACCTGTCACTGTATATAGCCTCTTATGTATGTTTTGGTATAGTACATACCCCTTAATAAACTATTAAAACAAAAAATCACTTTTCTTATTTAAAGATCCTGTTTCCTTTCTATGTCAGAGCACTGTTCTTGATGATTATATGTGTTTTTACTCTAACCTCAACAAACATTAGTCTGTTGAAGTTCATTTAAGTTATTATAATTAACATTTCTAAATCACAATGATTAATAATTAGCATTTCTTGGGGGTACTGGAGTGGTGCAGTTGGTTAAGCATCTGACTCTTGGTTTCAACTCAGGTCTGATATCAGGGTCATGGGATTGAGCCCCACATTGGGCTCCATGCTCAGCATGGAGTCTGTTTGACTTTCTCTTCCCTTCTTCCTCTACCACTCCCCCACCTTGTGCCCTCTCTCTCTCTAAAATAAATAAATCTTTAGGGGTACCTGGGTGGCTCAGTTGATTAAGCATCCAACTCTAGATTTCAGCGCAGGTCATGGTCTTAGGGTCCTGGGATTGAGCCCCAGGTCTGCCTCTGTGCTCAGCAGGGAGTCTGCTTGAAGATTCTCTTTCTCCCTCTGCCCCTTCCCCTGTTCATGCAGGTGCTCAACGCATGTGTGTGTTCTCTCTCTCAAATAAATAGATCTTTACAAAAATAATTTACATTACTCATTACAGTGTTTATTAAACATAGAAAAGACATTTTTTCAAGAGTTTAAAACAAAATTTGGGTAGAACAAAGTGTAGCCTAATATCCTTCTATTTTAAAAAGTGGGATACAATAAAATTCTAGGACACTAGAATAATCCATATAAACTTTGTTGCTCACTGGTAGAAAATTTTTATAGTTTTCTTAAAAACAAAAATACTTTTTCACTGGCTCTAACTTTACTGGCATGTCAAAGGAAAATGCCAGAAACAAATTTGCCTGACATTGTATTCCTAAGAACACTGATATAAATCATTGACTGTACCATAATTTATGTTTTACTTTATTGTTTAACAAAACATATCAAAGCAATATAAATGATACTGCTGTTTACATAAATCAATTAGAGATAAGACATGTTGAGTCAGTAAATTACTTGAGACTAGAATCTGTTCTGGGGAGCTCAGGCGCCATATTCTGAAGACCCAGGAATATGTAATAAACTATCCAGAAAATGCCCTATTTCTGGTTCTAGTTCCTCATCTGTTAAATAATATTTTGGTCTAGAGTTGTCTAGCATGTAAAGGATCCTAGCAAAGGATCCATTCTTGCTATGTTCTTACTTTTACGTTCTGACCCGTCTTCTCATTACAGTGCCATATTTTTGTCTTTAATGTTAAAACATTCTTTCCATATGTCTTTATCTCAAAGTAATGACAGCCATGTTTCTGGGTGGTTATAGCAATCATCGGATAATTACAAATGGGAACAAAAAATAAACATGCGGCTAAGTGCCAGGTAATTTTAAATCTTAAAAACTGTAACAATTACCCCATAAATATAATGCATTGAATCTCTGATTGCTATTACAAAAATGGGCCCAAATTAAGAGAAATAGCTTAGCATTTACATGGAAATATAGACTCTGGAATGGTATCACTGCCTGCCATCAGTTATCTTAAACTGAGTCCAAGTTTTTAAAGTCATTTCCTAACTAATGTTAACAAGCACAGGTGTTTCCTGATTTCAGTTGTTCAGACTCTTAGAAAAAATGAGTAACTCAGGGAAATGTGTAAAATTCCTTTGCTGGCTTCCTTTCTCCTGTACCAAGCCTAAGCTCCATCTGAGTACTATATGGGTGTTTGTATTTCTATGCCCATTGAGCCCATGAGCTTATTCTCTCCCTTTCTGTTTGTTATACTCAACAGCTCTCTCTTTTGTTTTCTTACTACTGGTGTTATTTTTTTCAAGTTTTCTGCCATCTTTAGAATCTCAATTTGATTCTATTTGAAGAGAATGAGTCAAATATCTGTCTCTGATTTGAAGGGTTTTGTGGTTGGCAGGGTTGAGTCCCTGCATGGCTGTGGGGCTGTGTTAGGTCTTAAACACCAATTCTTCATGCCAAAGGGCAGAGTGTGAGGCAGCCAGAATGAGGTGGGGGGGAAGGGAAAGTGAGCAGTCGTATAAGACAGAACTGATAACATTTATATAATGTTGTAAGACTTTGCAACGTGTATTAAAGTTGGTTTCTCATTTAATTCTGTACAATTGTGTGACTTGTCTGAGGTCGTCTAACAGTTTTGGAGGTTATAAACCTGTCTTTGAATGTTACTGTCTCTTACGTGTAGGGTTCTTAAACTTGAGTGCAGGAAAACCAGCTGGGCTTGTTAAACTTTGTCAAAAAGGTCAATTCGGGGTTGTCCAACTCCCCACTCCACCCCAAAGCTCATGGTCAGATTGCCTGAAATGACCTGCTATCACCTGTTGGCTTCCAGAGTTAAAATTATGTTGACTGCATGGTGGGACTTTATTAAATTAGAATTCAAAATAAATAGTACGTTGGTTGACTACAAAGTATTTACGTGCTTTGCTCTTCTAGTATCTACAATAAACATTTTGCTAACGTTCTGTGTGCAAAACAAATGTTCCAATTCAGAGTTCTAAAAAGGGAGAAGGGGAAGTACTTTGAAGGATTTTAATGTAGGAAGATGTCTTGATTAGTTCTGTAGAAAGTTAAATTTTGGCCTTGTATGAGAAAGATGACTGGGGATGATGTGAAATTTTTATACTTCATTATCAGGATTTCAAGGACAAAAGGTCTTTTTTCTTTTTTTTTTAATGTCTCCTTCCTATGAACTATTCCCTCTTAGGAACAAGGGCCAAACTGCTTTTCATTTCCAAGAATCAGAAAACGTTGAAGTTTCACCAGAAAGATGACAGGAAATGATTACAGTTTCAAAGGGTTAAAGTCAACCTTATCTGTGATTTGGTGTATAGTTTTTTAATATTAGCTTAAAAATCTTTTGATAAGTTGCTGAAACTTTCGTTATGGAAAAATCCCAAAGTGCATAAATGAAAAGAAGAAAAAGCCACGTATACTAAAAACATTTGTAAAGTTGCTTACTTCGCGCCAGGTACTCTTCCAAATGCTTTAGAAATAATAACTTGTATAAAACTCTCAGTAAGCCTGGTCACTGAGCCAACCAGTGGATGCCACCAACAACATGGAGAAAACCCAGTAAAGGGCAAGCGAAAGATGAGCAAAATGATCATTTTCCTCTCATGGGTTTCTTACACACGCCACAAAATCTAATAACGTGGTCACTACTTGTAGTTCATAACCACGTGGCTTGTGAATGGACTGGAACTAACTGATAAAGGTTAATGAAACAAACTGTCCAATAGCTAAATTAATAATAGGCTTTAGAGAAAGTCATTACTATTGTAAACCATATACACTCGCTTCTACCACTAGTGCTTCTTAAAAATACTAACACAACAAGAATAGATTAAAAATGAGGAGCTATCATAAGTTCTTTGTACGTTACTGTAGGTTCGTCAGAATTAATTTTTTTTTTAAAGATTTATTTATTTGACAGAGAGAGAGACAGCCAGCAAGAGAGGGAACATAAGCAGGGGGAGTGGGAGAGGAAGAAGCAGGCTCCCAGCGGAGGAGCCTGATGCGGGGCTCGATCCCAGGACTCCGGGATCACGCCCTGAGCCGAAGGCAGACGCTTAACGACTGAGCCACCCAGGTGCCCCGGGACTTAAGGATTTTTAAACTATTTTAGTTTGAAAAGATATTTTTGCCTCATTTGGTGACGTGTTACTTTATGTAGCTATTACAGAGGTGGGTACAACGCAATGTTTGAGGTGACTAAACGTCATTAGTCTTGGCTCCTCTAAATGATCTTTTATTATAGATGATGTGTGTCTTTTTTTTTTTTTTGAATCCACACAACTATAACTCAGGCTGAGGACATTTCTGAACCTGCTTCTTAATTGAATGACTGTAAGGTTGTCCAGGTTTCCACACACCTACTAAGAAATGCACTTAGGTGCCGTAAAGGATTTCAAATGAAAATATTCTAATGTGGGTAGATTTAAGTCGGTGCGCTATGCCAAAAAAAGAAAACAGCCAGGGGAGAGATTTGTGTTTGTTCTCTTTACACACATACATTTTTACCTTCATTTGATTTTCCTGGTAGGAACCAACGACCGAAATGTTTTACAGAGTTCTCGCTCTTGATCACGAGGCTATGTCCAGGCAATTGTCAGTACAGTGTTATCAGCCTGACCACCTTTTATGAGGGCATTACTTTTACGCTTGCTTCTCTGCTCTGACCTCAGTCTCCGGAATCTGTCTTACTTAAGTGGGCTTTTGAGGCAAATAGTAATGGAAGGCTCCTCTTTTGAGGAAGCCTGAGGAAGGCTGAGAAGCTCTGCCCATCCACTCTGCCTGCCCTTTAAGGACTCCTGCCCTTCACACTTCCTTCCCCTTGTTCCCTCTTTCACTGTAAGCTCCCTCTTTCACTGTAAGCCATTGACCCATTGAACACTGTGCATTAGGAGCCTTTGGCTCACGCGTCCCACATCCCTCCCACCCCCTGATTGTGTTTCTGTTTCTTCCTGTAAGTCATGGAAGATCTTCCCTTTATCCTGGGGTCCACAAACCTCACAATGATGTGTCCAGGTGACGGTCTTTTTCAACTCATTCTGCCTAATACACTGTGTCCTTTCCAATAGGAGACTAGTGCCCTCCTTCCATTCTGAGAAATATTACCATCTTTGTGAAATATCTTACCTTTTTCTGTTTTTTTGGAACACCTACAAGTAGGACATGGTGGCCCCACTTATTTGTATGTACCTTTGCATGTTTAGAAAACAGATAGGGAACAACGCTGCTCTAACTCTTGCCCTGCACACCACCCTCTCCTGCCTACTGGGAATCTCAGTCTTCCTCCTTATCCTCAGTGTGCAGCAGTAGTTTTCAATCCTACTGTGCATTACAACCACTCTGGGATAGGGTTTAGGCATTCATTCATTCATTCAGAGTGCCATGTGTGTGAGTGGTGGTGAGGGTTGGGGAGAGGAGCAGAGGGAGAGGGAGAGAGAGAATCTCAAGCAGGCTCCATGCCCAGTGCTTAGCCCAATGCAGGGCTCGATCTCATGACCCTGAGATCATGACCTGAGCCAAAATCAAGAGTCAACACTTAACCGACTGAGCCATGCAGGCACCCTGGGCATGCATTTAAATAAATGGGTCAAATCTCAACTCTACCATGTGCGAACTATGTTTCAATCCATTTAACCTTTCTGACTCTCAGTTTCCTTATCTGTAAAATAGAGATAATAACACCTCATTTGGTTGACACGAGGATCAAATGAAATAATGTTTGTCAAGTGGCTTGATACAATGCTGGTGGATGCTCAGTAAATGATGGTATGACAGCCAAGGTCACAGTTGAAATGTAACATGTGCTTGGCAATGTATCAAATACTTCATGTGAATTACTTTATCTTCAGAGCCCTTTTAGATAAGTACGTTTATTATTTGTTTGTGAGTCCAACACCGTAAGAGCTGTTTTCATTTACTGTGTTGCTTTCTTTATCTTTTGGTTTACATATTTGAGGTACTTCATAGACTATTTATATTTCTTACCCTACATTTAAAAATATTTACTATTTTTTCTATGTTGTTGATCATGTGCCATTTTAATAACCATTCCATTCGGTTGCTATTCTATAATTTACTTAGTCATTCTACTACTGCCAGACCTCCTTAGGCAAAGAACTGGTTTGTTGAAGCTTTTTTTTTTTTTTTTAAGATTTAATTTATTTATTTGACAGAGAGAGGGAGAGAGAGTGCACAAGCAAGGGGAACGTGAAAGGGGGAATCAGACTCCCCGCTGAGTAGGGAGCCCTATGTGGGGCTCGATTCCAGGACCCTGGATCATGACCTGTGCTGAAGGCAGATGCTTAACTGACTGAACCACCCAGGTGTCCCTGTTTGAAGCTTTTGATGTATACCGCCAAACTGCCCTCCAAAGGTTGTGCCATTTCATCATGACATGGGATAGGTTTTGACCTAGCTGTTTTATTCTCTAAATTCTCTAATTCTATTTTAAAGTGGAATGGAGGTTGTGGGAAATGTTCCTTAAGAAACTAGACAAATGGCAGCAATTCAGTCAATCAAGCAATCAATCAGAAAAGCATTTAGATAATGTGCTAGGAATTGTACATGAGAAGTCCAAAGTTATAGTGTGACTGAGAAAAGAAATAGTAATGGCAATAGAGGAAAAAAAAAACCCACACAAGCCTCCAGTATAAAAGAACCTATAACACCGAGTTTAAAGCAGTCAGTACGAATATGCAAGTTACTACATTACGTTACATGCTGCTAGTCGGGGTGGGAAGTATATAGAGAGGGGACTTCTTGTCCCCTGCCTTCCTTGAAAGTCAGGACCAGCTCCAGATAGAAGCTGTGACACAGTGAGGTTTGTGTTGGCAGATGGTCCCTTCCCACAGGGGCTTTGTACTGTGTGCTATGTACTATTTGCCTAGTGTTTCCTCCCCACCCCCCGCCAGAAGCCACCAAAGGGCACATGACGTAGGCTGGGACATTCAGGGTCTTCCCCAGGTTGATTTAAGGAAGTGACTGGAGAAAATCCTCTTTCCACTGGGGCCATGAAGCTGGAAATCTGGGCAGTTGGGGCTGCTGGTCACCGTGTCTCTGGACTGTAGAGAGGCAATTTTGGACAGCAGGCTGAAAGCCACAAACATAGATGTTTGTCCTAAACTAAGTGCCCTTTCTTCCCCTGTGTCTCAGATGGCATTCCTGCCTACAGTCTCAGAACTACACGATTTCTCTCCTTTCTTATGTTCCTCCCCCTTAATAAATACCCCTCCACCCAGTGGTCCCGTCTTCCTCCTCAGCTCTCTCTTCCTCATTCCAGCCCAACCTCTTGAAAGAGTGTCTATACTTACTCTCCCCACTTCCTTATTTTTCACCCCAGGCTACTCCAAACGGGCTTCAGCCCCCATCCCTCTACAGAAATGGCTCCACGATTACTAAGGATGTCCATTGCCATCTCTTCACCGCTGCCTTTAGTCCTTATTTACTCAACCTCTTAGTGTCATTTGGCCTAGCCGACCAATTACTTCTTGTTTGAAAATGCTTTGGTTGGTTTTCATAATACCTGGGTACTGTGTCCTCCAGGGTTTTCTCTGATGCTCCTGCTGCTGCTTCGGATCTCCCTTGCCTGCCTCTCTTCCATTTATACATGTTGGGGTTTCTGGAGGGATCTATCCTAAGGCCCTTTCTTTCCTCATGCTACCCTCTATTCCCATCTTTCCCCCACAATCACGAGGTCATCCGCTCTTCTGGCTTTGCTTGCTGTCTATATGGCAATGGCCCCTCACTTTATGTCTTTAGCTCGGACTGCTCTTCTGAGCTTCACAAGTGCTTGGCTAAGTGCCCACTTCAGATTTCAACTCAAATGTATCAAGGTATATTGAGGCTCGTATGTTTCAAATTGAACTGTTCCTCTCCCTCCACAAATCGGCTCCTTCTCTAGTGGTTCCTAATCACCAATGGCTCCCCAATCCACACAGCTGCTTAAGCTGGATACCTGCAAGCCATCCTTGACACCTTCCTCTTCCTCATTCCTTCCATTCAGTCCAACACCAAGGCCTGAGTGCTCTACCTCCTAAACACTTCTCACACCCATAGCCATTACCACCACCCGAGTCCCAGTCACCGTCTCCTCTCCTGGGACTTTGGCATCTGCCACCCGACTGGTCTCCCTATACCCACGCTTGCTCCTTCCAATCCACTCTTCACATGGCCCCGAAGAGAGATTTTTTTTTTTTTAAGTTTGTTGGCTTATTTATTTGAGTAATCTCTACACCCAAAGTGGGGCTCGAACTCACAACCCTGAGATCAAGAGTCACACACACTTCCCACTGAGCCACCAGGTGCACCCCCGAGACAGAGATTTTAAAAGACAAATCTCATCCTGTCCCTGGCCCTGCTTAACTTTTGGCAGTTTCCAGCTGCCCACAGACCATGTCCAAAGACTTTGCCATGACCTATCAGTCTGATCAGTCTTGGGCCCTGACCTACCTTTTCAGGTGAATTTCAGCCACTTTCCCCTTACTTTTTTTTTTTTTTTTTTTTTTTGGCTTCAGCCATATGGAGTCCCTTCTGTTCTGGAAACAGGTCAAACTGTCCCTTTCCTTGGGAACTCTGAATAAACTGATCCTTTTGCTATGTACTTCTTCAGGGGACCCTTCCCTGATCACCCCCTCCAGCTTCCATTGGCCCATTGCACCTGAGCTTTTCCTTCACTGCACAGCCCATGTGTGTGATCTGTATCTTGTTTTCGCTTGCTGTGGGACTTAAGCCCCAGCAGGGCAGGTACGACCGCTGTTTTTCTCCTGACTCTGTCACCACTGCCTACCTGTACCTAGCACTGATAGGACAGAGATGGAGTGTCTAGTGTCCCCTCACATCCCAACCCCAGGGCTGCACTGTCTTTTTTTAGTGCCAAAGTCCAACAGCAGCCCATCTTTCAGTGGTTCTTAAAGCCAGAGGCCTGCTCTTTGGAGGAGAGGGTGACAGAGTTGACCCAAATGGTTCCCTTGACCTCTTCCCCTGGAGCACCAGGGCCAGGTGGGAGCTCCCTGGATGTCTGGGAGCTTGCTTTATAAGCCCTGCCTAAAGCTAAAGTGTCATTAGGATTATGTGCTGCATCCCTGCCTTGTTCTCTTAAAAGAAGTTTTGATGTTTTTAAGACAGGCCCTCTCCCACCATTGTTCTTGTTTTCATTCTCTAGTGTGCCTCTATTCACAGGAGTGAAATTGTTGAGAACCTCCTCAGTTCCAGAGGCCCAAACAGGGCTCGGAAGACCCATCTGCTCTCGGGGGAACCAGAACAGCGAGACGGAATGTAATTAAGTACCTTAAAACTGGCCGAGGCTTTATGGGAGACAAATTGGTTGTGGCTGGCCCTCAGGGAGCAAGGTTTGTGGTAAAGCACAGTAGATGGAACGGTTCACCCAAGGGCCCCAAAACTCCTGGACCCACGGGTGGGAAGGAACAAAAGGCTGCCCACTCTGACTCGCAAACACAACAAGCTGGAATGTTCCTCGAAGAGGCGATTTCTTCCGCACACGTGTGTCAGGGACAGTGCTTGTGTGTAAACGTCTTCTGCCCTTGCTATGCAGGGCTTGGAAGACCAGGTCCACCCCGCAGGGAGACTTAGTCCATCTCAGCCATGTCTGTCTTCAGAACCGACCTTTCCTGCTCTTTGTGCAACAAGACACACCTCTCGGAGGAAGGAGGAGGACAGGATTTCCATCATTACTACCACCCTATTAAAAACAACAACAAAAAAACCACCGTGTAATTACTCTCTGCAGGAAAGGCGCACAAACAGGATGGGCCCGAGCTGAACCCGGGATGAGCCATCCCTGTGAAGATTAGGAAAAGGAACCTCCCCGCCATGCGCCCGCTCAGGCCAGGGCCTCTCCCAGACCGCCAGGCAGGCTCGCCAGCCCAACTCCTCCGGTGGTAAGGAAGGTGCCGGCCACTCCTGGAGCGCGGGTTCCCGGCTCCTGCTCCCCCCTCCTCCTTCCGCCCCCCAGCACTCTCTGGACCTGTCTCCCCGGCCTCAGGTGTTGGCTCGCGCTGGGCCACGAGCTCTGCCCTTTATGGCCTGCACCTGGGGGAGCCTCTCGCCCACCGAGCACAGCCAGACCCCGCGCGACAGGGAGCGAGCGCAGAGCGGGGCCAGCGGACCGGCGTGGGGCTCCCCAGCTGCGCGCGCCCGGCCACCTGCCCACGGCCCGGCCGGCTGTGCGCCACGCCCCCGGAGTTCGAAAGGCGCGGAACCCCGCGCAGGGCTTCTGTGAACTTGGAGCCTGGCGGCGCGAGGCTCCTGCCGGGGATGCGGCGGCAGCTGCTTCCTGGTTTGAAGCTCGCCGAGTGGGGGAGAGCGTGAGCCTGCGGAGGCGGGGGCAGGAGCAGAAGCTGGAGGAGGCGGGGGCAAGAGACGCTTGGGGCTGGAGCTAACCGGACGGGTCGCTCCGGCTCTCCAGGAGAGGAGCTTCCCGGCTCCCGAGAAGGGGCGAGTCCTTTGAGGGCCCCCGGGAAGCGCCGCGCGCTGGAGAGGGACAGTCGGGCTACCCCAGCTCGCGGAGGGCTCGGCTCCGGGCTCCCCTCCTTTCCACCTCGCGAGGGAGGAGGCAAGGGAAGGAGGGGAGGGGAAGGTCCCGCGGAGGAGGCAGAATGACCAGTCGAGGGGGGCTTGGGCGCTGCTTTTCCCAGGAGCTGCCTCCACTCCTGCGGCTGCCGCGAGGGCTGGCTTGAGCAGGGGCTCCAGGCTCTCCCGCTGTGAGCCAGCGCCCCCCCCCCGCCCCCCCGCTCCGGGGCCGGGGCAGCGGCGCCGGCATGACGTCCGGCACCATGAAGTTCAATGGTTACTTGAGGGTCCGCATTGGCGAGGCTGTGGGGCTGCAGCCCACCCGCTGGTCCCTGCGCCACTCGCTCTTCAAGAAGGGCTACCAGCTGCTGGACCCCTACCTGACGGTGAGCGTGGACCAGGTGCGCGTGGGCCAGACCAGCACCAAACAGAAGACCAACAAACCCACGTACAATGAAGAGTTCTGCGCCAACGTCACCGACGGTGGCCACCTCGAACTGGCCGTCTTCCACGAGACGCCCCTGGGCTATGACCACTTCGTGGCCAACTGCACCCTGCAATTCCAGGAGCTGCTGCGCACGGCCGGCGCCTCGGACACTTTCGAGGGCTGGGTGAGTAGCTGTGATCCCTCCCGGTTGTGTCCACTTGACTCTCTTTCCCCCTCCACTTTTCAAATCTCGCCTGGGTCCCGCTTTCCCATCCTGTTGCCGAGCTCCGCGGCGGAGGGAATTCCCTCCAGATTTTAGTCCTCGCCCAGGTGGCCGCAGCACTGGTGACGCGACCGCGGTGGGTGTGTGAGGGCTCATGTGTGTCTCCAGGAAGCCAGCCTGGACAGGGTCCCCTTTTGGGATGGCAGCTTGGGCTAACGGGAAGTCAGGGCGGAGGCAGTGACCCCCCCTCCGCTCAGACTTTGGATAAGGCGTCCTAACTCACCGCATGCGGGTAGTACAAAGGGAAGGCGAGTAAGATGTGATAGGAAAGTGACTTGATCCGAGTAAAGTACTGAAAGCGCTTCTTAGGAGAAAGCCATACATTCTCGCAAGTATTATTCATAATGTTTATGGGTACGTGTTGGTTCAGCTGCTCTGACGTGCACACGTGTTCCAGCATGCAGATCATTACATCCCATGGGTACACAACCTACACTGGCAGGGATCTGGGTTCCTGGGTCTGCACGTTGGCAAAGTTTTATTGTTTAGCAGTTTTCCAAGGAGATGGGGTTTACATGTGTTTGTAAGTAACTTAGGTAGCTCTGTCACAGCCTGAGAGGTGAGAGTCTTGCATGCTCCTTTCTGCTGCTAATTGGTCTGAGAACTCGGTAGTTTGTGGACCACCCCCAGTTCTCCCCATCTCACCTGCTGGTGTTTCTGTGTATTGACAAGTTGTTACCCGCAACTTCCTGCTTGCCTCTCCTTTTCACATAGTGCCCATGAGACAACATTTCTGCGGCAAATAAATTAAAATTTCTATTAGCACTCTACTCAGTGCTAAAAATGCTTTTGGTTCTTATTCCTCGTACTGTCTTTGTGATACAGGTGTTCTCCTTCCCACTTTTACATGATGCAATGATACTTAAAGTGAAGTGGTCTGGTTTGGCGGAGTGGAGTAAGCTGTTTGAAGACTCTCTGGAGTTTAATGGTTTAAGTTCAGAGGATGTCAGTTTTGAGTCCAGAATGTGAATCAGTATAGAAAACCTGTTTGAAATTAACAAGTGGTGGAATCAGGTGGATACTAATGACTCATTTCAATATTTTATACTTTGAGGAACTGGTAATTTTACCATATATTCTGTAAAATTATAGATGGCTTGTAGAACTGTCTTTTAAGTAGAAGAAAACATGAGGACTATTAACAATATCATCAGATTATATTGAGTTAATTTCTCTTCAGCTGAACTTTATGAAATTTAGAAGTGGATTGGAGAGGAATGGCTAAAATAGAGACTTATATTTTATCCTGTGACTTTCTAAATAGAAGTAGAGGTGAGCCTAGAAATCCGAATGGAATTACTGAATTAGTGTTTAATTAGGAGTTAGGTTGGGAAAGCTCTAGAGGAACCAGGTTCTGAAGTATGGTGGTACAGAATGGCCAATGGCTATTAGAAGCATCATTTCCTGGAGAGAACCTAGACTGGTCCTTCTTACTCCTGGTCTGTACCACTGAATCACATGGGGAGCTTTTGAAAATCCCCACTTTTAAAAACTCTAAGCATCTCTGGCTGTGGGACCCTAGCTAGTATCAGTACTTTCAGGCTTCCAGGTGATTCTAGTGTGCAATCAAGATTGAGAACCTGTGGCCTAAATGAAGACCAAGAGATTAGGACTGGAAGAAGCATACTGTAGGAAGATCCAGCTTACCTGGTGGACGTGTGCAGAGCTGGGGATGGTCCCGCTGGATGAACAAAGATTTAAATGTATATTAAATATCTGTATCTACAATTGTCTGAATTAATTATACTGAGATGTTTAAGTGACACACTGGTAGTGTTTTTGAAAACATGAACATTTGGTCAGCATTTAAAAGACCTTGAAAACAGTGATTTGCCATGCATTTATATTTAATTGGGAGCAGGGGCAGAGTATTTTGTAAAAAGTGCTGGGTATTTTTTTTTTTTTAATTTTGGATAATTTGAAACAGGATAGGATAGATATTTTGAGTAGAGTGTTTTGTTAATTTTTAAGAAAAATCTTGTTAGGAAAATATTAGAAATGTATGGAATGCTTGTTTTTGAAAGGATTCTTTATAGATTTAAAGGTGGTTTTCACGTTTAGAATTACAGAAATATTTATCTTTAGTGTATTGAAATGTGTAGTTTATCCAGACATTTACAAATAGAATATTTGATTTTACTTCATATTCATGTGGTGCAATTGGAATTACAAGTCGCTGAACTTAAAAAAAAAAACAGAAAACCTAGTGACTTAATTTTTGCTAGTTCATGAGTAGAGAGACAAAAACAGAAAATACATTTATCATTAGAATAAAACATAGTTATGCGTTCTGGCTTAACGTACTTTCTAAGTATCAAGAATATAACAACATTGATTTTGTACCAATTTTTTCCATATTACCTTCTACTCTTGATGAGAGAAGGAATTAGATTTATTTTAATACGGTGTACTCCTAATACCAACCATAATGCCTGACCATGGACTAGGCGGTTAAATATTTCTTTCCTGACCAAGTATACATATTTCGTTAAATCTACATAAAAACCCAAGGAGGTGGGCGGGATACAGCTAAAGAAGTTCTTAAACAGTAATTCACAGCGTTAAACAGTTAAATTAGAAAAGATCTCAAAGACCTAAGTTTCCATCTGAAACTAAAAGGAAGAGCAAGTAGAACTAAAAGTAAGCAAAGAAAGAAATGGTAAAGAAAGAAGTCAGTGAAGTAGAAAAGAGAAACAAAAGAGAAAAATCAGTGAAACAAAAAGCTGGTTCTTTGGCGGTAAAAAAAAGACAGTAAAATTAATGAACCTCAAGCCAGGATGATCAAGAGAAAAGAAAAGACAAAATTACCAATATAGGAAAGAGAGAACATCATTATAGATCCTACAGACATTAAAAAAAATAGAATATTATGAATAATTTTATGTCACATTCTGCAATTTAGATGAAATAAATTTCTTGAAAGATACAAACTACCTATGTTTACTTAAATAACTTGAATAGCTTTATGTTTATTAAGTTATTTAAATTTGTTGTTAAAAACCTTTCACAATGCAGACTCAAGGTCTCAAGATGGATTTACTGGTGAATTCTGTTATATATTTAAGAAAGAAATAGTGCAGGGCTCCTGGGTGGCTCAGTCGTTAAGCATCTGCCTTCAGCTCAGGGCCTGATTTCAGGACCCTGGGATCGAGCCCCCACATTGGGCTCCTCCACTGAGAGCCTGCTTCTTCCTCTCCCACTCCCCCTGCTTGTGTTCCCTCTCTCGCTGCCTGTCTCTCTCTCTGTGTGTGTCAAATAAATAAAATCTTAAAAAAAGAAAGAAAGAAAGAGTGCCAACTCTATACAGCCTATTTCAGAAAATAGAGAAGGAAACACATCTCAACTCATTCCATGAACCCATACCAAAACCTGATGAAAACATTACAAGAAAATAAAACTGCAGATCAATCCCCCTTGTGAACATAGACATAAAAATTCTTAAATTTTAGCAAATCAAATCCAACAATATAGCAAATGGGTAATATATTATCACCAAATTGGGTTTATAACAAGGACTGCAAGATTGATTAAACATTTAAAAATCAATCAGTGCGTTCTTCATATCAACAGAATAAGAGAGGAGATTGGTATAATCATATTAATAAATACAGAAAACGTATTCGACAAAATTAAATATCCATTTATGATCAAAAAAACTCTCAACAAATTAGTAATAGAATGGAACTTATTCAACCTGATGAAGGACATCTGTGAAAAACCTGTACGGAACATCTTAATGCTGAAGGAATGAATGATATTCCCCTAAGATCAGAAGTGGCAAGGATGTCTTTTCTTGTTACTTCTGTTCAACAGTGTGTTGGAGGTCCCATTCAGTGTGTTAGGCAATTAAAAAATAAAAATACGTAAAGATTATAAAGGAAGAAGTAAAACTGTCTTTATTTGCGGACAGCATTACTGAGTAAATAAGCTCCATTCACTGATGTCTCACTATGGTGAATGAATCTTTCAAATAATTCTTAAAAACCTCTTTTAAGAGGTGTTATTAAGCCGTTCTGCATAAGCATCACAGATTGGCTATGTATTTTACTTCTGTATGATTGTAGAAAATTCTGAGACATCTACAAAAGGGCTGCTAGATCTAACAAGTGAGTTTAGCTAGGTCACAGGATCTAAACCAATATACAAAAGTCAATTGTATTTCTATATACTATTAGTGGACTGAAATAGAAAAAATACCATTTATAAGAGCATTAAAAATACCTGAAATTGGGTAAATTTGATAAAAGACATGCAAAACTTGTTCACTGAGAATGACAAAATACTGCTGAAATGAAGAACTAAGTTAATGGAGAGGGTACTGTGTTCATGAACGGGAAGATTCAATATTGTTAAGATCCCAATTCTTCCCAAATTGTTCAATAGATTTATTGCAATCCTAGTCAAAATCTCAGGAGGCTTTGTTGTAGAAATTGATAAACCAATTCTAAAACGTGTATGGACATGCAAAAGACCTAGACACATCTAAGAATAATTTTGAAAAAGAACAAGTTGGAGGACTTATACTCTGTGATTTTAAGACTTACTGTAATGCTACCATAATCAAGATAATGTGATATTGCAGTGAAGGGAGTCCTGTAGATCAGTGGAATGGAAGAGAATCTAGAAATAGATCCATACATGTATGATTGTTTTGTTTTGTTTTGTTTTGTTTTTTGACAGAGATGCCAAGGTAACTTGATGGGGAAATAATCTTTTCAGAAGTAGTACTTGAACAATTGAGTAGCAAAATTCAGAATAGTGAGCATTGACCCTTACCTCATAACATACACAAAAATTAACCCAAAATGGATCATAGACCTTAACTGTAAAACTTCTATAAGAATACAGAAGAAAATGGTAGTGACATTGGATTCAGCAAATATTTTTTAGATAGGACACAAAAAGCACCAACTATTAAAAAAACCAAACTTTATAAAAATATAGAATTATTGCTTTTCAAAAGACTTAAGAAAGTGAAAAAACGAGCCATAGAAGGGGAGGAAATATTTTCAACATTAAATCAGACAACGGACTTGTAACATGAACATATAAAAGAATTCTTAAAACTCAATGAGAAAAATACCCAATTTAAAAATGGGACAAGATTTCTATAGGCACCTTCATGGAAAATAGCACATTAAAAGATGCGCAATATCATTAGTCATCAAGGAAATGCAAATTAAAACCAAAATTCATGGAAAGGCTAAATTAAAAAGATCAACCATACCAAGTGTTAGTGAGGAAATGGAGCAACTGGAACTCTCATACACCACTGTGAGGAATATAAAATGGTATAGTCACCTTGGAAAACAGTTTGGTAGTTTCTTAAAGTATTAAACATATACCTACCATATGACCTAGCTACTTGTAAGTATTTACCAAGAGAAATGAAACCATTTGTACAAAGACTTATACATGAATGTTCAATAGCTGCTTTATTTGTAATAGAACTGGAAACTACTCAAATGTCAGGCAACAGTTGAATTAAAAATTTTTTTTTATTGAAGTATAGTTGACATACAATGTTATATCAATTTCAGATGTACAGCATAGTGATTTGACAATTCTGTACATTATGTAATGCTCATCACAATAACTGTAGTTACCATCTGTCACCAAACGATGTTATTACAATATTATTATATTCCCCATGCTGTACTTTTCATCCCCATGACTTATTTTATAACTGAAAGTTTCTACCCCTAAATTCTTTTTTTTTTTTTTTTTTTTAAGATTTTATTTATTTGACAGAGACAGCCAGTGAGAGAGGGAACACAAGCAGGGGGAGTGGGAGAGGAAGAAGCAGGCTCATAGCGGAGGAGCCTGATGTGGGGCTCGATCCCACAACGCCGTCTACCCCTAAATTCTTTTCACCTGTTTTGCCCATCCCCACAGCCCCCTTCCTCCTGGCAACCAGTGGTTTGTTCTCAATATTTATGAGTCTGATTTTGTTTGTTGTTTTGTTTTTAGATTGCATATATAAGTGAAATCATATGGTATTTGTCTTTCTCTGTCTGACTTATTTCACTTAGCATAATATCCTCTAGGTCCATCCATGTTGGTGTGAATGACAAGATATTCCACTGTGTGTGTGTGTGTGTGTGTGTGTGTGTGTGTGTGTGTATACACCACATCTTCTTTACTTATCAATGGACCCTTAGGTTGCTTCCATATCTTGGCTATTGTAAATAATGCTGCAGTGAACATAGAAGTGCCTGTATCTTTTTGCATTTTCATTTTTGGGGGATACTCAGTGGTGGAATTCCTGGATTGTATGGTATTTCTATTTTTAATTCTTCAAAGAAACCGCATACTGTTTTCCACAGTGGCTGCACCAATTTACATTCCCATCACCAGTGTATGAGGGTTCCCTTTCCCCCACTCCTCCAACAACACTTGTTGTTTCTTGTCTTTTTCATAGTAGGCATTCTGACTGGTGTGAGGGGATACCTCATTGTGGTTTTGATTTGCATTTCCCTGATGATTAGTGATGGTGAGCATCTTTTCATGTGTGTGTTGAACAGATGAGTGATTAATGAATTGTGTACCCATACAATGGAATACTCCCAGTAATAACAAGTGATGAAGCATTCATACGTGCAACAATATGGATGAATCTCAACATAATTTATATTGCATGAAAGATGCCAGACAAAAAGCAGTGCATACCATGTGGTTCCATTTATGCAGAATTCTGGAAAATGAAAACCAGTTTGTAGTGAAAGGAAGCAGATCAGTGGTTGCTTGGGAATGGGGGATGGAGGTGGATGGATTACAAACGCAGCACAAGGAAACTTTTGAGGGAGATGAATATATTTATTATTTTGATTGTGGTGATGGTTTCACAGTTATATTCTTACGTCCAAGCTCATCAAATAGTTCACATTTAAGTATGTGCATGGTATCTTATGACAGTTATACATCAATAAAGCTGTAGAGGAAAAAACAATGAGGATTTTACCCAAGAAGATGTTAAGTAAGTGAATTAGGTTTGAGCCAAGGCTGACTCTTGAAAACTACAGTGCCGCTTCAGTGTAGAAAATATTTATCAGAGTAAGAGCATAAAAAATTCATTATAGTTTCTGATTTGGGGGACATAGTCTCATTTTCTAAATTGTCACTGTCAATTTCTTTTTCTGTTTCTTCTAGAACTGGTTGATTTTGCACAATTTCTTAGATTTCTGAAAACTGAAAGTTTGTCTACATTAAAACTTTCCTTCTTTCATGTACTTTATTTGCTGACTGTCCAAATGGGGACCAGCATCTAATACTTAATGCAGAACATGGGGAAATGGGGGGAGGCAGGAGGAGCTGGAGGCTGCGTCATGGAAAGACCTTGGCATCCCCTCAGGAAGGAAGGACCTGCTTGGCGGGATCTCAGGCTGTTTTCCTTGTTCACCCCTCCTGAAGACATTATGTTCCCTGCAGCACTGGAAGGCTGCTTTCTCTGAACTTCTCTGTGAGGTACCTTTTTGGTAGTCCTGTCAGGTGAAACGGCCAGGTTACCAGTGAACACTTGTCGATTACCTTTTTTCCTGATTCTTGGATCCAGGTGCATGAATCGATAGCATTTAAGTTCTTCCAGATTCATTATCTAGCGGTTCATTGTCTTCTGTACTTTGCAGTGCAATTATTTATTCTAACAATTATTTCTTTCTGAGCCAAATGGCCAGCAGTGTCCAACACTGAGGAACTCACAGTGTTGAGGGTAAGGACATATTTTCGCATCTCTAGGGAGTTTTGTTTCAGTGTATAGGAATTGTATTGGATTTTTGTGTCTTCAGTTTCATTGTAAGAATTTTGCTGCAGTGGGGCTGGCTGCTTCTCATCAGGCAGATTCTGGCTCAAAAGATCCCCCTACAGAGAGCATTTTCTGACCATGTTATTATCTTGTCATCCTTCATTGCCCTCATCATTCTCTGAGATCATCTTGTTAATTTACTTATTATACCTTTCTCCTTTCAAGTATAAACACCATGAGAGCAGAGATTCCTCCTCTCTTATTCATTGTTCTAAACCCAGCACCTGGAGCAGTGTCCCTTATATAGTAAGCACTAAATATTTGTCAAAAGAATGAATTTCTTAAATGTGATTTTGGAGCAAGTAAAGTGTAAACACTTTGGGAACATCTTTAGACATTTTATTCATCTTTCCGAAAGACATAAAAGTCATTGGGGGAGTCACTAATTATAATTACGGTGTCCCTTTTTTAAAATCAATTAATGATGTATCAATATGTACTTGAAAGATTGGGCTGGATTTTTATGCCCTTCGAGTATGATAATGGATTGAAAACTCTGTGGATGAAAAATTCCTTGCTTTTGCTTCAGTTTAAAAGACTGATTTTCAAGCCTGTTAATAGGTTGTAATTTGTGAGCCTAACATATTAAATTTGGGGCTGAGGCAAGAAGTAAGCATTCAACCTTGGAGAGTTAATGAGGTTGGTGGGCAGAGTGTGAATCATTTCGTCTTCTGTAACTCTTTTGGCATCTAGCAGGTGTTCAGAATGAAGATTAGCTATGGTAATAAAAGTGCAGTGCATTCCCATGAGATGGGTAGCATCTACTTGGAATAAGAGAGGTGCCTTGGATCTTCTGCAATCTCTCTCTCTCTTTTTTTAGATTTATTTGTTTTAGAGAGAGAGAAAGAGAGAAGGCACAGGGCTGGGGGGAGGGGCAGGAGGAGAGAGAGAGAGAGAATCTCAAGCAGTATCCCTGCTGAGTGTGGAGCCCTGCAACCGGGCTCCATCTCACTACCCTGAGATTACAATGTGAGCTGAAATCAAGAGTCAGACACTCAACCGTCTGCAGTCTCTTTTCTATTTTTTGAAATAGAAGGACTGGACCCTGACTAGATCAGGTTCTTCTTTTTTGTTAACTGCTTATCTCTGTCTTATTAGAATATGATAAAAGTGAGGCCTTCGTGGAAACTCAGTGCCTTGACCACTGTTTTCCACTGTTAACATTGCTGTATCCAGAATGAGTTTTCTCAGTTGTCAAGCTGATAGTCATTCCTTAATACCTTCAGTGGTTCCTGCTTACTCTTGGATAAAGCACACATCTTTAAGATGGTATAGAATGTACTCCATGATCGGCCCCTGGTTTCGTCCTGAGCATTATTGTTCACTTCTCCCCAGCCCACACTCTGCTCCAGTCACATCTTTCATCCTCAAGGGCCACCTGTGCCTCAGGTCTCACTGTAGACATCACTTACCCAGAAAACTTTTCCTGACATCCCAAGTCTGGGTCCTCCTCCTTAGTGTTCCCTCAGCATCTCGAGATCTCCATTGCCCACCCTTCCCTCCATCCTCAAAGACTGGACGTATGGGAAGGGCTCTCATGAAAGTATAGGATACTGATTAGAGGGAGTTCAGGGTGTAATAGTATGGGTGATTAACTACGATTTATCTCTTCTGCTCCTGGGGTAGCTACTCTAGCAGACTCTTACATGTATCCGTATGAAATGCCAAGCCCTGGGTGAGCATTCATGCACCATTGAACATATCCTATGTACCGGGCACTGTGCTCTACCCTGGATAGGCAAACAGACAAGACAGACAATGGCCTCTTCCTTCATAGGCCCTGGAGTTCCAAGGGGGAGAGAGATGGGAGGAGAAAACCAGCAACCCGGAAATTACAGAAAAGAAGTAAGTACTAAGATGCTGTGAGTACCTGGTTTGAGGAGATCAGAAACATTTTTCTGGAGGGAAGACAGCTGATTTTTAAAGCCCCAGCATAGATAGCCGCAGGCTTGCTTCAATTGAATGACTGTGACATATCATTCCTCAAAAGAAGAAAAGGAACTTTTGTCCTGATAATGCTTTCCCAGGGAGACATCACAGGTGCCCTTTTGAAAGGTAAATGCTCCTGACCCATTAGAAATGTTTCCATCTTTGGAAAGTGACTAAGTAGTGATGCCTATGAACAGATGACCTGACCTGAAAGGACACTGGACTCCCAAAGGCAGAACAGACCAGCACCCTATTTGAACCAGTAAATGCCTTATGCTTTGTAAAGATCAGAAAAGAACCACAGATGTTGAAGCAGGAAGATATCTAGTTCAGGACAATCACAAAAAGCCTGATGGGTCTTAGGCCCATGGACAGCCTGCAGATGAATTCATTTGGCCGAGACGTTTTTCATGTCGAATCTGAAGATACTTAGTTCTGTGGTGCTCCAGTTAACCAGACCCCAGTGGTCCCAGTAACACACTGGCCCTCTTCACTCATTACCCGCTTGGTTCTGGAGGTTTCTGAGTTTTTGACACCTGTAGCTCAGGCCTTGTTTTCAGATGTGGGAACAAAGGCTACAGCCGAAGCACTGCTGTTGCCTTGGCTCACGTGATGTGTGACACACCCACTCACACTCTTAACATGAAGATGTAGGTATATTTACTTAGATTTATTTAGATATCTAATAATTTATTCATAAATACATTAAATTAGATGTATACTTAGATATTTATTTACACACATATATATTTGTATCCTAAAATTTTAGAGGAAGCTGGTTTATTAGTCAATATATGAGGAGTTAACTTTTTAAAAATATTTATTTATTTAAGTAATCTCTACACCCAATGTGGGGGTTGAACTCACACCCAATGTGGGAGCGCTCTTGAACCCCGAGATCAAGAGTCGCACGCTCTTCTGACTGCGCCAGCTAGGCACCCCTATGAGGAGTTAACTTTGACTGCAAATCAGTATTGTCTTTTTTTTTTTTTTTTAGATTTTATTTATTTATTTGACAGAGATAGAGACAGCCAGCGAGAGAGGGAACACAAGCAGGGGGAGTGGGAGAGGAAGAAGGAGCCTGATGTGGGGCTTGATCCCAATAACGCCGGGATCACGCCCTGAGCCGAAGGCAGATGCTTAACCGCTGTGCCACCCAGGTGCCCCCAAATCAGTATTATCTTAACTTCCCAATTAAAAAAAAAAAAACCCCAAACCTCTTGTATTTCATTATACAATTTCCAGCAACATATAAGTGCCGTGCTATGATGGGAGTCAGGAGAGCTAGGTTTAAGGTGCGGCTTTGCCATCTATCATCTGTGACCTTAGGCAAGGCTGTGTGTGTCAGGATCTCAGTTCCCAGGTTTAGATCATGAGGGGGTTACACTAGAATATCTCCAAAGACCCTTCCCATCGGTACAGCCTCTGTCTCCATGTGTTAGGTGGTTACATCATTTCTTTTCTTTTGGAGTGATTGGTTTGGTTTTAAGCGGTCAAGATGAATTATGTCTTGTCAAAGTTAGTAACTCCTGAGAACTGGTCCCAATCTAAATTGCTCAGGCTTGAAGAGGACTTAGCTCATGTCTAAATGGTTTTTAGCATTGGTAGTGATGTTGGTGTTATTTCCTTGGTTTAGAATCAGCCTTAAGGAATTAACAGTGGGTCCTCATGTCAAACCACACAGTTATATTTCTTGATTTACAGTAATGGGCTCCTTGTCCTATGGGACGGTTGTAAGTTATGTCCCTGTTACTTGTTGGCAGAGAGAGACTGAGAATCCCACTGTTTGAGCTGTTGCTAGAAGCCATTCTCACCAGCATGGTAATTAATGCTTTGTAGTCACAACATGTCTGTAGCCACCAGTCTATATATTCACCTTAGGTGATGACAAATACTATAAATCACTTGCAGAACAGACATTTTAATTAGATGGAGGAATGAGCCCAAGGGTATTGGCTATTGTAGTGTTGAAGGGCTATGTCAAAGAACTTTATGAGGGGAAATTTTTGTTGAGAATCATGATACTATCCTGAGAGATTTATCAAGATTATTATTTTGGTGTATCTCGGTATATACAGCAGTGATTTTCAAAGCACTTAGGACTTTTTAGTAGAAAGACCACTTAATAGAGGATTCATCAGCAGTGCTTTTATTAAGTGCTGCCTTCTGGAGAGTTCCTTCAGATGTGCATAAGCTTTACCCTTGCACCTTGCAGGGAGAGGAATGCTTAAAAGGTTTAGTTTGTGCTTGTGGTATTAAAAAAAAAATTAAGAAATTGGCCAGAGGGTAGAACCATAGCCAATATGAGCCCCTCATAATTATATTAATAAAATAAATTAGAGGGGGCCAGTGTGAGCATGTTCTAGACCTAGCCCCTGTTCTTTAAGGGCTTAAACCAGAACCCCAAAGCTGCATTGTCATTTGTAAGTCATATTTATCCCTTGTACTTGCAGAGCACTCTTTCCAGGTCTTTCCCATAGCACTTAGATGTGATGCTGTGCCTCTGTCTTCACGGGACGCTTTGGTATTCTTGTCTGTGGTGTCATAGGGCCTTTTCCTGTGGTCCCTTCCAGCATCAGAGTTAAGTGGTTCTAGAGATGGTTCCATTGGACAATGAAAGTTTTGCTCCCTTCCAAAATATCTTCTGGAGACTTCCGCTGATGCTCAGATTTGTTCTAAGCTCTGAAATTATTTTTGGAAGAGTACATAAAGGTCACAGATATATTAGCATAATTCCCCACAAAGAAAACAATTACTAACTTGTGAGCTGCGGACCTCTTAAATGCTTTATTTTATTTTACTGTTGTTCTATCTATAGTACGGAAGAGTTGAGAACATATACTCAGCAAAGCAGTGCTTCTGAAACTTCTGAAATCCAGTCCTCTTTGAGCCCTGGATCATTTTAGTGATGATGAAAGCTATGGACCCTGGTTCTAGAAAAATGCATTTATGTGCATGTTGACAATGTTCTGGGATCAATGTCACCAGATGAGTGGTCCCCAAAGCCTAATGGTGGACAGAGAGCTTCAGGTTAAGAAACCCCAATTGAAAGGTAAAAAAAAAATAAGGCTTTCATTACTTTCTAATTCCCAGGGTGTGGTTCTAATATTTTCCCCTGTATCTGAGGGCATTTTCACTTCAACTAATTATAGCAGACAATTAACTAGTTGAAAAGAAGAGCTATAAATTTTAGAGAAAAATACATGCTTAAAAAAATGTATTCTCACTTCTGGCTCCTGGTGAAATATGCTAGATGATGACCCATTTTAAGATTTATTTGGTTGTGTTATTTAGGTATTTTCAAAAGCCTCTATTTTTGAAGGGGTTTCTTTGAGGTTTGAAGTAGATGAAAAGTTAAAAAAAAAAAAAAAACCACCTAAAAAACTAGGACACTTTGACTTTGGCTTGTATCTTTTGTTAATATCAACCTTTTGCCTTTAAAAAGAGATAAGCTTTAGCTGTATACTTAAAACATTTACCCTCTTTTTGAGCGGTGCTGGGCATTATGGTGAACCATTGTGTTAGTCCAAGACAAGACCATGAAATCAGTGATACTTGTCTACTCCTCTTGTCTCGTGACTCCTGGTCTCGTATGGTCTGGGTCGCCCTGATCCAGCAAGATTTTCCAATCTTCTCTTCAGTTTCAGCTCACGCCACCTCACCATGGGAAATGACCTGATGGTAGAAATTGAGCTGAGTGGAGGTGGTCCAGAGCGCAGCCCCCTCGCTGGTTAGAAGTGAAGTTAGAATCTAGCTCTGTGGACTTGAATCCAAAAATCTTCCCCGACGCCACCCCAGTATGTGGTGGAGGCAGCAGAAAAGCCATTTAATCATTCATAGATCTTTACTGAGCGCCTGCTGTGTGCCCAGCTGCATTCTAGGTGTTCCAGATAGGACAGAGAACACAGCACCCGGAATCTTGGCTCTCACAGAGCTCGCACCCTAGCGTGGAGAGGGAGATAATAAACAGGCAAACAGGTGATTATGAAAACAACAAATGGTGGTTAGATGCTCCCTGGAGAACAGAAATAAGGTGACGTGGTGGAGTGTGATGAAATGACTGCTGCACCTAGCATGGACAGAGAAGGACTCACAGAGAGGGGACATTTTGGCTGAGACCCAAGTGATAAGCACCCAGCCACGTGAACATTAGAGCATCTGGGGCGGAGGGACCAGCTAAGACAAAGGTCCAAAGGTAGGAACAAGCTTGCCATATGGAGGAACAAAAAGGAGGTAATGGAAAGAGGGTAGACTAGGTGTTTCCAAGTTGAGTGCATTACTCCAGCTCTGCTACCGCGAGCAAGTCCTCCATCTCTGACAGTTCTCTCCTCTGGAAAATGATGCTAGTGTTAGCTGTCTTCTAGGCTTGGTGTGAAGATCAGATGTAATACATTAGAAGTGCCCAACACAAAGTAGCCTCTCAAGAAATGGTAGCTTTGGTTCCTTTTCTTTTCTTTTTTTTTTTTTTTGTAACTGTGGTTACTTTTAATCTCCTGAGGATATTCATATTTTAACAAGGTCCTTCTGAAAATAGACATATTGGCCAAGGAAAGACATTCAGACGGTTGTTGCATTTGAGACAATGGGGGTGGCGATAGTCTTGGTGCCCCTCAGGTGACACAGAAGCAGCTGCTTACTCTCTGTAGCACCGTATTTTCTAAAGGAGAAAGAAAACAAAGATTCTGAAATTACTTCCTCATTTTTGAATTATTGAATGATATATTTTCTGTAGACTCCTACATATTAATGGAAAGTTTCAGTTCTTAGAAGGATAGGATAATTCTACTGTGGTGATATAATTGATAAGGCCTCTAAGTGTTTTTATTTTATTTTTACAAAACTATAAACTTATGGGTGAGAATTAAGAAATATGGTGCCAGCAATCCTAAAGGAAATAAAACCTCAAAAATTATGAATGACTAGATACAGTTGGTTCTTAACCACTGAAAGCCTGTTTACTTTATTGACTATAATTTTGTGAATTAACCGTGGATAATTTTGAATAATGTCTATTTTGGCATCTCCTTGACCTCTAGAATGTTTCTGACCTTCCCTTCAATATCCAGTTGGTCTGTGTTTAATGTAAAAAGACACATTAGCATCTGCCTAAGCCACATAAATTAGGATGCAGAATCTACAATTACAGAGTAATAGTACAAAGTACAGGCTTTGAGGAATATTTATTGGACAACGACCATAATTATCAATGCATCATAGTGTGATGGTTGGGTTTCAGCCAGGTTGGGGTTCAGCTATTAGCTCTGCCTCTCATTAGCAGGGGCCACTGAAGCTCTCCGAGCCCCAGCTTTCTCACCATAACGCAGTAGCTGCCTCCCAGGCTTATGTGAGAACATGGTGAGGCCTTAGGTCAACCATCGAGCACAGCGCGTGACACATAGCACCGCAGAAGATTATCACCCATGTCCCGTAACCGCCGCCACCACCCCTCCCGCCAATGCTTAAATATGAAGTCACGGGCCCAGCTTTTTTGGAAATTAACTCTGAAAACAATAAGACAGTGATTTACATAGAATTTTAGAGTTTTTGATTTTAGAGAATTTTGAGTTTAGAATTTTGAGTTTTGAGAATTTTAAAAGGGATTTTTGAGGCCAGCTGCCTTTTTTTTTTTGTTTTCTTTTTTAAGATTTCATTTATTTGACAGAGAGCATGAGCACAAGCTGGAGGAGGGGCAGAGGGAGAGGGAAAAGCAGACTCCCTGCTGAGCAGGGAGCTTGGGATCCCAGGACCCTGAGATCATGACCTGAACCGAAGGCAGATGCTTCGCCGACTGAGCCACCCGGGTGCCCCTGAGTCCAGCCTTCTTACTGTTTATGCTTTTTATTTAAGATTCTGGAGTGTAAATCAATAAGATGGTTACTGGTGGAAGAGGAGATTGTTTCTTTACCAGGAATCCTAGGGATCTCAGGTAAATTTTGTACCTATGTCCACCCTGAAAGATCTTGCAAGGAATCTGATATTGGACAGATAGAAGATTCTGAGTCAGTGTGAATAACAAATCAGAGGGAAGTTGTAATATTTAGTTGCAAAGGAGTAAAGGAGCCCTTTCAAAAGCTGAAGTGAGCACTTTTATTACTGCAGTTAAGGGAGATGATGGTAAATAGCCTCTTTGATTTGGCATGAAAAGATGTTTCCTTGATTTAAGTTTGAACATATAATGCTAGTCAATGGATGTAAATTGTTCTTTCATGCTTTCAAGGAGGAAAACTACAATTTAGAAGTGTGTCATTTGAGTTTGGGGATTTATGGATGAAATCAAGGGCACCAACCATTTTGATTTGGTTTGCAGAAAAATACAAAGTTCGCCCCCCTCCCCAACTTACTCATTTCGAAGGTGATTTTTGTCCTGTTCTAGCTGTTGACTGGCTACTCGTTCGGGGTCCTGGATCTTTCACGGCTGATTTTAAGTTTGAGGTTTCTGGCATGTACATATTTAATTTTTCAGAACAGAAGTCGCATTTGCTCCCTGGGAAGCCCGACAGTGTTTGCACTGATGTTTAGCACGGTCTTGGTTTTGGGTACTGGGAAGCCTTAGCTCGTGGGCTGTGCAGACAATGTATTGTTTTTGAGTCTCCCTGCTGGGCCCCTCGCCTGTCTTGTCAGGCACGTCCTGTACTTGGGTTGTGGTCGTATTGATTTGCTGGGGCACTGCTGTTGCAAGTGTCTGGGGGTGAATGAGAATGTGTTCGTGGGTGTCTGCCCTCACTTCCCCCAGACCTGCTACTTGCAGCCAGCGAGCGGTACCACTGTGTGTGTGAGCGCCTCTCTGGGGGCCCCTCAGCCTCCCCCCCACAGCGCCTGGCCAAATGTCTTACATGCAGTAGGGATTCAAGAAACATTTGTAGAATGAAGAAATTCCTCGTGGTTTTCATGTCTTGAGTCCAACTTGGGAGTCAAACATTATCATCCAGTTTTGCTAAAAGATTTTGTGTTTAAAACATTCGTATTTCAGATAAAGACATTAACACTTTGTGTGTGGGGGAAAGTTTAAGAGCAGCCCCGGGAGTAGTTGAGAGAGAGTGAATGTGCCAGCAAGATTTTTATTCTCTTCGTTATTTAAAGAAGTGTAAGAGGTATGTGAAAGGACTAGCTGAATCCCAGGTTCCCCAAATAAAATGCTAACTTTTGTTTAGGCCATACGAGATAGTTTTCAAAGTAGGAAAAACTGACAGCCTTCGACCATGTTCTGGTCCACATAAGTCAGGGAGACATTAATGACAGCCTGCCCTTGGTAAGAACTGGACACCGGCAAGGGGCATAAACTAGATCCTGGTTTAGTTGTGACCTTGACATGATAGTTGCCTGTTAAGCTTCTTTTTCCTAAAATATCCTATTCTGGCAAAATAAATAAGAGATTCCTGAAGTGGCTTCATCGTGACTCTGATGTGCCGTTCTCTCTGAACTGGATTTCTCATGGCTCATTGCCGACTCCTTCTGCTGTAGCTTGGTCCTATCGAACTTGTGTATGTAGGATTTTGTTTTAAAACAGGAAAAATAATGATTCCGAAATTGTTCCTGTCAAGATACGAAACGAGTCTTTCCATTAATATTCTTTCCATTAAAATTTTGAAATCAAATTACTTAGTGACAGTTCTGCTTCAGCGAAGCTCACATGAAAAGGAAGAAACCGACTGAGAATTGGCAGAACAAATAATGAGCTGTCACCACTCTCCGGAAGCTCCTCCGCTTAACTCTTAGCCGGACCCTTTCTTCCTTACTTGTCTTCTCCTTGGGCCATTATTTGGAAGAGCTCAGGTTAGAGTCAGTCCTAATCAGGGAGAACTGGTTTCCTAGCACCCAGATCATTCTCTGTAGGCAAGTGCACCCATGTCCCAAGAAAACTGAAGCTCACGGCGGGAAGTTCCGCTCCCACCTGTGGCATGTCCCCGTGTGGCCCTGCTTTCCTGCTGCAGGCGGGCTTGGGTGAGATGAGCTTGCTGGTCAGGTCTCGCCCTCCACCTGCCTTGTTGGGTCTTCTCTGTGTCCTCCCTGGGTCAGGTGTTCCCTCTCCCACACCTTCATCCTCTCCCTTTCTCCTGACACCTTCCCTTTAGAAACAAACCCCGATCCCTCTAAACCCTCAGCCTCCCCAGCTCTGACAGAACGAGCCACACAGCCCTCTCCTGGCCTGGCCTGCTTCTCTTTCGAGGTGGGGCTCAGTGTCTCCCCTTCTCTTCTCAGTTTGCATGGATAGCACTCCGGCAAAACCCAGGAATGACCATGTCATCATGTCACTTCTCATTTGTCTTGTTGGCTGCTACTTTCTCCTTGAGACTTTTAAATACTGGTGCTTCCTGGGGCTTTGTCCTTCTATTGTTGCCTTCCTCCAAATGATCTCTGCTTTCACAGTCTTAACCATATTGTGCATATGCCAAGGCCTTCCAACGCTTTGTCTCCCGTCTTTGTCTCTGAACCTGATTCTGCTTCTAGGCCTGGGGCAGTTCGGGGCAAAGGGCTTTATACTCTGTCTCCTTCAATCCTCATGACAGCCCGTGAGGCATGAACGGGTACCATTCCCTCCTGAGGCACTGGGGCTTAGAGAGTGCCAGAGCAGGTCCAAAGTCTCACATCTAAATGCTTGCTGGGAAGATCTACTTGGACATCCAGTAGGATATCTGGGTCAACACTGTCCACAGCTAAATACTCCATCTTTCCCCTTAACCTGCTCCTCTGCTCATTTTCTTAGAACTAGTCTCACCATTGTTCAGTCACCTAGCTGTCATTGTTGAATTTTCTCTTTTTCACCTGTTTCCCCATTTCAGTCCATTGCCAAGTCCTGCTGAATTAGCTTGCTAATACTTCTTGAATCAATTTCTTCTTTTCCACCAGGACCACACCTATTTAGGCCCTTGTCCTATGGATGGATGTTTGCAGTAGCTTTGGAACTGGTCCCCATGAGTCAAATCTTATTCCCTCAAATCCATCTTCCGCAGAGCTGCTTGGATGAGCTGTCTGAAGCTCAAGCCTAACCTCTCTCCTGCTAGAAATCTTTTAAAGGCTTCCCATCGCCCATAAAGTTCAGGCTTCTTGGGAAGATTCCCAGGAGTCTGGCCTCGCCTACCTCCCCCATTCCATCTCCCACCTCTCCTTGTCTCCAGTTCATGATCTGGGTACAAAGGAGCAAGTTAGGTTTTCTTGTGTCTGCTCTTATCTAATTCACTTCATTTTCAGCACATGTTGGGGAGGAGGGCAGGTATTCCTTTGTAATTTGCACAGAGGACTTGTTATATAACACTAGAAAAGATAGGAGGGATGAAGGAGGTTATATAGAAAAAATATGTCACTCTCTTCGTAAGTACAAACACACCCACAAACAGGCCTGAGCCTGCGTATGCACGTACCTACACACTTCCATGTGTCCGCTGACAGCATTCGCTGAGCACCTGCTGTGGCCAGGTGCTGGATTTGCAAAGTTCAAGTTGCTCACCTTGTGGTGGGGAAGACAGCACAAGCCCACTGTTTTATCGGAGAGTAGTTGAGTTCAGGAGCAGAGATATGTGCAGTAATAGAAATGAATGTTAGGGGATTGCAAATCTGGGGATTCAGGAAGGATTTCCTGGAGGAGGTGATATTTGAGTTCAGTCTTCAGGGTAAGTCAGTATTAACTAGGTTTGAGGTGGTACAAATACCTTTCCCTGTTTCCCCCTTGGAGATTTGTATTTTTCTCATGGAATTTTTATCTGTGTGGGTCATTTTAAGTGGGGATGACAATACTTAAGTGCCTTTTAAAAGCAAATTGTACCTGGTCCATACCCCGGAGGAACATATTCCATGAGGACAGGGGGATTGTCTTGGTCTGTTCTCATATATTCTCAGTGCATGGCTCCTGGGAGGTGGTGAATAAATGGTTGAATTGGATGCCTTGAGGTGAGAGGTGAGAAGAGATTCTTCTCTTTCCCCTGAACATGGTAAAAGTCAGTGTGACAGTTGAGGCTTGTGTGGGGGTGACCCTGTGAGCTCCTAAGCTTGGTGGCTTAGGTGGCTCTGTAGTAGATCTCATGGGAGGGGCAGAGTGTCAACTAGATGTCCAACTCTGCTCTGAGCATGAGTGCCAAGCTCATTTGCAGGTGAAGGGAGTGCCCTTTTAAAGGCTAACCCAGTAATTAAATTCAAGCAGAAGGTTAGTGAAGGTGGAGCTAACTCATTTATTAGCATATAATATGATCAACCTAACTCATATAAATGTAGATTATTGTGGTTTGTCCTTTCCTAACTGCAGAAGAGCCTTGGAGAGATGCCCTTGATTATGAGTTAGTCAGGGAGCTCCTGCTTGAAGATCCGAAAATGCCAGACTGTGTCATAGCCGCAGGTTTTAGCTTTCATTCGTGGGAGAATTTTGTCTTCATATATGTGAAGTGAATGTCTGTTCTTGGCTTCGGCTGTGAATTAGCTGCCCCAGACCCACCATTCCATGGGGCTTCATCACTGCACACTGTTGGTGTGAAGCCTTTGTTTTTACAGAGGCCCATTTCCACCAGAAGAATCGCACCGTAAGTGTTTCCACAGGAACTCTGCCCTTCGCCACTGTCATTGTTGTGGCTGGAGGGCTCCACCACAGGGCGGAGGTGGCTGAGCCCTCGTTGAAAATGCAGCAGATCTTTCCATCTCTCAACGCAGATTTTCCAGTGTGTTCTGGTACAGCGTGGAGTCTTAAAACCAGGTTCACTGATTACCACATAAGAACTGATAATTAGAGGTCTTAAATGATCTGTTGAAGACTAGCATCCAGAAGGGTCACGGAGAGTTTCTCGACCAGCTAACCTTAGACCGTGCCGTGGAGAAGCTGCTGTGAAGGTCCGCGAACTGTCTAGCATCACCGTCAAGACAGGTGGTCGAAGGCAATGGCTTCTCCGTGGATCAGCAGATACTGTTTCAAATGAATCCGTTGTTCCTCTTGCACAGACTTCTTGCCTTTACTTTGTTCCCGGGGCCTACAGCATGGCCTGGAACAGTCCACTGCTGACTGCACTTTGTGGTTACTGCCCCGTTGGTGTTCACAGTGGAGCAGTTGCCATACTGGTCTAGTTATTTGGATCGATAAGTCAAAAGAATGGCTTGGGGGTTAGTGCACTGCCTGGAGAAAGGCTCACATTACTCCAATGAAGAAATTAATCTCGAGGTGCCTGGGTGGCTCAGTTCGTTGAGCGTCTGCCTTGGGCTCAGGTCATGATCCCAGGGTCCTGGGATCAGGCCCCACGTCAGGCTCCTTGCTCAGCGGGGAACCTGCTTCACTCTCTGCCTCTCCCCCTGCTTGTGCTCTCTCTCTCTCTCTCTCTGTGTCAAGTAAATAAGTAAAAAAAGCTTTTTTTTTTTTTAATTAATCTCAAATGATTATAACCCAAGTGAGAGATCTTCCGAAAGAATGGCCCTTTGAGAAATAGTGACCACAACACTGAAAAATAAGAACCTAGACTGGATAGAGAAGACTTACATGTAAAGACTGGTTGATTTCTCTTATAAAACTATGAAAAGACTACCCTATAAGGAAAAGAGGGTCTTAAATTTTATTGGTGAGTTTTTCATTCATTCTGAAGCTATGATAAAACAAGGACTAGACAATGTAGGGCAGAGAGACAAATTTCTTTAGACTTTTACCTCAAACACAGAACCTAAATCTGATGTGCCTCTAAAAGTAATATTATCTAAGAGTAACACTTGGTCTCTTTTTGTAATCAAACAGTATTTTGAGTAATATTCATTGCTTAACTGAAGCGTGTGACACATAGTGAAAGTAAAAAAATTGATTAGAAAATATGTATGAGTGTGAAGACATTTAAAAAGAGTCTGACCTATAGCTTCGTTAGGCTGAAGTGGGTGGAATTATAGTTGGCTTCAGGAAACAGAGCTGGATCAATTAGAACAGGTAGGTGTGTTCCAGGTTTCCTTTTTCCGTGTGGAAGAACAGCCTGACCCCTTGGCTTTCTCCTGAGTTTAGGATCCTGATAGATTTTTTAAAATTCTTTTTTGTTAATTAATGAAGTAAATTGACGTACAATGTTATACTAGTTTCAGGTGTACAGCTTATCGATTTGACAGTTCTATACAGTACTCAGTACTCAGCACGATAAGTGTCATCACCATACAACACTATAACATTTGAACTGTATTCCTTATGCTGCCCTATTCATCTTTGTGACTTACTTGTTTTATAACTAGAAATTCTTATCTCTGAATCCCCTTCATTGATTTCACTCCTCCCCACCCCCCTCTGGCAACCATCGTTCTCTGTTATGTAAGAGTGTGTGTTTGTTTTATTTTTTAAATTCCACATGTCAGTGAAATCCTACAATATTTGCCTTTCTCTGACTTATTTCACTTAGCATAGTACCCTCTAGGTTCATCCATGTTGTTGCAAATGGCAAGATCCCATTCTTTTTTTATGGCGGAGCAATATTCCATCTGAGAGTTCCTAAGTGTAAGTTTTCTAACCGCTGAATCCTGTCGCCTTTATGCTGCAGAGGTATTTTGTAATGGTGACTCTTTTGGATGGTGACTTTCTACTTCTAGCACTCTCCTCTCATCATCCTGAAGTGATGTCAGTGTTCCTTTGAAACACCATGAAGCTTGCCATTTGAGGGACACGGCTTGCTCGTAGGCTTGGGACGGAAGAGGTATAGCCTTGGTTCCAGACGTTGATGAAGTGAGAGATCTCTGAAAGTTCCCCAGCTCTGAGAATTCTGATGTCATTCACATCCCCTGCTAGGGTGGCTGCTTTGCGACGCTGGATGTGTAAGAAGAAGAGGAAATAAGTATGAGAGAGCTGACTCCACTGAGCCCATGGGAAGTGGGTCAGCAGTCGAGTGAGATGGTGCCTGGCATTTCCCAGCCACATGTTGTGATGCAAACTGAAACAGACCAAAGGATCCATTGTGTGCCAAGTGTTTCCATGAAAGTAAGCTGTCGTGTGACAGGTATAGCATGGTGCAAGCAGAGATGTTAGTGACCAATGTAATCTACCTCCCCTCCCCTTTGGTGATTTGTTGAATGAAGTGCTAATGTTTGTAGCTTACTTGCCAAAAAAAGGAGCTGGTGGAGAGTGCTGGATGCTTGCTCTGTGACCAAACCTGCTCTTTTCAGCCAGCTGTGGAGCAGTCATACAGCTGTGGGTTCAGCTTGGGGGGGGGCTGCGCTTGGGTCTGTGATCAACAGCTTTGCCTGTGACTGAGATAGGTGGAGTGGCCACTGCAGGTCTGCTCTGATGAAGGACTGACCCTGCTGATCTCACTGGGGTGATTAGTGTGTGTGTGTGTGTGTGTGTGTGTGTGTGTGAGAGAGAGAGAGAGAGAGAGAGAGAGAGAAACTTCTAGAAGTTCCTCCCATGACTTGTCTGTGTAACCTTCTGTTTTCACCAGATCCCCATTGCTAGCTTCCTAAAGCCAAGGGAGCCTTAGAGGTCATTCAGGACGAAGGATTTTGTGTTTTAAATCCCCATGACCGTCCTGCACTCCAGTTGAGCGAGTGAGGCTGGTTTCGAATTGCTTACCGAGTATGCTACTTTACACGGTAGTTTTTTGGTTTCTGCTTTGGGAGAATGACCTTAGGCCTGCTAAGGGCTTATTTCTGTCCCTGTCACAACACTAGGCTGTGTACTCATTCTTTCTCAGTTCCTTTTTCTTGTATATTTCCTCACAAATCATTTTCCTCTTTCCACTATTTTTAGGGTAGCCAGTCCTAAGATACTCACGCATAGATGATCTCTTCTCTTAAACCCTTTCCCAGTGAGCACGTTTACAGAGCACCGTCTCTCTCTAAAGTCTTCTGTCACTTGCGGTCCCTTTTCCGGCAAGCACGAGCAAGGTGTTTTCAGGTCTTTTGTAGGAGTCTTCCCTTAATACTTAATTTCCCCAGACTGTGTGGGTAATAGACCTCAAGTAAAAGATAGGAGCTTCCACGAGATGTCTAATATGTTGTCGGTATCCTTCTCTCATCCTTAGACTAAAACTTGCAGTGTTTGTTGATGGAGAGCAGATGGACAGAGCCTCCAACAATCATTTGATGGTGGTGGAAATCCCGCGTGCAGTGAAGAGGACAGATGATCCCCCAGCATGAGTCTGAGCAGTGTCCAGAGGGGCAGAGCAGTGATGAATGGGGTAGCGTGGGGGTGGGCTAATGCCAAATAATAGCAGATACTCAGCACGGGTTAACTAGATGTCTGGTTGAGTGCTCGCTGGAAGAACTCAGTCAGTCGTCAGAATACTTTTGATATAGTTTGTCTTCTCCTCTCTTTAGGAGGCAGCTTAGGTCCAGAGAGGGTCAAGATACTTGCTCCCGGTTAGTGGTGGAGCTAGAGTTTGAACACCTGTGCGCCGCCACCGGCACTCCCCACCCCCCCCCCCGCCCCCGCCCCCGCCCCGCGCCACCTGCTTCGGGTGATTGAGAGGAGGCCAAGCAGAAAACTGCGAGATGAACTCCCGCATATTTGCCCTTTAAGGGTGTATGTTTCTTCATTCTGATAAAGTGGTAGGGAGATTCTTAAGGGTTTCATTGTTGATAGGGCTCCAGATTGAAGGACACGTTTCGCTGCGTGTGATTCTACAGCAGATGACGGGTCCGCAGCACAGTGTTGCCCCAAATTAACGTGCCAGCGTAGCAATTTCATGAGTGAAGTATCAAATGGCCACAGAGCACAAATCTGACCTCTGGGACTAACCTCCCCTCGGACACTGTGCTTGCTACGCTGTGCACTTCTTTTACCTTTAAGCTCACGCTCTTTTTTTTTTTTTTTTTAATATTTTATTTATTTATTCAACAGAGATAGAGACAGCCAGTGAGAGAGGGAACACAAGCAGGGGGAGTTGAAGAGGAAGAAGCAGGCTCATAGCAGAAGAGCCTGATGTGGGGCTCGATCCCATAACGCCGGGATCACGCCCTGACGCTTAACCGCTGTGCCACCCAGGCGCCCCTAAGCTCACGCTCTTTTAACCGAGCAGTGAGTTACTCGGTAAAGTCACGGTTGAGTCTATCAGCACTAACGTTTGGGGTAGATTCTACGAGCAGCAACGTGAGCTCGCCAGTGGCTCTTCCCCGTGTTGAAGGCTGTAGCCTGCACCAATGGCCTTTTTCCCCCTTTTGGGGTAGTTTTACATTAACTATTACTTTGCCAATAGGTTCGCCACTTTGTGGAAGCTATTATTATGTGTCTAAGGTTATGTTGGACGTGGAACGTGCAGAAATCGAAAGGTAGGTTCTGTGCCCTCAAGGAGCTTATCTTGCAGGGGAAGCAGATACAGGAATACTCAGGGATCACGTTTTTTATTCTGTGTGTCTGATAAGGACGTGGTGCCGAACTCGGTAAGGGAATACAACTTTCATGAGCTAAGCAAGCACAGGCCAACACTGCACATCGTTCTGTGTGTGTTTTGTGAGCATTCTGTGAATGAGAGCCTGATTTACAGTCTACCTTCCATCCTAGACTTCAACCAAACAGCCATTATAGGAATGAACTTTTAAATGAGTTTCCCTAGGCATTTTAGTTCTCCTCGTTTATCTTGCATCATTAGCCAATGACGTCAATGTTCTCAGAAGTCATGTTTAAGCATAGTTTAGGGATGGCGTAGGAGTTTTACCATATATTTACTTGGGCTTGTCTGCTGCCCCTTTATAATCTGTTGGCCAGTGATTCTGGCTTTGTGTGTGTGTGTGTGTGTGTGTGTGTGTGTGTGTGTGTGTGTGTTCCTTTGAAGCGGATGAGGAGAGGTGGAGACTGTTGGGGAGGGGAATAAGTGATAGAAGTTCCCCAAACTGGAGGGCTTTTGGTGAAAATCCAGGAAAGACCATCATATTGCTGCCAATCTCATCAAAGATTTGTGCCAAGCTAAAGAGAGAATACTGACTGACTTTTTAAAGCTGCACTGACTTTTTATTTAACTATTTTCCCTGGAGCCGTGGGGATGGGGTGTTGCAGTTTAAAGTGATAATTTTGTGCAGGTAAGATTTTTCTGATTACCTTCAAGACTGCGTGGAAAGTGTCGGTGCAGGTCTGTCCATGCCGTCTTCCTCCTGCGGCCTTCATCTGCTCTCTCCCTGGCTGTGGTGCCCACACTGGGTGGATGTCGACCAGAAGTACCTCTCTCCTGCTGGGGCGAAACAGTGGTGTTTCTGGGCTTCATGCAATTGGAGCCCCTGGAGTTTATTCTGAAATCCCGATTTTCTGGAGCTTTGTGCTCTTAGCTTGGATTTAATTACCCATAGGTAGTGGTCAGTGTTAACTAGAAGGCATTGGAGGTGATACACCTACTGTAGACCCCTGAGAGAGTGGTCCTGGGTCCTTTTTTCATCAGAATTTGAGTAATCTCTGTTTTACACCGCAGAAGCCTCATATATCTAGCAATGAATCTCATTAGTAATTTATATTGGCAGATCTGAAGTGTTAGATATTAAATCTGTTTTACACCGTGAGTGTTAACTTCATCTGGTGAAGCTTCCTGGGGTAGAGGGCAATGAAACCACCTTTTACCAAAATAGGAAGAGGACCCAGATTTTGTAGGGAATGGTATTAAATACACTTCAATGAGCATGACTGGGGCAGTGGGGTGAGGAGAGGGGGAGGGAGGTAATAGGCCTGGGAGGGGAGCTTCTGTTATTAGGCTCCCAAAGCTGATTCTTCTAGGTGCCAGTAGAGCTGTAGAAACCCACAGGGGAATTCCCTGGCTCCTTTCCATTCCTCTTTCTGATACAATCTTCGCCCAGTTTATCTGTTAGCCAGGCTTCCATTTTTATCAGCACCGAGATGTTTTTATGGCCCCCTACATGGCAGACTGCACAGGTATGTTCTCAGGGAGGGTGTCACAGCCAGAGAAGGATGACATAGAGAGGGCTGACTGTGCCGTATATGTTCAGGACTCACTGTACTTTAGAATGCTCTGGAAGCATGTGGCCAAACAGTGGATTTTGAATGACTAGAAGGAAAGGGCAGGGTGGATGAAAACAGGGCCGTTTAAAGCATGTGTGGTGTCTGGAGAGGTGGTAGGTAGGACAAGGCTTGTGGGCACCTGGAGGGAGACAAAGGCTTTGCCTCTACTTCTGATGTTTGGGCTTGGGGGGAAGGAAGCCACTTTTCTATTTTGATTGTGTGAAGACAGAGGCTTCTCTAGTTCTTTATTGGGTCCAATAAAAGGGAAGAATTTTTATTACCTGTGTTCTTAATTTTAGTAAGCTCTGCTGAGCTCGTTTGTACTCCAGCTGGGGTATATAATTTCTGCGGCCGACCTTTTCCTCTTCTTTCTCTCCATCACAGTCACTGAACGCCACTTCCAGTAGCCCTGGGTTAATGTCATCTTTCCTGTGATTCCTCCGGGCTCAGGGTTACCACCTCTGCCCCCATTTTATGCTTTCATCACAACTGGCACTTCGGCCTTTTAGCACTTTGCACATAATTATTTATAATTGATAAGTCATCCCCCTGAGACTGTAGGCTTCCAGAAGGCGAAGTCCATGGTCCATCGGCGTCCTCAGCTGCCGGCCATGCCTGGGGCATAGTAGGTGACCAGTGGGCGTTGCTTGCCTGGGAGTAGACTGACACAGAAGCAGCTTTGGGAAGTGTTGTTGAGTGGAATCATTCTGAGAATTTGCTAGAATGATGATGGTGGTCACTTTATACCCTTACAAGTCGGCCCTCGAGACTTGTAAGTGGCAGTTGGTTTGCTTGGCCCTTTACAGGTTTCAGAGTGTTCTCTCTGTTTCTTTTCATACTTGATTCTTACTTTGACCCTCCCAGCGATTCTGGGAAGTAGGCAGAGCACCACTTCCATTCCAGCTGAGGAAACAGAGGCGTTGACGCAGCCCGTGACTGCAGGCGCATAGCTGGGACTTGACTACAGCTCTGACTCGAGATGCAGTGCTCCTCCTGCTGGCTCACCGCTGGCCTGCCCACCTTTATGGAGCGTCTACTGTGCGCTGGTCTTTCAGACTTATCTACTTCATCTCCTGTCAGTCCTGTCGAGGTAGATACGATGATCCCCATGTTACAGATGAGGACATGGAGGCTCTGAGAGGTCAAGTAAGGTTTACAGGAACACACAGCCAGTAGGAGGGGCAGGAAGGTCTGGGTTCACACCCAGTCCTGCATTGCTGGCGGGCAGAGCTGTTGCCTGCAGAGGGTGCCACCCGAAACTTGTGACTGTCCTGGTAGGGAGTGGGGAACAGTGTTCGTTGCTTCAGAAATTGTGGATAATGTCTAAGTGCACGTTCATTCCTGTGTTTGTGGCTGTGTCACAAATACTGTATTTAGCGAGAGTCCCAAGGACTGTGCTTGGGATACAAAGACAATGAATAAGGTGACTACACAGAGAACTATGATGAAATGGTATGTTAACATGTCCCCCAAAGTTCGACATAAAGTGTCGTAGTAATGTACAACTGGGAGGATGACTGAGGTTTGTCTAGCACTTGTTGTCTCTTGAGTTCAGTCCTGTTCGTGTTCGCTCTCTTCCACCCTCCCTCCCCGCTGCCCTCTCCCTCTCCCGCCATGGCTGAGGATGAGACAGTAGCCCATCCAAAGGCTGCCTGTCAGCCCCTGGGCCCCAGAAAACACTAGCACATGCATTTGCCAGGCCTGTTTTGCACACAAACAGCATAAAGAGGGAGGAAGAGAACTGACAGATATTTAGATTTATGGGCCTTTACAGAAAATAATTTCTTGTATTTAGTCACGGTGTATGCCTCATCCTCTGGTTCCATACTCCTCGAGGGACTAAGAACATCTCATCCTGTCAGAGTCCTGCCTGAAGCAGACTAGAAAGTGCAGTAGGGTCCGTCTCACCTCTCGTCAGAGTCCCATGCCTCTCGAAGACACTGAAGAATGTCCTCTCTCCCCGCTGTCTGTCTGCTGGGGAAGCTCAAAGCCTTTTACAACTATCTTTCCCCAGCATCCTGGGGAGGAAGGGGGGGAGGGAATATTGTTAGTGCTCCTTTGTGGGGGAGAGATGTCAACTGTGCTGACCCTGTGAAAGCCCTTCTCTTAGCTTAGACCCTCATGTAACTTCAAACTAACCTGGCTGACTTCGATCTTACAGCACTCAGAGATCACTCCTTTGGTGTCTGGGGGGTGGCAGACATTCTATTGAGAGATTCTAGAGGTTAGTTTTTCAACTCTCTCTGTAAGAGCCAGTCTGTTTCAGGCAGCCTCAGCGTCTGAGGAAATGGGTAGGGTTTTTTTTTTTTTTTTAAAGATTTATTTATTTTTTGAGAGAGAGGGGGCGCACTTGTGCTCAAGCAGGGGAGTGGGGAGGGCCAGAGGGAGAGCCAGGGGGAGAGAGAGAATCCTGAGCAGACTCTCTGCGGAGCGGGAGCATGGCCCGACAAAGGGCCCCGATCCCTTGACCCTGAGCTGAAATCAAGAGTCTGGGTTGCTTAACCCACTGAGCCACCCAGGCGCCCCTAGAAGTGGGTGGGCCTTGATGAAGCAGCACTTTGCTTTGCACATTAGGAGCCCAGGGTACAGGGGCACACTGCATGTGTTCTTAAGCTCTCAATTTACATGGTGTAAGCAGCGCTCCTGTAGGACGTGGCAGAGGTTTTGTGAAACGATCCTCTACTGAAAAGCTTGAATTTCCCCCCACATCACTGATTGGGCTGTAGCACCAGGTGTGTTGGAGGAAGGCTGCATCTCTGTACTTTATTTCTACAGTCTTTGTAGGGTGGGGGCTCCTTGGAAGGGCTGCAGGATTCTGGAAGCAGTGTTCATAACCTTGTTCTCAGAGATGGCTTTTCTAGCTGAGGGCAGCAGAGCTGCGTCCGTCCCTCTCGCTGCTGTAAGCATGCGGGCCTGGGGAGGGGGGTGGACATGGTGGCTGGGGGCCTGTGGGGAGGAGGCGAGGGAAAGGCAGGCTGAGACTCTGTAGCCTTCCTCCTTCCTCCTCTGCTTTTCTGTATTCTGAATTTTAGGATTTGGATGCACATGCATATTTAAGATTTGCTTGGTGTAAACGAAAGCATACTTCTTTGTTGGGAGGGATACTTTCGAGTGAACTATGTGGTTTTGGGGGCCCCGTGAGGGGTGGGGAGATTCTGGGGGAGATTTGTCTGGTGTTGGTGGTTTTCCAGTTGGTAGAATGCTATCAGTGTTCTCTGATATGGGGTTAGCTCTATTGGGCCCCAAAAGACAAATCAAGATTAGTAAAGAAAACGACACGCTCTTAGCACACTATGGCTTGTATTGAGACAAAGCAACTTAAATGTGAACATCCTGCTTGAATCCTCAGTAATTGGAGGTGGCTTCTCATATCCCTGTTTAGCACTAAAACTCTAAAAACGCGTGCTGCTAAGTGTGGACAGCTACTACCCACAGTGGTAGGGGAACAGACCCTGCGTTAGCAGCTTGCACCGACCCTGGGAGCAGTCCTGCGGCTGCACAGAGAAAGTTGCTTCCATGTTTCTCATAGCTAATTGTGGTGCCCTCTCACCTTTGGGAGGGCAGAGTCTCAGACCAGCAGCACTGAGTGTGCGAACAGGTGTGGGGAATTAGGACCCTGGGCTCCAGGGCCAGGTGACCTGCTACATGGCAGCAGGCACCCAGGGAAATCATCACATCTGTCTACCGCAGATTATCTTTTTGACAGAAGCATCAGGCCGGTACCTCTAAGGGCTTTTCTGGCCCTGCATTGTGTGTTATCTACTCTTTGCTTGTAGACTTTCTCCCTAACCGTGCTTGTGGGTCTCCTGTTGAATTGCTTTTCCTTTCCTTAAAATCAGGGTTCCCCTTGTTCTTCCTGTCCTTCTACCTCCTCTCTCATGTCTGTGTGGCTGTTAAAGAGCACAGTGAATTGATGTGGAAAGATATCCCTGATGTGTTATTGCGTAAAAAAAATCTAATTACAGACAAGTATGCATGGTATGAACCATTTCTGAAATAATGGTGCTAGTGATAGCGATATTAGTATAAGTACACATCTTTAGTTTGAACTATTGGAGTCAAACGTGTTTCTGAATTCAGGATTTTTCAATTTTTCATTGGGCCATGTGTCATCTATTAAGTAATAGCTCCACTGGGGGGGGGGGTTGGGATGGCACCCTGTAATCAAAAACATTAATGCTTCTGCGGTGAAATATGAATATTCACACTAAGTGGGAAAAATAAAGATTACAAATTACCTTGTGTGCGTTCAAGTCAGATTTTGACAACAAATGTTAGAAAAGTTTTTTGGGGGGTTTTGGAGCCTTTTGAACAATGGCATTATAGATAAGGGATTGTGGACCTGCATAGCCAAAGGGAAAAAAAAATGTTTGGAAGATTTTATGACAAACCCTTAGCAATAGTTTCCTTGGGTGGAGAAGTAGGATAGAATTACGGAAGACTTTGATTATCCAAATTATACTTTTTTTGGGTAAGCATGTAAAATTTGGATAATCAGAAAAAGTTATTAAAGATATGCATGAAACATAGGTAAAGATCCACTTCACAAATCTAAAGCAATGTTTTGTTAGGACCTTAAGATTTGAATGATTTTTTTTAATTTTTCAAATTATTGAAATGTGATATTTTACATATATTTGATTTTCTTCCTGGATAATAGTATTAAAAAAATAAAAGAATATGTGATAATTAAGAAGTCACTGGTGAACAATAAATCCCTTGGAGTCCCATGTGGGAAACCAGGAACCACTTCTTTCTTACTGACTTGTCTAACACATTATACTGACCTATAAAAGAATACAAATCAGGGTCACCTGGGTGGCTCAGTCCATTAAGCATCTACCTTTGGCTCTGGTCATGATCTCAGGGTCCTGGGATCAGACCCCAGGTCTGGCTCCCTGCTCAACTGGGAGTCTACTTCTCCCTCTCCCCCCCCACCCCGCTCCTGTGTGCACGTTCTTTCTCAAATTTAAAAAAATAATAAAAATCATATGGAAGAAGCAAATGATCATAGCAAAAATATAATGTATGGGAAAAGAAATATAAGGCCTTATAGAAATATAAGGTGTTACTAAAATAACATTGCAATTCTTTGGGGGCCAAAAAGAATGGAGTTGGTGGGAATGGGCTTTGTCTGAAAATTGACTGGAAAATTCCTTCAAAACAGAAGGAGTTTGCAGTTTTATGTATGGAATGTGAATCAGAAGGCTGATAGTTGATTGTTTTATCAGTTGATATGTAAGGACCTATGTTCTTAATTTTCAAATGTTTTCATATTTCTCGTGAAAACATACCCATTTATTACCTTTTCCCACTTAATTGCATCGTCTTTTTTTCCTAAAAAATTTATTTATTTATTTATTTGAGAGAGAGAGAGAGAGAGCACAATCATGAGCAGAGGGAAGGGGTAGAGGGAGAAGTAGGCTCCCTGCTCAGCAGGGAGCCCCATGCGGGACTTGATCCCAGGACCTCAGGATCATGACCTGAGCCAAAGGCAGACGCTTAACTGACTGAGCCACCCAGGCGCCCAGCATAGTTTTATATATTGCTTCATAATAGCTGCATAATATTTCAGTCACTGCTTTACATTATTTGCTGTATTCTATTTCTAATTTTTTTTGTTCCAAACAACACCTCTTTTGCCTGTAGCTCTAATTTTTTCAAAAATTTTTTCTGTATCTAGGGGTTATTTTCTTGGGAAGATTTACCAAATGCAAAAAGATTTTTTTTTTTGCCTTTAAAAATTAAATTGACTTATAATGTATTATTTACTTTAGGGGTACAGATCTGTGATTCATCAGTCTTATATAATACCGAGTGCTCATTACAACACATACCCTCCCCAATGTCCATCACCCAGTTGCCCCATCCCCCCACCCTTCTCCCCTCCAACAAACCTCAGTTTGTTTCCCAAGAGATCTTTTTTTTTTTTTTTTTAAGATTTTATTTATTTGAGAGAGAGAGAGAAAGCCAGTGGTGGGGAGGGGCAGAGGGGGAGGGAGAGGGACAAGCCGACTCTGTGATGAGCCCAGAGCCCAACCCAGGGCTCGATCCAGCCACCCCAGACCAGGACCCCAGCTGAAATCAAGAGTTGGGCACTCAACCGACCGAGCCACCCAGGGGCCCTGAATGCAGTAAGATCTTAAAGTTTATGCCATAAGCATTTATTGAACACCTACTATTTGTGAAGCTCTCGCAATGCAAAGATGAATTTTCAGGACCCGTGCAGGAGCTGTGTCCATTTCCTGGAATCTTTCCCATTGCTCGGTAATTCTCCGTTTAAATACCACTTCACCAGGAGGCTTTTTATTCCTGTAAGGAATAGCTTAGGTTTTTTTGTGCTGTTCCTTCTCATTTAATCACATTTTTAAAAAAAAATTATTTATTATTTATTTATTATTTAATCAGATTTGTGAGTACACAGTCATTCTGGAATTACTTGTTTGATTTCTGCCTTCCTCATTAGACTATAAACTCTGAAGCAGGTCTCATGTTTGATTTGCTCCCCCTGGGGGCCTCTATACCTAATACTGTATACCTGGCATAAACTAGGTACCCAAGTTTCTCTAATAAGTGAATACTTGAATAAATGGATTAAGTGAATAAATACTTGAATGTGTTCCCTGTTTTGAAAAACACTGGAACCTGTTTTTACAACATTAGAGTTGAACAGTAGATTGGATTGATAATTTCAAGGATGTGTAAATGCTTTATAGAAAATAAGCTTTGTGTGCGTGTGGGGGGGTGGTGGTGCCTGGGTGGCTCAGTAGGTTAAGTGTGTAACTCTTGATTTTGGCTGAGGTCAGGATTCTAGGGTTCTGGGATCAAGCCCCTAATCGGGCTCCCTGCTCAGTGGGGAGTCTTCTCCCTCTGCCCCTCCCCCTGCTCATGCTCTTGTTCTCTCTCTCAAATACATTAATAAAATCTTAAAAAAAAAAAAAGATTCTCTCCTTTTTCCTCTGCTCGTCCCCTCCTTAAAAAAAATAATAAAAAAAAACAAAATGAAATTTTTGTCTTTGCAATGAAGTCCCTAGAGAAGGACTCACCGCCAACATCTTGCTCAGTGTCTTACAGCCTGATGTTTGCCCACACTCTGCAGTTGGAGCAGGCTCATCGTGAATCCTTTTTTGCTAAAGCTGTTGCCTTTTTGTACAAATCCTTTATCTGTCATTGCATTGTACACCATTAACGTCCTTCAGCTGTTGGACGTATTTTGATATCTTTGTTTTCTTATTTTCCTCTTATTTTAAAAAATGTTTCAGGATCTTTAACTGATCTTATCTTATATTTTGGTCTTTATGCTCATTGAAAAACTGTTAGTTCCTTAAGGGAAGGGATGGTTTGATCTTCAGTCATGTCTAACACAGATTCGTGCAGAAGTGGGTTGGTGATAAACTTTGGTAGGAGACTTTAGAAGATCCATTTTCTTGTGTATGCTTTAATGTGTCCCTTAGGTCAAATGGAGGATTTTTTTTAAAGGATGATCATCAAATATGTATTTACATAATGGACTAAAATTTATGTTCTTTCTTGGTTACTAAAAACATACACTAAATAATTTTAAGAGAGATTTTGGAGTCTCATGTTCAAGATGGAAATCTCTTGACTATTCTTGCTTTGACTTATTTGCTTCATAGGTGGCTTTTGAATTCATTTTTGCGGGGGGGGGGGGATGTTACTAGTCAGGACCAGCTGTTACTATTGCTATTTCATCATTTTATTTGTTGCCACTTCCACATTCTAGTTCACCAGAACCTGGAAGGTCTCCACCAAAGCACCTGTGTAATCCAGTGTGAATTTAGAAGTGTCACTTGTGAGAGAGGCAACCTCAGGCCCATGAGACTTGAATGTAGTCTATACTCATAGGTCTCCTCATATATGACAGAAACTGGCAGGTGACTCACCAGGGGTGGAAGCCTGGAAAACAGCCTGCCAAGGAGGGTAGTCTTTCTGGTCACACATCACCACCCTTTTGAAGCATCCAGAGAACCTGAAGAACAGGAACTGCCAGTCAGGCTGACTGAACGCTTGGCATTCTTTCATGGAAAGATGACAACTCATCCAGGGTGAAAGAGGAAGTAGGGGGTGTGCATGGAACAGGAGGGTGACCTGACATTTCCATTGTTTTGCAGGCTGTCAGCTCTAGTGCCGCAGTTGTTTGGGGGAGGGGAGGAGTTGGAATCTTGTACTTCATTGTGGCTCTCCTAAGTGGATGTACTCTGCCATTTTGTCAAGGAGAACTCGTACTTGTCTTATCCTTAATGTTGCTGTGGAATCCAGATTGCTTGTGATCCCTACTGTTCCCCTCACACTGAGTCCTGGACTCTACTGATGATAATTCTAGCATCATGTTAAGAATTGGGATTCTCTTATGTCAAATTTCTGCAAAATTTGAAAGCCAAAAGACTTATCACAGGCTATTTCTGGCTCTACCATTGACATGTTTTGAGTATCAGTTGTTTTTAGTCTCAGTTTATAAACTTATGTAGTAAGAATCAAACAATTTAACTGTAACAATAGTATTATTTTGATACTTTTTAGGTGTTGTCTTGGGAGATCTTTGGGGGAAAAGGGTTACCTTCTTAGTTCTTTGTTACTGTGGCCAAAACCCACCTGAGAGTAGAATAAAAACCAATGGAGAACTAGTGGTGAGGCGGCTTTCCAGAAAATGGTGGGTTATCTGAACGCCGGTCAGTCCCCCCAGATCAGTGGCATATGTGAGCTTCTGTTGTCTTTGTCCGGCAGCAGTCCTGCCCCAAAGCCAGGACTTCCCTCTCTAAGCCTGCACCTGGGCCACCAAGTGGTGCCCGGGAGACTCTCAGCGTGGCAGGTTGGTGCCAACCCATTTCTTTCCCCGTCTAATGAGTGATTACTCCAAGCAGTTACTGTTTTCTGGAAGGCCTTTCCACCCCCTCACTCAGATGACCTTGATCTCACTTGGTTAAGAATTTGAGACTTTCTGAAATGATCACCAGTTTCCTGTGCGATGCCTGCAAACAGTGTGGTAGTCACAGTTCTTCTCACCTGCTTGCTCTGGGGTTCTCCCCCCACCCCTTTCTGGGCCTAACTCTGCTACTCATTGTGCCTTCCTCATTCTCTAATTTTTAGCCTTCACGTCTTTATTGTTTCTCTCCCATTGGCTGTGAAATGTTCTGTGTCTCCCGTTTTTGCATTTCTCATTCTTACTAATGATTGATCTATTGGTCAAATCCAATGGATGTACTGTAGTCCTGACCATTCTGGACCTCCTTGTCATGTGCAATGCACCTTATCAACTCTTTTCTCCTGGAGTCTTTGGCTTCTGGCCTGGTGCATGCTTCTGGTTTTCCTGCTGCGTCACTGTCTTATATCCCCTTTGTGGGCTTCTCTTCCTGTACGCACGCCCTGCTGTTGGCCTTCAGTTCTGGGAGTACTGCTCATGTACTCTAGCTTCAGGACTTCATCTGCTCACTGGGGTTTTTTCACCGTCCACGTGCCCATGCCCCCAGGCCTCTGCCTTGCACTGCAGCGCAGTGTGCGACCGTCTGCTAGTTGTCCTGTGTGTATCTGAGAGGCTCCTTAACCGTGCGGGGGCTGCCCTCAACACCTTTCTTCCTAAACCTCCCCTTCCTCCTGCCCCTAGAGATGATTGCATGGTGGCGAAGATTTGGGCTCTGGAATCAGACACATCTGGATTTGAATTGTGATCCTGACACTTCTTTGATGTCTGATTTTGAACAGGTTATTGAATTCCCAAGCCTCAATATCCTCCTTTTAAAGATGGGGATAAAAATAGTACCCATCTCAGGGGGCTCCTTTGAGGCAGGCCCTACGGCTTCTGTACAGTGCCTGGCTCAACAAGAGTGTGGTAAGTATTAGCTGCTACTTCTGAAGCTAATAATACATTCTATGTTCATTAAATGAATTTAAATTAAAAAATAAAATTAAAAAATATATTAGCTGCTCCTGGTCGTGGTCTCTTCTAGTTACCCTCATCATTGAGTTACACTGGTTTCTTTAGCTCCTAGGTCCAGCCAGTCACCTAGTGTGGCTGATATCTAATTACTGTTTATTTGCTATTTCTGAAAATTTCTGAGTTTCCTCTTGCCTTGATTCTCCTTACTTCTGCCTGCATGCAGGCCCTCATTATTGATCTCCGATATAAAGCCTTAGTCTCCTCCCTTTTGTTCATCCAAATTTAGTATGCTACCAGGTGGCCTGTCTCTAAGAGGAGGTCTTCCATGGATGAAGCCCTCTGGTGACTCCCGTTATGTGCAAATCAAAGACCAAGCTCCTCAACAGGGTATAGCTGGCCTTCCCCTCACCCTTGCTGGCGTTTGAGCCTATTTTTTCACTACTCTCTGACTCCCACTTTATTCTCCAGCAATACCTTCTTGCTATATTCCCTGAGCATGCCACGACATTTAGGCTGTTTCTTGCTTTCATTTCATTTTTTTTTTAGAGATTTTATTTATTTGAGAAGGAGGGAGAGAGAGTGTGTGTGTATGCATGAGCAGGGGGAACAGGGGGGAGAGGCAGAGGGAGAAGCAGACTCCTTGCTGAGCAGGGAGCCCAATGTGGGGCTCGATCCTGGGACCCTGGGATCATGGCCTGAGCCGAAGGCAGGCCCTTAACCCACTGAACCACCCAGGCACCCATATTTCTTGCTTTTATTATCCACGTTGCTTGGAATGTTTTACTCCCTGCTTTTACTTCTCCTTCTGAGGACTCAGCTCAGGTGTTACCTCCTCCAAGAAGCCTTCCCTGGCCCTCCAAAACTGGTTAGGTAACCTTCCATAAAGTCCTATCATTCTCGGTGCTCATCAGGCACTTACCATGCTGGATCATGATCTATTTATGTGCCTTTCTTTCCAGCGTATTCATGGAGGGCAGAAACTATGTGTCACTTAACTGTATATTTTTTGTGCCTGGCTTGATATTCGACATGTAGTAGTCTTGTGAAATGTTTGTTAAATGAATGACTGAATTCAAGAATGAGTGAACCTCCAGATGACCTTGGTTTCCTGTTTGTGCGGACAACAATATTCTGGGGGCAGGGCTGGGGATCAGCAGTTCAAACCATAGCTGGGTGGCCACACCTGAGGTAGACACCCTAATATTCCTTCCTCTGAGTCTCTAGTCCTGGATCCTGAGGGAGGTTGTCACCTCTGGAGTGTCAGAACCTAAAAAGTGATTCCTATGAAGAATGAAAGAAAATATATCACATTATTGGCATAATTCTATTTTTTTCCTTCAGAGAGCACTTTAATATTTTAAAACCTATGGTAAGCTTAACACGTTCTATTTGCATGAGCACTTCCCTGATAGGAGATACTGTATGTGTAAAGGTTTCTGGGTAGTGTTACACCACAGTGGACCTACTTTCCATCGATAATGGAGATAGAGAATGTGTATAGTTTGAGACTGAACTTCTTTAGAGAGAGATGTAGACTGACCTATTTTAGAGACTGCATGTTTCCTAATTTTCTATTTTAAAAAGATGATGGCCAAATACTAAAAAGCTTCCACCGTTTTCGAACTCTGCTGCCTGACATGGTAGCCTAAAATTCAGATCCTCAGTCACGTTAGCCATATTTCAAGTCTCAGTAGCCACATGTGGCCAGTGTCTACCATATTGGACAGCTCAGCTATAGGACATTCCCATGATTGCAGAAAACGTTATTGAACGGCACTATTTTCGAATGTAGGAGTCTTGATGGATAATACCAAAGGCACCTTCCTACAGAGGGAATTTTACAGAGCTGTGAAATAAGAATTCTTACTGGGAACACCGTAGAGTTGCTGTATCGTTTTATGTAGTGATGTGGTGTTACATCACCTTATGATCTGAGCATGTCTCTATCTTTAGAGACAACAACGTTCAGATACCAGGTAAGGTTATAGTGTCTATCTGCAAGTATTTTCTTATAAAACACAAAGTGGAAAAGAAAGAACATGGGATGAGTAAATTGAATTACTTTTCTTTGCTTCACATTATCAGAAAAATTCAGAGGCTGAAATGTATCCTGGAATGAAATATTTACATTTCTTAAACCCGTGTGTGTGTGTGTGTGTGTGTGTGTGTGTGTGTGTGTGTGTGTGTGTTTGGGTGACAGAGAAACAAGGGATTTGTACTGTTGGAAAATATAAAAACGCTTTTTAAAAAAGATTTATTTGCGAGAGAGCAAGTGAGCATGAGTGGGGGTGGGGAGAGGGAGAGGCAGACTCCCCGCTGAGCAGAGTGGACCATGGGACTCCATCTTGGGACCCCGAGATCGTGACCTGAGCAGAAGGCAGCGGCATAACCTACTGAGCCACCCAGGTGCCCCCAGTAAGAACACTTTTAAAAATAAAAGCAAAACAAAGGATGAGATCTTCTGTCTTATTTTCCTCCCCAGTTGCCTTATCCACTTGGCTTTCAGTGGCCTGAGGAACTTAGAGTAAACGTAGGTTTAGTGCAGCAGGAATCATGGTAAGAAGCTCTAGCCATTTTGTATACTATGGAACTCACTAGAATATTTCTTTGTGGAGCAGGAACATTGTACATAGAACGCTTTAGATATCAGTACTGTAGAGGGATTGGAGGGATAGAAGCCATCATTCAGAAAGAACAAGACCATCAGGCCTGTGCCATTCACTCACACGGTTGCCATGCACAGAGAGTATGCTGTGAGTCATCACGTGGTTCAAGACCCCAGGAGACCGTAGATGAGTCCCACCTGCATGCCTATTGAAACTTGGTGCTGAGGTTGCAGCAGGGGGACCTTTTTTGGATTATGCAATGCTATTTTGTTTCCTATCCACAGCTCCTTTCCTAACCTGGTCAGAACAGTGCCTGGGGAAGTTCTTAAATTTAACTGCTGTTTGTTTGTTTTGAGAGGAGAGATAGGAGCTTGAGGGTAAAGGGGATTGAACTCCCTTACTTTTACCTTTCTGTGCCTTTTTCCTCTTAGAATGCTTCATTAACGAGGGAAAGAATAGAGGACCTGTCAGTTGGAGTATAGTGTGGCAACGTTTATAAGAGATGAAGAGCTGAGGGTGTTTATCCTAGATGATAATCACAGTGGTTGTTGTAGTGTAGACAAAGTGGGTTCCTGACCAACACGGTGCGTTTATTTTACAATGAGACCCCTTACTTACCAGTGGAACAGAATTTCAGGGAGTCAGTATTTGTGCACTTTGTTCATGGCTTTTCTAAAACTTTCAGCGCTGTCGTCTTCAATGATAATGAAGCTCATTTTACACCCTGTTTGTCCTCTCTTGAGAAGAGGCAGTGCAGCTGGTATAGCTGAGTTTCCGAACTTGGGCTTTGGAGCAGAGAGGAGGGGCAAACCCATGGTCACTGCTTGGACAAGTTTTTACAATTTCTGAACCTTAATTTTACAACATGTAAAGTGGGAATTACAATGCTTACCTCACAGGCAAGAGAAGGACATTTCCATGTGTGGAATAAGAAACTAAGTCAAGTTGACTGATTTTCAGAAAGACCTTTAAAAATTATTAAACATGCCATGTTCCTTGATCGTTGTTATGATGACATTAGGCCACATATTTAGTTTTTACCATGCATATCAGCTTAGTGTTATGAAGGCATAAGGAGGGGCGCCTGGGTGGCTCAGTTGGTTAAGCATCTGCCTTCAGCTCAGGTCATGATCCCAGGATCCTGGGGTCGAGCCCCAAGTCAGGTTCCCTGCTCAGCGGAGAGTCTGCTTCTCCCTCTGCTCCTCCCCCGACTTGTACACACACTCTCTGTCTGTCAAATAAATAAATAAAATCTTAAAAGTGAAAGCATAAGTAGAAAGGACTCTTGATGAAATCAGTAAGACAGTCTCAGATTTTGTGCTACTAGTAGGGCATTAATCTGAAAATAAGATCGAAGGTGATCAGAAGGATATGTTTTAATAGCAAATTGCTTCTTAAGACAAAACACTGTATTTAAAAGAAAACAAAGGGGTCAAGGGAAGTAAGGGAACTAGGATATTCAAAGGATATTCACTTAAACCCTTGATGATCTAAACTTTTTGCTGTTTGGAGTAGTATCATTGCTTACTGTGTCCAGCCCAAGTGAAATAATGAAGTCAGCTGGTCTTCCAGAACGTTTTTGAGGTCAGTCTACTCAGTTTTGACTGGCCGCATACATTATTACAGATTTGTGAAAGTCAGCTTTCCTGTGACTCTGACACAGAGGAGGTAGAATGATCAAGTGTTCCTCCCTAGACCACTATGTCATGCTCATCGCAGAAGGAAATGAAGTTCCCTTTTCCTCAGTGCTTGGGCTGCAAGATGCGTGTTCTGTTGAAGCCACAGCATGTGTCAATGACCCTCTTTGCATCATGACACTTCACCCACTTTAGGATGGACTAAGAATCCTCTAGGGTGCAAGGCTGGGTGAAGTATAGTCCCAGCCTTGCAGATGTTGTCATGTTGAAGGGGATGTGGATGTGAGCACAGGTGAGGTCAGTGATGAGTGACATGCCAGGGAGTTGAGGAATCCTATAAAACAGCTTCTTACTGCACGTGAGAAGAAGGGAGGTCAAGACAAAGCTTCCTGGAGAAGTCCCCTGCTCTGAGTCTTGAATGAAGAATAGGACTTAGATGATGAATGGGCAAGAGGGAAGGAAAGGATCCTAGGCTAAGGGAATAGCATGAATGTTAATGTATTAAATAGCCTGTGTATGCTTGTAAACTTTTTGATATCAATCAAATATAAAGCATGGGGTGGGAATTAAGGAAATGGAGTAGCTGGGGACTAGCCCATGAGGAGTCAGGTATGTATTATGTGAGGACTTAGACTATATGCTCTAGCTGCTGGGGAACCACTGAAGAGCTTTAACCAGGGGTGTAAATGGTCAGATTTGCCTTTTGGATGGGTTGTCACGGCAGCATGGTGGATCATAGATTTGAAGTTGGATGGCAGGAAGCTATCATGGTAGGCCAGGTAAGAGAATCAGACATGAAAGAAGTAGTGAAAATCAGAGCTGGAGAAAAGATAGGTTTGAAAGTGCCCAGGATGTGAAGTCTATGTGATTTTGATCAACTGGATTTGGGAAATGAATGAGATGGAAGAGACCAGAATGACTCTTAAAATTCTGGTGTCATTATGAATCTAGGAAATGTAGGAGGAAAAATTGACATTGGGCTAAGGTGATATATTGATTTTTGAAGTGTCCATCAGGCCGCCGAATGTGTCTGATGCTCCGGGAGGGTGGGTGGCTGGAGATAGGAATCTGGGAGTCATCTGCATAGAGGTGGTAAGTAAAACACTCTGAGTAGTTTGACACCCAAGGAGAGTACAGATGAAGGCAGTGGACAAAGGATGAAGTCCTAGGCAGAAACGGAGGGATGGATGACAGAAGGCATTCCTGGAGAAGTCCCAGAAGGATGGGTCTGAAGGTAAACTCTGTGGTTGTCCTAGAGGCTGGGAGAGGAGACCTAAGGGGTTTGTAATTGACATAGCTAACCCCAGGTCACCGTAAGTATTTGATGAAGTAATGGGCAAAGTAGAATGGGGTTGGGAACTTGAAAAGAATGGAGATTATTTGCAACATTCCAGTCCCTGAAGGACACGGGAGATGAGCCGATCAAGAAAAAGTGAAAGAAACACGAAGAGGTGCTGAGGCCCAGCCAAGAGTAGAAACTGAATTTACCGGGGCCTCCGCATACCGGGCTCCCCAGCATGGTAGGCAGGAGCAGAGGCAGATCATGAAACTGGTCCGGGGCGGGGGGGGGGGGGGGTGTTGCTAATCAAATGTGGCTGAAAAGCAAGATGTGAGGATGTTGTGAGGAGAGGTTGATAAGAGTTGGGAAGGAAATGTGGCCAGGAGGGGCCTCAACGGCTGGAAGGAAACTTCATGGCCTGGGGAGGGCTCTGTATGGTCAAAAGCCGGTGTGGTGGGAGAGGGGCAGGAGACTGTAGGGTGGTGTGGATTTCAGGGCAGGGCAGTTCCAGGGTGTCGGCCTGGGAGTGGGGGGCAGAAGTGGCCTGGCAGCGAAGGCCAGATGATTGGAGGATGGCCTGGAGGGAAAACCGTGTAGAAAAAGGACTTTGATTCCACTTGGACAACCTTGTAGGATTCACACCGAATTATGAAACTTAATGTGTAGAATAAAAAACTGTATTTGGATGTTTAAGAACACGATGGATAGGAGTGTGTCCTAAATATTTTGAGCAGTCTTCTTAAATGCAGGTTGTACAAAGTTAATTTTTTTGTTCCTTTCTGTAGGTAGGGCTTGAGGGAACATGTAACTCACATATTTCACTGGGTAAGAGAATTACTAACAAAAAGAACTGAAAGCTCGAAAGTACATTTGAGTATTTTCTAGTGCTAAGGGAGGCAATAGATTGATGCCGAATTATATGCACTTTTGTGCAATCCCACCTGAAGTTTTATTTTCAACTCTACGTATTTCTGTGTTTAATTTTTTTTTAAACTGCACACATCTGTGTCTTCTGAGATTTGAAAAAATCAGAACAAATCACATTACCATGTATTTTTCTGGACTCCTGTGTGCTGGGTGGTGTGAGGACACAGAGACGCATAAGACTTCGTTCTGGCCCCCAAAGGACTTCAAATTTAGTTGAAGAAACAAGACATAAACACAGGAAAAGTTAGATAATTATGCAGGATTTAAATAGCAAGGCATTACATGACTAATGGACAGATGCATTGTTCAGGCAGCAATTCCTGCAGGAGTTCAGAAGAAAGGTCATTTCCGGCTGTGGCGGTAAGGGAAGGGTGTCATGGCTTCAGAAATGAAGGGAAAGAAGAAAGGGGTTAAGTAGAAAGATTGAAACTTGGGAATTACTGAAGCCTTGTTCTGCAACTTCTAGCCTACCTTTTGTCTCCATTTCGCAAGCAGAAGAGGGAATGACCGACGGACGATGTGCTGCCCCCGGGCTGTCAGGAGGCGAGACCGTGATTGCAGCGCTCTTTGTGCATGAGTGCGGGTCCTGCCACACTGTGTAGCAGGTATCAGCTGCACACCTTGGGAGGCTCTGTGGAGTTTTAGGTTCCTAGGGTGTCATTTCTGTTGTTCACATTTACCAAGTCTGATGAGAAGAATCAGTGTATTGCCGAAAGTTTGGCCTCGTTCTGTTTTGTTTTCTGGTAAGGAAAGACTCCTATAACTCTGAAGACATTTTAAGCAAATTACTAGACAAATGACTACTTTGGGAAAATTGTTTCCATGTTTATTTCTTCATTTCCTTGAGAAAAGGTAATGATGAATAAGGAAGCAAAACAGGAGAGAAGCCAGATCCCAGTTAGGAAAGAAATGTTTTGTAATTCACCTGTTCACCTGGCATCCTCGAGGAAGTTCAGTGGGAACCGCAGGTTGGCTGGTGGCCACTTTGGGGGAACCCAGTCTGAGCTCTGGCATTTTGGAGACGATGGCCTCAGAGTTCATGGGTATCCCAAACAGAAGGACATGGGTGTCAGGCATTTCAGCTATATTGTTAGTTACTTTGGGAATATGAATGGTATTCGTTAGGCAAGGAAGCTTGTACCCAGACTAAGGGGGCCCGTTCTTGTACAACGAGTGATCCTGCAGCATCTCTGTACTCCATGTTTCTTCATATTTATATACTTGTCCCAATTGCCAAAGGCTCTGAGGTGTTCAGGGATCCTGGGGCTCTTAGTGTAACGGGGATGAAAATGGAGCCCTGGAATTTTAGCTTTAAACCACTAAGGGTGCTTCTCTGTCGAGGGAAGTGGCTGCTTCTGCTGTGGTCTTCCCTTCTCCTGAGATAATAGCAGTAAGAGGCACTAACATGTCTGAAACAAGTATTTGGATGAATAGGGAGCTCTTATTTTCCCGAATATATCCACTTTCTCACATATCCCACTGCTCCACCCCCTCTCTGCATCTGGAACTCGTGACCTGAGGACCAGAGGCAGGATTCTGTCCTACTTGGGCAGGTGCGGATGTAGAGCTAAGAGGAGGCAGAAGGTGTGACAAAGAACAACAGGAAAAGAGGAAAGAGACAGGAGGATGAAGAATGCGTGCATTACAACCACAGAGACAGGGGAGAGTCAGCTAGTAACTCTCAGTGTCGCCTGCCCTACCCCAGTCTAAATGTCCGTGTCTGACTCAACATCTCCAGAGGACACGCATCCAGGAAAACCAACATGAGATGGTGCGACTCAGATATTGCGTGTGTGTGTGTGTGTGTGTGTGTGTGTGTGTGTGTGTGTCAGAGGTCAGCGCTGATGACCTGCCCCACAGGTCGCAATGGGTGAGGTCTCATGTGCAGGAGGTGAGCATGTCCGGGCTGTCCCTTGGTGCTGCTCTCTCCCTGAGATTTCCCTATTTTCAGCCCCCAGTTTGGTGCCTGGCACACAGTAGGTGCTCAGTAAATGTTTCCTGGATGACTAACTGGATGAATGAGTGCTAACCCTTGTAAGAGGTTCTATGACTTGAACGAATTCTGCCCAGAGTGGAATTGTGTCCTGCTTGTGACTTTCTGGTACCAACTGCAAGTAATGTGTTCCCCAGATAGACGACACCCTCTTAACCTGGGGTCCTTGGAAGAGCCTCCAGGTGTCTGAGAACCTCATAATGTGGGATGCCGTGTTAAGGAGTTTCTAGGAAAGGAGCCAGAGGCATCTGTGACCCAACCGGGCAGAACAGTAGTGCTTTAACCTGGCCTCGTCCTTGCATGGGCTTCCAGCACCCTCTCATGCAGCATCTGCTGCGGCTGCCTGACACAGCCCACCCTCTGTTCGTCCCCGGCTATTACCAGCATTCCCCGAATTGCCCCCTCGTTATGGAGAAAGGAAAAAGAGAGACAGAAACCATACTTGCAAGATGATCTGGCCTTCCTTTAGTCCTGGGGCGCGTCCTGCCTGGGCAGAAGGCTTCATGCTAATGTTCCTTCTGCTTAATGGAGGGAGGAAGGGGATCCTCCCAATGATTTGTAAGGAAAGCCTTCAAAGGCAGAGCCGACTTTGTGGAGTCACCGCCCAGCAGACACACATTTGTTTATGGAATAACAAAGGAAGGATAACTAGGCCAAAGGTCAGAGGACTTCATGCTGCTGTGCCTTCTAGCAACTCACAGAGCTGTCCGGTAGGTGTGTTCCCCACGGTAAAAGGAGGGCTAGCGCTAATTACCTCGCGGCTGTGGAGCTAACATGGGTTGATAGCTGGAGTGTGCCATGGAGGTTGGAATGTTTTTGCAATTTTTAAAAAAATTAAAGGTAGAAGGATATTTGATTATAAATGGTGATTTAGTCCTCCCAAAATAAAGTCATTAAAAATGTTTGCAGCCTTTGAAGGTAATATATCTGATGGAAGCATCCAAGCACAGTTGATAATAATTGGTACTTCAGGGAAATTGTTTGCTGGGTATTCAACAGCGCACGCATGCATGTATTCATCGTTTATCCAAAGCATGTGTATATGTCCACCTGCTCTGTGCTAGGCCCTGGGAAACCTGCTTCAGCCCGTGCTTCCTTTCGACACCCAGCCTATGTACTTGGCCACAGGTTTTTGGTTTTTTTTTATCTGCTTTACTCTGAAGAACACTACTGGAATTTGCTCTGTGAAATACACCACTGATCTATTGTTGGGATAATTCCGAGGTTTGTAACCACTTCCTGTACACCCCATATGAAGACACACTCTGAAACTTAAGCCTGCATCAGAAGCACCTGGAGGGCTGGCTTGTGAAGCCGGATCCCTGCACCCCACCCCCAGAGTTTCTGATTCACTAGGTTTGGGTGCGGCTAGACTGCATTTCTAAGAAATTCCCTGGTGATGTGGATATCACTAGTCTGGGGACCACATTTTGAGAAACACTGCATTAGGGTTTTTTTTTTTTTTTTTTTTAGACCCAAGGTCCTTGGCACGCTGCTCTTCCTGAGAAATTGGCATAATTTCATTATGGTTAATGTGAATCATGTTTGTGATGCTGATTCCCTTTTTGCTTTGCTTCAGAAGTTCAGATTCAAATTTGTAGCTCTACTTTAATAAAAGTTGTTTACATTTAAACTTGGCCCCAGACTTGATCTCCTGTTTCATTTTCCCCATTCTGATTTTTTAACTGTTAATCTTTTGCAGTTTTGTTATATAACTTCTTGTAAAAGGACTCTGTGTTGTGGAATATAATGTATATTGATAAATATAATTGCAGTCGGTGTTCTTTTCTTGGGCCTTTGGCTTTCAAATCAACTCCAAAATATTATGTTTTAAGTGTTTTATGCATTAGCTATGGGAATAGGTTCTCCAGAAGGCTTGGATTATTGATAGCAGCTAACCAGAATGCATTGAAAAGAAAAAAATTGATAAGAAGATGAGAAAGTTCTCAGTAAAAAACATTGTTTTTTAATAAAACGACTGGTGCATAGATAATATGGTACAATGCATATGTAAAAAATTATATTTTTTATTGACTCTACAAAAGCAAATTATACAGTTGCTTAGGTTGTTGGGTGGACAGGGAAGGACGGAGTAATGAGAACAGTGAAGGAAGAAGTAATTATAGTGGTGGCCAGACTTGAGTGGGCACCAGAGTCCGTCACCGGAGGACTTGGGTAAGCGGGCTGCTGCTTACTAGGCTTGGGCTGGGGGCCTGCATTAGTGTGAGGCAGCAGGAAACTCTAGCTTGGAGAGGGGGTGGTGCATGAGCAGGGGCCAGGGGAAGGTCTTACAGCTCTTACCCCTTGGCATTGGGCAGAAAAATGAAAAGCGGGGCTATCTTGAAAACCCGCTCTGAGTCCATTTATTTTTTAGCTGAGGCATTCCTATTCAGATTTTCTACAACTCTTTGTGAAATCAGATAGTGTAATGGGCATGATGTCATTCGCATTACACAGCCTTAGCTTCAGAAAAAATACTCATTATGTTAGATGGTAGTTGGAAGCAGTTTGTAACTGATTACTCTCTCTCTCTGTCTCTCCTCATCCTTCTCTTTTCCCCCTCTCTCTTCCTCACTTTGTGTTTTCCTCTAATTCTACTTGTAACTTAAGGAAAAACACCCTACCAACAGTTTGTCTGAAAACAGGTGGAGAAAGGAGTACTTTTTTAATTTTGATAATATTTTATTGTTTTTATTTTTATTATGTTCAGTTAGCCGCTGTATAGTACATCATTAATTTTTGATGTAGTGTTCAATGATTCGTTACGTACAGCACCCAGCGCTCATCACAACACGTGCCCTCCTCCTTAATATTAAAATACTTCTAAAACCAAGCCCTGTGGGGGCGCCTGGGTGGTCCATTCGGTTAAGCTTCTGCCTTCGGCTCAGGTCATGATTCCAGGGTTCTGGGATCCAGCTCCAGTGTCCGGCTCCCTGCTCAATGGGGAGTCTGCTTCTCCCTCTGCCCCTCCCCCCTGCTCTTCTCTCTCTGTCTCTTGTTCTCTCTCAAATAAATAAATAAGATCTTTCTTAAATTTTTTTTTTTTAAAAAGCCCTGGGGTTGGCACTGTGGACACCCTCCGGGAGTGTGGAGTAACACGGAACGTCACAGTCTGAAAACTGGCTCAGGCTGGAGGTGCTAACCCTGGACCAGGTGGGGGAGGTTAGGAGCTGCCGTTTGGCATTCATATGGTAATATTGCGTACCGCTCTGGAAAGGTTAGGTGTTGTTTTCACTGTTGCCTCTGGCTTTGTTTTCCTCGGTTTGGTGACAGAATCAGATTTATCACCCATCCTATTGTTGGCTAATTCAGACTTAAATTTCTCTAAAAGTTACTCGGCTTTAGGGCTCACCGGAGGCAGTTTTTATTTAAAAGGCATTTTTCTTAAATAGACATTTTAAAATAATTTCAGATTTACAGAAAGATCGCGAAGATAATACAGAGAATTCCCATACATCCCCACACCCAGTTTCCTGTTATTACTGTCTTACGTCAGGATGGTACATTCGTCACAGCTAATCAACCAATAATGATATATTATTCCTAAACCACATAGATTAATCAGATTTCCTTAGTTTTTACCTAATGTCCCTTTTCTGTGTCAGGATTCCTTCAAGGATACTACATTTCATCGTCATGACTCCTTAGTCTCAAGGAGACTGTCACAGTTTCTCTGACATTCCTTGTTTTTGGTGAGCTTAAAAGCTTGAGGAGTCCCAGTCAGGTATTTTGTAGAATATCCTTCACTCTGCTTTGCCTAAGGTTTCTCTTGTGGTTAGACAGGGGTTATGGAGTTTGGCTGGGGGGGGGGGGGGGGAGACCACAGAGCGAAAGTGCCATTTTTCATTACATCCCATCAATTACATCGTTACATATACACAGATACATGCCATCAACATGGTTCGACCCTGTCGATGTAGATCTCGGTCTGTAGTGTTTGTCAGGTTTCTCCCATGAAATTACTCCTCCCCCCCCCTTTCCGTACAGTACTCTTTGGAAGGAGTCACTATCGTCACTATGCACAGCCCACCCTTAAGGTGTGGTGAGCTATGCCCCACCCCCTGGGGGGGTATGTACACACATTATTTGATATTCTTCCGCTTTGGAGATTTGTCCCCTCCCCCCATTTATTTATGCCATCATTTATTTAGGTCTGTGTGGACTTGTGAATATCTACTGTATACTTTAGGTTGTATACAATACTGTGTTACTCTGTGGCTCAAACTCATCCAGTTTTGGCCTTCGGGAGCTGTTTCAGTGGCTCCCATGTCCTTTTGCGGCATCCCCCCCCCCCCCCCATTGTGTCCGGTGAATGTGATAACCACTACTCTACAGAAACCCTCCCCCCCATCATTGTGGGGTTTTTTTGTTTCGTTTTGTTTTGTTTTTTGTTTTTTGTTTTTTAAACGTGTGCTTACTCTTTCTGGCACTATAAGATGCTCCAGGCTCATTTCATATAGTCCCTGTCACATTCTTGGAATCAGCCATTTTTCCAAGGAGCCCTGGTTCCTTTTTATCAGAGAAGGGAATTAGAAACTAAGCTCTGGGTCCTTGGATCTGCATGTTGCTCATTGAGTCCAGGTCCTCCCAGGTGAAAGGACAAGGAAACAGATGGGTGCATCCTAACTTTTGCACACACTCATATCTGTAAGTATTTCTCGATCTATCCCTCCGTAGCTGTATGAAGCAAACCTGAGTTCATGCGGATGCCTCCAACTCCAGGGCACTACCGCATGCGGCCGTTCCAGCCTCTCTCCCTTGTCTGCAGACTCCCACCTCCCTCCACGCATCCATTACTCACAGGTATAGTGCTGTTGGAACGGTTAACTGGGATCACTCCCACCACGCAACTTTATGGCTAGAGTTCAGTGCTTCCTTCTGCCTCCAGTCTTCCCTCAGGTCTGGAGTTCCTTAGGTCAGCACCCTTTCCCTCACTCCCTTCAGTGAGGTGATTGCTTACATTTCAATAGGCCGATACTCCTCTTGTGGTCTGGATTCCATCCTGAGATCTCTTGACTCCCGAAATGCTTTTATTTATTTATTTATTTTTTAACGGCATGCATCCAGGTTCACTGTGCTGTGAAGTTTTAAGGGTTTTGACAAATGCGGAGTGTCCTGCATCTACCCTCCTTCTGCCCTAGAAAATCTCCTATGCTAATGAAGGCATTCTTAAGAATTTGGAAGTGCTCCTAGGTAGAAGAAATAGGAATAAATATTAGACAACAGTATCTGGTAGGAAAAGGCAAGACCGTGGAGCCTTGTCGTTTGCTGCTTTAAGAGAAGGAAACAATGTGGGTTGGGTTTTCCATTTTGGTGAAAACCCCCCAAAGAGTCCTAATTCAAGGTGTTTGAGTACCTCCGATTTAGACGTGGGGTGGGAAGTGGGTGGTGGGTGTTCTGTCTCAGGTTTCTCTTCTTACTTCCCAAGGCCATCAATAGCCCCAGCTCACCATTTTGTCTAACATCCTGTTGAAAGTCCTACCAGCCCGTTGCATCTGAAAGCAATTCTCGTTTTAATTCCACCTGATGTTTAGGAACTGCTCTGCTGTTAGTCTGTCACCTGTCCGATGCCCTAGTGGGGTTGTAGCTGTGTATGGAAACTAGTTCCTAAAAGCAGACAAAGGATGCTTCAGGAAGAAGTGAGAGAATGGAGCAGGTTAACTTCATGAAACCTTCTTGCGTGGCCAATATGAATCAGGTTTATCAAAAGGAGAAATGCTTTAGGATTCTATTCACAGGGTGGTGGGAATGGTAGTGGAGACCCTAAAGTCCAAACCTAGTTTAACCTGCCACCAATTTATTCTTTTCCCTCCAGGTGACTGTGCAGTATGGTGGGGATAATGGTGTTAATCCTCTCCTTACTCAGAAGGCAATCGTGAAGATAAATGGGGGAAAAAAGCATGTGAAACTGCTCAGGGTACCCAGCGTGAATATGGTGACCTTCTGCACTCTCTTCTTTCTCTTTTACTGGTTCTGCTTCCTCCTAGACTCTAAACATGGCTTAGGTCCTTGACCTTTTGCTCTTTCAACTGTACCTCCCCTTGGGATCAACCGTCTTTTGGCTCAATCGTGCTTTTGTACGGGTGACACCTAAACTCTGCCTGGTCCTTTGTTTTGTTTCAGACACATCTATCTTTTTGCCAAACGCTTCTACCTGAATGTCTCCTTACAAAATCAATATGTTTAAAAATTAAAGTTGTCCTCAACCAACTGAACTTCTAGACTCTCTTACTTCTTCCAAGCTGTCTTAGAAGCTTTCAGATACTTGAGACCTTTTTGGCTTTTCATCATCTCAGAACCTTAGTTCGCATGTCATGCTGAGCTCCTTTGGCAGTGTTTTCCTCCTGTTTCCTCCACTGCCGACCTGTACCATTGGAATAGACTCTTAACTGTGCCCGCTGTCCCCAGTCCAGTCTACTCCCTGCCAGCTTGGCTTCCAGCCTGTGTTTTACTATTACTAGTCTCCTTTTTTAAACTTAAATTTGAACTCCAGTTGACATCTAAAGCTTGCGTTTCTACCTTTACCTTCAAACTCAGTTAACCTATGTAGTATAATTTAACTAAACTACATGTTCCTTCCTGCCTTTCTGCTGTTCTCTCTTCCTATCTTGGCAGGGGACATTGTAGGGGTGGAACTGAACTTGAAGGGGAAGGTACAGGGGTCTGGATGCACTTTAGCTTAGAACGAGAAGGACCTTTCCAACAGAGCTGCTAAAGATGGGATAGGTATCATGGAAAAAGTCTGTTACCTCCTGGTTCCCAAGCCTGAGGACCCCATTAACTCCTTATCTTCCTCCACCTCTGAAGCATGTGGCTTCTCTTCTTTTTTGAAGTTGCTCTCTCCCATGTCCCATGTCCCACCGCACTTGGGCGAGGCCACCCCCTCTCAGATTGAATGCCTGGTTCTTCTTTCTTCCATTTCCTAAATGAATCTCCTCTCCTGTTGCTCCCATTCCTGTGCTCTTTCTTGAAAAGTTTCATGGCTCTTAGTGATCACCTTTTGAGAAAGACTCCCAAATAAGAACCTCAGCCCTATCTTTACAGTTTGTCCATGTTTCTGACTTCTCGCCAGATGTTTCTATTTGAGTACCTTGTGTCCAAATTTGAACTCATTTCCTTCCTTCTAAAACATGTTCCTTCCCCCCGAGTTCCTAGTTTGATTAATGGCAACAGAGGTTGGCAGACCTTTTCTATAAGGGGCCAGACAGTAAATATTTTTGGCTTTGTGGGCCTTAAGGTCTTGGTCATAACTACTTAACTCTGCCTTTGTAGCACAAAAGCACCCACAGATAATATGTAAACAAAGATAAGTGTGCTGTGTTTCAATAAGACTTTACTTACTAAAATAGGCAGTGGGCTGAAATTGGCCTATGGGTCATAGTTTGCTGACCCCTAGGTTACCCTGGTCCAAAATTCAGTATTTCTTTGCCTTTCTTCTACTTTCGTTTACTTTCTTCATATGATATTTAATTTCTGCTGATTCTACCCTAATGAAACTTTTCATATTTCTAGACCATAATGCTTCCCCATTCATTGGTCTAGTAGACAAAATACCCCTTTTACATGTTATTGTCCATCAATCTGCATAATTAGAAACCTCTAATGACTGCCCTTGGCCTGCATAATAAGGTTAAAGTTCTCCCAGTGCAGCCTCTTCTATGGTTTTGCCTCCAACCTTCTCTTAATCCTCTGAATGGACACTCTTCTAGTTCGTGTTCTGCTCTTTGTTCTATCTCTGCTCATGATGCTCTCCTGACTCACAGTGGCCTCTCCTTCCACTTACTGAAACTTGAATGTTCCTTCTCTTGATCTGCATAGTGCTTTTGATGTTATCCTTACCTTTTCCACTGAGACTGCATGGGGCTGTATTTTATATCTTTATAGCCTTCCTCCTTCTCCATTTGAGGCAGCCCAGTAGATGGTCCGTTGACATGGGTGATGATCACACATTGAACTTTGTTTCTCCTCCAGATCTGTCCATCCCTTTGGAGTTCCTGTCTCTGTTAATAGCAGCAGGGATCATCATTGGCCTTGGAGACTCTGTGACTGCTTATCTTTCATCCTCCATCACACCTCTGTAACAAGGTTTAGCTGCTTCTCCCTCTCCTGTCTTTCCCCTGTCTGCCTCCTCCTCTCCATCCCCTCTGTTGCTGGCTTCACTCAAGTCCTCCCCATTCTTCACTAAGACCACTGGACTAGCCTTTGAATGTATATCCCCAACACCGCCTTCTCTTTGCCATATAACCCCAACACCCTATCTGTAGGGACCTGTCATGTGGGTGTGATTCTGCAACATTGCTGATCGAAACCCCTCAGTGGCTCTCCATTGTCCCAGGGTAAGGGCTAGCTTCCCAGTGTGCCGTGAGACCATGATTGATAGAATACCCTTTCCTCTCCAGCCTCGTTTTTGGCCCATTTCATTGACACACTCTACTTTCATCTTATGTAACCCCAAAAGGTCCTCTATGCATTTGTATATACTTCTTTCTCTGATCTACCTGGAAAACGATCTGAATTTCTAGGAGGGGTATAAATGTCCCTTCTTCTGCAGAGCTTTCATCTCTCCTCTCCAGAAGACCAAAAAGAATAAAGGTGTCATAAGATAACCATTGGGAGAGACACTTGGGCTTGAAGTATTTTCTGGTGTCCCTTCAAATTCGGAGTCTTCTAAAGTTGACCTGGAGCCTGAGCAATGAGCAATTAAGTAGAGAAGTTTATAAAGCATTTTGAATGCTTAAGTATGCTAAATATGCAGCTTTGACTTATTCCTTGCTTTGGTTTTGCTAGAGCTTTTGCATTCTTTCTCTATTATAATGGACAGTAAGAGTCAACAATGTAGAATAATTCTGGATTTATTTATAACCCCCCCCTTTTTTAATAACCTGAGATCTTCAGTTTAAAATATTAGGATGGGGGCAGAGCAGGAGGGAATAATTATTTCATTACAAATATTTAATATCTGCCTCTTCACTGTAGAAAAGTAACTTAACATCTGTGACAAAACTTACTAGGCTCTCTATCTCCTGTGTGTCTTGTGGGAGCTTCCCCTCAGAGAAGGAGGTTTCTTGTGGGGCTAACAGCTCTTACCAGACAACCCACAGAGGCTGTGGAAAAGGAAGGAGGCTGTGAGGCTGCTGAATAGGATGACATTCGTCTCCAGTCATGGTCAAAAGCCACCTGTCCCTTTCATCTAGTGCCTCATCCTGGCAAGGAGAGAGTATGTTCTCTTTCTGGAAGGATCTATGGAGCAGAAAAGAGAAGGGTTGAGATCAGGAAGAAAGTGACCCTTTAAAGTGTTCTTTGATGTGGGGAATACCCAATATGGAGAGGGAACACAATTACTAGATTCAGAGTATGCTCTAGATTCAGTGTCTGCTCTGGCATGAGGTCCTTGTGGAGACCCTCTTGGAGGAGAAGGAGGGTGCCTTCTTAGTTCTGGAGGCTGCTATTTTGAGAGGCCTCTGCTGTTTTCCAGGGCAGGTGTTCGGCTTCTTCACAAGGGCTTAGCCTGTTCTGTTTAGTCCATTAGGAGCAGCGCTAACAGTTCTAGACTGCCTGGGGGCCTAGGCAGGTCCCTTCAGAGCCTCTGTCCTCATTCACAAAGGAGGCGTCAGGTAAACCTTGCAGCACCAAATTAAGCTCCCTAAGAGGTAAAGGGGGAGGACTTGTAGTGGAGCATTTTGAAGAGCCTAAGGCAACTTTCATTTAATTTACATTTTCAGTCCCTTGGATACTGGAGTCAAAGATTGAGAGAGACATACCCACAGAGCTTAGAACATGCTGTACACCACTTCTTTCTCTCCTTAGCCTACTCCTTGGCAGAGGGAAAAAAAAATCAGTCGGCAGAGATATCCAATCTTGACTATTCCTGATTTTTCATTATGGGCAGAGAAACTTCGAAAAATTAATTTTAATGCACTAGACTTTTACCTTTGCCAGAAGAGACATTGTTTATGCTAGAACATGGGGGTAATTGGCTCTGAGTTGAAATAATTCTAAATTTAAATTTACAGTGGTTTTGCTGGTATGTGTAGCTGGGCTGGTGAAGAGTTATGAGCCTTAAGTATGAATTTTAGAGACAGATTCTTTAGTAGTCTTCAAACATCTTTACTTGCTCAGGGAGTTCAGAAACCACTTCTGACTTGGAGCCATGGAATATTAGATATGAAAAAGACTTAAAGGCTAGTCTACCAGATGTCCTTCACCAGAGCTGTGGTCACAGCCCGGGGCTCTTTCCCATCCCCTTCTCTCACCACAGTGGAGGGTCTGGACTTGGCAAGAGGAGGATTTAATCACTAAAATAAGGATAATATCTTCCTTCACTTTCAACTTCAGTCAGATTTGATAAGCCTCACTTCTCTGTTCAGTTTTTGCCACCTGTTTCTGGTAATTTTTAATCTGTGGTACTTCTTAGTGTGCGTTTCACTCCTAAAACTTCTCTGATTGTTAGACGGAAAATAGAAAATCAGCAGGGCTGTAGGATTTGCCTCATTCACCCTCTTTTGCTCTAAACTCCTTCCCACAGTGAGGGGACGCATTGTGTGTCTACAGCACATGACACTGACTCTGGTCCTCCCGGCAGCTGACTAATGGGTCCTGAGCTGCCTGCTGCTTTTCACCAGCCACAGCACAGACTTGCCACACTTAGCAGCTCCTGCCTCATACCCCGTAGGGAGCCATCTAGTGACACTGTTAGGCTGGTCTGGGGCCACGCCCACTGGCCTTGGCAGTGAAGAGGTGAGCCTGGTACACTGAAGCCTGGCATTTGTCGGGGAGCACCCTCAGGTGCGGACGGCATGAGTCTTGCTGAGTTCCCACAGGAGACGGGTGATGTGATGGTCTCACATGCCAGAAGCCCAGGCAAGCTGGCATCAGGGGAACAAAGCAGTGGGCAAGGCTGCAGTAACCTATAGGCAGATGCAGTCACACACAGCCCATTGAGGCAGGCTGCTATGGAACCAGGATGGGATCTTCCCTAAATCTGGGTCTTGGCTTGGCCTTCACTGCTGGTGACCTTGGTCAATTCCATAACCTCGCTGAGCCTCTATTTTCCCCCGTCTGTATAGTGGTGGTGGTGATATTTACCTTGCAGGTGGTGAAGGTGAGAAATGATGTAGGTTAGGCCCTTCGCTCCTACGCACTGATGAACTCAAGACATAGTAGCTAGTATTTCTATTACTAAAGAACACAGCCACACACCTCCTTGTTAGTTATTGGGCCAATCCTGTATTTTTTTCCTCTAGGAATTAGAACTCTCATTCTTAAGCCTGATAGTTTCAGGTGGAAGAGAATTATGAAATACTTTATCATGTTTTTAGGTTGTTACTTATCCCTAGAGCAAGACTTAGAAGAGTTGCAGAGACAAGCCACCAAGCCAAAAATCTGGATATCACAGATGGCTGGCTCAAGGCCCGGAGAGTCGAGGTGAACTTCTACCTTTGCCCAAATAAAGGATTGTTTTTTCTTTTAACATGCTAGATCCCTCTGCTTATCCCAGGACAAGATGAATATTAAGTAGACAGAAGGTTCCTGTCTATGATCAATTCTAATGCCTTTTGTGAAGGGAAATGGTTGTAAATTATTACCAGCTAATTAAATGAGTGTTTCCGTTGAGTCCTGTGTGCAGGCTTTTATCCAAGCCTGTTTAGAATCATGCAACATCAGAGCTAGAAAGGTTTTTAGACAACCCTCTCATTTCATGGCCAAGGAGCTGGATTCAGGATGTAAGTGACTTGCTCAAGTGATGCCAGGGGGAAAGCAACCCTTGGCTAGCAGCGTAGTGGGGGCAAAAAGGGGCTCCTGGAGATCTGGTGGGTATATCACGTGAGCACAGCATGATTGCTAAGCAGTGGGCCCATGCAGTCCATATGCTACTGGTATGCCTTGGTGCCATCTTGGAGTGCTTTTCTATTTTATGAATTGCTGTCACATTTTTATTATAAGATAAAATATTGTTCCTATTTTATAGGTGATGAAATTGAGGTAGACAAACAAAACTTCCAATTCAACACCAAACCAATAGATATTTGGAGTGTTTACTTGGTTCAAGGACCTCTACTAGGCCCTTCGGGGAACATAAAAGTGTCAGATCTTACTGGAATGGAGCATACAGACTTAGTGCAAGTGACAAGATAGAAGTATGTGAAATTTATCTAATTGTTCAAGGGCGTAGATAAGTGTTAAGATAATAATTGAGATAGGAATATTGAGACTGGAGGGATCAATGTGCATGTCAAGATCTTCCTGGCAGAAGTTCCTTCCTGGGGCTGCATCGTTTTTGTCACGTGCCCTTGGTTACACATCCCACCTGCAGCCCCAGGGAACTACTTTGGGAAATCCTCAGCACTTGGCGATGATCCCAGCCCTCGGAATAATTCAGTAAAGGTTTGAATGAATGGATAGGCGAAGAGAGATTTTCCAAGCAGAGACAACAGCATGAGCAAAGGTGTGGCTATGCCCTGGTGAGGAGACAGGCCTGACCAGAAGAGCTGGTTTAAAGAATGGAAGCTTGAAAGAGAGGTTTGGATAAATTAGTGGGGAGGCAGTGAAAAGGGAACCCAGGTGGCCCAGAAAGCTAGGTGGAGCAGCTTGAATTTTATTCTGAAGGCATTGGGAAGCCCGCGGAAGCTTGGCTGGGGAAAGTTGATGAGGGTGGCATTTTGGAAAGGGTATCTGGGCAGTGATCCTTTTTGTTTGTTTTTAATTTTGATTTTTTAATTTTGAAATTTATCAATTTTTTTTTTTGGTCACTTGTACAGATCCTGTACTTGATGTCATATCTCGTACTTGGATGTCACACCTAAGAAACCATTGCCTAACCCAAGTTCAGGAAAATTTAATCCTATGCTTTCTTGTAAGATTTTTATAGCTTTAGCTCTTGCATTGGGTCTGTGACCCACTCTGAGTCCATATTTACATATGGTAAAAGGTAGGGGCTGCCTTCATTCCTTGGCATGTGGATATCCAGTTTTCTTAGCACCATTAGTTGAAAAGAATATTCTTTCTCCATTTAATTGTCTGGGTACTCTCATTTTGGTAATCCCTCGCTACCACTTGTCCTATTTTCTGTACTCCCATCCCCAGGCAACCACTGATGAGTTTTCTGTCAATATAGATAAGTTTGCCTTTTCTAGACAGAATGTACTCTTCTTTGTTTGGTTTCTTTCATTCAGTATTCTTCCATGTTGTTGCGTGCATCAACAGTTCATTCTTTTTATTGTTGAGTACTATTCCGGTGTGTGGCTTTACCACGTTTAAGAAAAAAGCTCCTCTGAGCATTTGTGTACATACCTTTGTATGGACATATGCTGTCTTAATTCTTGGGCAATTACCGGGAGGGGAATGGCTGGATCAAATGGGAGGTGTACATGTAACATTTTAAGAAAATATCCAACTGTTTCCAAAGTAATGGTACCATTTTTCAGTCCCATCAGCAGTGTGTAAGGATTCCAGCTGTTCCATATTTGTACAAACAGTATGGTCGGACTTCTCAATGTTAGCCAGCCTAGTCGGTATATGTTGTTGTTGTTGCATTGTGGTTTTAAATTGCATTTCTCCAGTGAGTAATGATGTTGAGCTTGTTTTTTGTACCTATTTGCCGTCTGTATATCTTCTTTGGTGAAATGTGAAGTGATGAAACCCGTTTTTGAAAAGTTGGATTGTTTATTTTCTTATTATTGAGTTTTGCAAGTTCTTAATCCTGGATACAGATATTTTGTCAGATATACGATTTACAACTATTTTCTCTTAATCTGTGACTCATCTTTCATACTCTTGACTGTGTCTTTCAAAGAGCAGAAACTTTAATTTTGATGAAGGCCAATTTATCATTGGTTTTCTTTCATGGATTGCGCTTTTGGTTTCATATCTAGAAAAAATTGTCTAGCTCAGAGTCCCCCCCAGTTTTCCCTTGTGTATTTTTCTTGAAGTATTAAATTTTAAGTTTTTCATTTAGGTCTGTGATCCATTTCGAATTAATTTTTGTGTATATTACAATGTTGGAGTTGAAGTTCTCTGTTTTGCATGTGGACATCCAGTGGTTACAGCACCATTTGTTGACCCTGAATTTTTCTCATTTATCTGTATATTAGAATGTCATTTTTAAAAAGTTCATTGCTTATTGAGTCTTGACCAGGGCCCAGGAGTTGCCCTCCTGATCCACAGAAGTGGTCTGCGGGGAGAAGGGTTAGTATAATCATTCCTCCCTGAATGTCTGTTACAGAAAGCATGCTAAATATGTCCGTTTCTATGTGAAGTCCCCCTAGCACTCTGGCCTCAGCCCTGTTCTGTTGGACATTGTCTCAGTGCTTTAGATGATGACGTAGGTCCCTTAGGCCCTGGAGTCCGTAAAGCTGAGAAGGAAAGTGATTTGAACCAACTGGATTTGGGATTCAGCAAACCCTGGGGCCTAGAACAAGCTGAAGTTCTAGGGAAAAAACATGAAGCTCCTAGGATTTGGGGCCTAATCACTACACAGGATGTGGGAAGCAGACCCTTATGGCCCATAGAAGAGATGCAAAGGTTTTGGTTCATAGCAAATTCAGTCTGGGTCCCTAGGGCTTCTCATAGTGCTCGTGCAGTCTGTAGCTGCATCAGTAACAGTGTCACTGTCAAGGTCAAGGTTGGTCATAATCTTGCTCTCCCCTGTGAGAGAGAAGGCTGATATTCTCTCTTTAAGGGCCTATGGAGAAAATAGGGCACATCCAGAGGAAACTGATCAGAATGTTGGGAGGAGAAAACCATGCCCTATAATGAAGCTGATGAAGGAGCTTGGGATATCCATATTTATTAACTTATTTACTCATTAGTTCCATGAATGTTTCAGTCTGCTTTTGTTCAAGGTAAGATTCTACGGGACAGGGCATAATGATTGCAACATGATGTGGGTTGCCGGGATGGTCTCTGTAGTGGTGCAGAGTTGGCCAACTGCTTCAAGAGGTCTAGGAAGATCTTCCTCTAAAGATGAGTTTTAAGTTGAGTCTTTTTTTTTTAATTTAAATTCAATTAATTAACATACAATGTATTATTGGTTTCAGAGGTCGGGGTCAGTGATTCATCAGACTTATATAATACCTAGTGCTCATTACATCACATTCCCTCCTTAATGTCCATCACTTGCATTGAGTCTTGATTGATAAAGAGGAGTTTGACAAAGAGAGGAAAGGGTTTTCCAGCGACAAAGATTGCATGCCCCCAGTCACTAGGCAATAAGTGTCGTACAGGTAATGTGTATTTTTCACAATTTTGGCTACATGCCCCAGTATGCTGTCTGAATGTAACATGTTTTGTTGATCTCTCAGATTAAATGAAAAGACATGCCTCCCTGGAGAGTCTACAAGTAATTAGAAGAGGCGGGGGTGCAGGATGTATGTGTTTGACGTGGCGGGGACACAGCATGCAGAATGTGCCAGGCTAAGGAGTTCGGACCCGATCATGGAAGGGAGAGGAAACACTGAAGGATTTTTAAATTAGGAAGTCACATGGTTGGATTTTCATTTTTGAAACCTGTCATTGGCAGCAGTTGGGGGAGGGTGAGTCTGGAGACAGGAAATAGCTAGAAGGCCATTGCAGGTGGCCAGGTGAGGCATGGTGGTAGGAGTAGGGAGGAAGAGGTAGGTTTAGGAGAGGCACAAAAAGTGTGTTGGTTGGGATCTAGTAGAATTACATGTATGTGGCGAGGAGCCTGGGCTGCTGAGTCAGTGGTGCAGTCAGGGCTGGGGGGAGTCAATTAAGGGGGCATACGATAAGAATTTGGATTCTGGGCATGTTGACATATCGAATTAAAGGAACTTGTCTCAGTGGGACAAGGGGGTGGAGACTTTCAGAAAAGGTGCATATATAGGTTTGGGAGTGAAGTCTGTGCTAGAGACTTAGGAAATGAATACGACACTGCCTCCTGTCTTTAGCCTGTACCCTTTTGGAGGTTCGGATATGTGTGTTTCTTTCTCCTACTCCTGCCCCAAAGAATCTCAAGTTGGTGCTGAAATCATAAGGCTGAATCTTACAATGGAAGAAAAAGAGGACTTAGCAAGATTTAAAGGCAACCTGAGGGAGGGAGGGAGGGAGGGAGAGGGGAAGGGGGAGGGGGAGGGGGAGAGGGAGGGAGATGCTGGAAAGGAGCCTGAGACAGGGAAGAGAAGAGTGAGAGGAAGACTGGGGAAGAGGGTGTCCTGGAAGCAAGGAGATTCGTGACAAAGGAAACTGCGAGGATCAGAGCAGCAGAGATCAGTGGAGATGAAGACAGGCATATCTTTGGATTTGACAGTGGCACATGCCAAGTGTTGCAGGAGCTGCTTCAATGCCAGAGGGAGGCAGAGGGTCAGGTTGTAGGTGGTAGCATGGATGTTAGAAGATGTAGAGAGGAGGTGATGACTGTTTTTAAATATCTGACTTGTTCTCTTTGGCTGCCAATTTGGGTAAGTCTTTGGGTGCCAGTGATAGAACACCCTACTCAAACTGGCCAAAGTGAAAGAAATTTACAGGCTCAAATAACTGAAAAGTCTAGAAGAATCAAGCAAGGCTGGATCTCAGGGTTTAAGTGATATCAGGATCTGGTCTCTCTGTCTCTCAGCTTTCTCTTCTCAGCTGGCTTCCTTCTCCACCCCAATGTGGTGGCAGGAAGGGTATTGGACACTCCCAAGTTAGTGTCCTTCTAGATTACAGTTCAGCAGAAGTGAGATCTTGTCTCTTTCTTATAGATCCAGGACCCCTAATTGGACCTACTTGGATTTTGTGCCCAAACCTGAGCCAGTTACTGTGGGAAGAGAGTAGTGATTACTCAGCTGACTGGATAGAGGGCATGTGTCCGCTCCAGGCCAGTCATTGTGGCTGAGGAATTCAGTGCCCTGATTGGCAAGGCCTGGGTCATGTGGCCAGTGGAGCTGGGAGCAGAATCCCAGCTGAATCGTTTGGACTACCTGTAAGGGAGGGGTAGTTCTCGAATAAGAGCTGAAGTGCAGTTCCTGGAGGCTGGAATGAATGTTCTAGCTGGAGAGAAAATAGCCACCAGAGCTGTAGGGGTAAGACTAGGATCAGTGTGTGGAAACTATTGGTTGCTACGCTTCTGCTTTTAGAGAGAGATCTTTCTGTGCACTGTAGGAATGAAAGAGGCCAGCTGTGGGGGTAGTACTTGTCCTGTGTGACAGGTGCATATTTATTCTTCCAGAATCCCAGTTGTGTGCAACCCAACTCTGTTGTTTTCATGTCAAACTAATGTCAAACCCGCCTTTTGTAACCTTTCTAAGGTCAGGGGTTTAGGTAGAGTAGGCTCGAAGCTGGTGTTTGAGTCTGGCTTTTCCTTGGCGATAGGGGCACTGGTCAACACAGAGGAAGCAAACCTGTTCTACCTGTGAGAACTCCTGATTCTGCGCAGTGGACTCCCTGGCTGTCAGAGCAGCTCCGGACCCATGGTGGGGGGAGGAGTGGCCTTCTTTGTGGGCCCGCAGGGCAATGTTGGACGGCGTTTCCACGCTGGCCGTGGGCTGGAGCATCTCGGAGGCGGCCCCGGTGATCTGTCTGTCCGGAGGCTGGCAGCGGTTCTTCGGTGCCGGCAGCAGCTTGTGTTGCGAGGATGACTGTGTGTGCCTGTGTGTGCTCTCTGCCAGGCCTTTATGGTGTAGAGGAGGGAGTGGCTTTTAAAAATAACATATTTTTGACTTGAAACAAGTCAAGGCAGAGAGTGGAGACAATTAGAGACTGACATCCTGTTTAGTCATCTCTCCAGAGAGCTCTATTTTCAGAACTGTTCCATAAAGGTTCACAAGTGGCATTAAGACAGTTCAGGGGATATTGTTAACTTAGCGGTCGTCATGATGTAAGTAGCTGATTTGAACGCTGGATGATTTGCACTGCGGTAACACATTCATAGCAGATTTTGTGCAGAAGAATGGGGGGCATATAAGGATAGGCTGTTGTACGGGCAGAGCTTTCTGAGTCAGAACAAAGCAAGCATCTTTTATTTTGAAAAAGTATGTAATCAGGGTGTGGCATTAAAAATATGTGGTGGTAAGCTAGGGGAAGGTCACTGCATTTTTCCCCTGCTCTTTGTCACCTGTGGGTATGTAAAAACATAAGTAGTTTTGCCAAGGCTCTTTGAGCTCATCTGGTGGAAGCCATGGCAGAAATGCTGAATAGTGATGTCACAGACTTTTGGACGAGAAGCGTGAAGCTTGGGGTGGTTAAGGACCTTGTCCAGAGTCCAGAAGCAGCTGTGGCACTGAGGCTGGAGGCCGTGTTCTCGTCTGGTTTGGGCACGGTTGTGATTTGCAGCTTCTTTCATGTAATATTGTACCAAAAATGATCTGCTGTATCTGTACTCAGCTCCTCTGGACCTCTCTCTCTGAGGAAGGGTCAAAGGCAGGAATGGAGCGACGGGCTGACTCCGACAAGATTTTAACGATTGTAAATTCATGTATTTGGGTCCCAAAGAACCTCACAATCCAAGGCTTAGAGGTATTCTTGGGTAGTTCAAAGTTAGCACCCAACATGAAGAGGGCAGAGCCTGTCCACCTGGGCTAGTGAGATCGGAGCAGATCTAGAGGGCGCCGCTGGCGTCCAGAGGCAAGCGGCACCAGGGCAGGGTGGAGCCGGGAGACTGCAAGCTGCTGAGTTTGCACACTGGGTGGCTCGATATCTCAGCGCACAGATAAGAGCTTTAAGGGACGTTGATACTCCAGGAACAGGCAAGAGTCGTGAATGCAAAGCTCCTGAATGGCCTTCCTTGCGCTAGCGGAAGATCGGTTACACTCAAGTGAAAATGGTAGAGATGGAGACAGTACTCTTCTCATACTTTTTGCTTCCTAAAAGGAAAGGTTGCAGTTGACCATGCCACATTTGTTTATTACCTTGTATGTTGCCATTGTTTCTCTATTTCATACACCTACCATGTGGTTATTTATTTTTTTTTTTAAGATTTACTTATTTGAGAGAGAGAGAAAGGACGGGGGAAGAGGGAAATGGAGGGAGGGAGGGAGGGAGAGAGAGAGAGAGAGAGAGAATCTCAAGCAGACTTCCTGCTGAGCGCAGAGCCCAACGGGCTGAATCCCACGACCCTGAGATCACAACCTGAGCCGAAATCAAGAATTGGATGCTTAACTGACTGAGCCCCCCAGGTGCACCTACCTGCCATGTGGTTTAATAAAGTGTTGCTCTGACGTACTATAGGGATATCTTAGAAACAGTGACCAGGTTTACAGGTGCTTCTCAATAATATCACAGAGCCAGAATGGAAGAGAATAAAATTCAAGACAAGGGGAAACATCGAAAGAGCGATTTCCCTTAGATTCTTTTCTACCTTTACAGTGTCTTGTGCTTTCACTTGTTTCTTGCCCCTCTGCTGTTGAATGAAAGACTTAGGTCTGATTGATGGCTGTGATTTGCACAGCTGGGCCTCTTTGTGAAGAATTATTTGAGGCCCACAAAAAGTACTTTAAAATTAGAATATAACACACAACTCTTTTCTCTTTCTAGGTGGACCTGGAGCCAGAAGGGAAGGTATTTGTGGTAATAACCCTAACAGGGAGCTTCACTGAAGGTAAGGATGGGCTTTGGGTCGTTTCTGGTAAAAGTGTAACCTTAGTTCCTACTCAGTAGGACTTTCTAACATGGAAGTTATAAAACTGGCATTTTGTAAAAGATGCTTTAAAAATTGTTGTATGTTGGGTTGGCTGGTATTTTGTTTCTAATGATCTATTGGCTTGGATTGCCAGATTAAATATATTTGCTAAATCTGGCAGTCTCAAGATTTGTTTGACAAACTGAGTTTTATTTTCATCACCATTTTAGCTGAATTGGTTCTTGCCTCTTTTCATTCATGTCTATCAAATTGTATTTTAGATGTTTGGTTTTTGAGCCAGCTTTTCAGTTTGCCCTGAATGTGTTAAAAAAATTTAAGGATCATGTTCTCGTTCTTACACTCTTTATCTCATTCTGCCCTTAAGGGGATTCTGTTCCTCTTGCCCTGGTGTCACCCCCACCTCCTACTCCCTAATTTTTTTTTTTGAATTGAGATAAAATGTATATACAGTGAAATGAACAGATGAGAAGTGAGGAATTTGAGTTTTGGCAAATGCATGCAGCCATGTCACCGGCACCCTGATCCAAGATAAAGAACATTTCCACCACTCTGAAAGTTCCCTTGTGTCCTTTCCCAGTCAGTCCCCTGCTGCCAGAGGCTATAAATGAGATGTTTTGTTTTACTTTTCTCACCAAAGCTTAGTTTTGTCTATCCTGGAAGCTCATATAAATGGAACTATGTAGTATGTTCTCTCTGGTGTCTGATTTCTTGCACATAGTGTAGTTTCTGTGAGATCCACTCATGCCATTGTATGTATTGGTGTCCTATTCCATTACATACCCATTCTCTTCTTGATGGACACTTGGAGTCATTATGAATAATGCTGCTATACTCATACATACATTTTTGTCGACGTACCCTTTCCTTTCTCTTGGGTGGATATGTAGCCTTGGAATTGCTGGGCAATAGAGGAAATATATGTTCACTTTATAAGAGACTCTCAAATGTTTTTCTAAAGTGATTGTATTTTTATACTCGCACCAGCAATGTATGAGCATTCCGATTATTCCCTATCCTCACCAACACTTGGTATGATCATTCTTTTTAACTTTAGACAGTCTAGTGGGTATAAAATGATATCTTGTGGTTTTAATTTGCATTTCCCTGGTGTTGAATACTTCTTCACGTGCTTATTGGTCATTCTCTTCCCAAGTGCCAGTTCAGGTCTTTTTGTTTTCTGAAATTTGGTTTGTCTTTTTGTTACTGATTTATAGTTGCTTATGTTTTCTAGAAAGCATCCTTTGTGAGGAATTTATATTGTGAATACGTTCTCCCAGTGTGTGCTTGCCTTTTCACTTTCTTAATGGTGTCTGTGAGCAAAAGTTTTAAATTTCTCTGAAGTCCAATTTATCAATCTCTTCTTTCATAGTTTATACATTTCTTATCCTCTATAAGAAATCTGTCATAGGGCCACAGTAATGTTGTCCTATTTTCTTTTAGAGGATTATAGGCTTTTATGTTTAGGTATGTGTCATGTTATATTTAGGTCTTTGTTTCTTCTTAAATTAATATCTGTGTGTGGAGGGGTTGAGATTTCTTTTCCCTATACTACAATCCAGTTGTTCTATTCCCTAGTATTTCTTGAAGACTTTCTTTTTTCTTCGAACCTTTGTCACCAATCAGTTGGCCCTACTGTGGATCTATTTATGAACTGTCTATTTTGTTCTGTTGATCTGTTTGTCTTTATGCCAACACCACACCATCTTCATTGCTGTTGCTTTATAGTAAGACGTAAGGCTAAATAGTGTGAGTCCTCCAAACACATTCTTTTTGTTTGTTTGTTTGAAGGTTATTTTAGTTATTCTCAGTATTTTAAATTTTGATGTCAATTTTAGAGTCAGATTATCAATTTCCACACAAAAGCCTACTGAATTTTGAATTGAAGTTGTATTGAGTCTATCCATCAATTTGAGGAGAGCTGCCATCTTAACGACTGTGAACGTCTTCAAATCCATAAACTTGGTATGTTTCTCCATTTACTGATGGTCTTTAATGTCTCTCATCCATATCAATATTAGCAATATTCTATATAATTTTCAACATAGAGATCTTGCACATATTTTTAAAAATGTATTCCTAAGTATTTTAAACTCCTGATGCTGTTATAAATGGTATTTTAAAATTTTTATTTTGGAAATTGATAACAGTATATAGAAATGAACATTTTGCTTGACTTTGCATCCTATGACCTTACAAAATTTCATTTATTAGTTCTAATAGGTTTTTCTTTTCTTTTTCTTCTTCTTCTTTTTGTAGATATCTTAGGGTTTTCTCTGTAAATAATCATGTTGTCTATGAATAAGGTAGTTTTCTTTTTCTTTTATAATATTTTTGGCTTTTAGTTCCTTTTCATGCCTTATTGTGCCCAGAGGCCTTGAGGACAGACCTCCTTGTCTCATGACTAGTTTTAGGAGGAAGGAATTTAGTCTTTCCCTAGTAAGTATGATGTTAGCCGTGTGCACTTTGTATATACTTTTCATCACAATCAAGGAAATTCTTTCAAGTCCTAGTTTTCTGATCAGTTTGGTTTTCTTTCTTTCTTTCTTTCTTTCTTTCTTTCTTTCTTTCTTTCTTTCTTTCAATCAAGAGTGATTGTAAAATTTTGGCAAGGGCTTATTCTTTATCATTGACACAAGCATATGGTTTTTCTCCTTTGTTCTTTTTTTTTTTTCCCCAGCAGGCAGCTAAATTACTGACTATCACCTTAAAATTGTGAAGGCTTTTGAGAGTGGGATTTTGTGGGGGTTTTTTGTTTTTTGTTTTTACTTTTCCCCTTAGTGTTTGGACAAATTTCATAGTCCTAAGACATAGTGTTCACTTGTAAGGCATAACCAAGTTGGGGTGTCAGTGGAAAGCCTAAGGTGTTTTACGTCCTTTTAACTTTGTGGGACTTGGCCTTCAAACTCTCTCTCCTATGGTGGGAAATAGCAGATGTCTCAACTCCTTTCTCTCAGCCTTCTGGTTACTGCTTTGGTGGACTTCCCTGAGTCTCTCTTGTGATGCACAGATTGGAGGGGTTTATAGATTTGGGGATTCGTCTCTCTGGGGCACTATCTTTTCCAGGACTTCTCTGCTCAATTTCCAGTCATCTGTTAGTCCTGGATCTTGTCATTTCACTCTTCAAGCCAGTAAAATTCTTTTCACTCGACCCTGTGCAGCCTGGGGAATAACCTTGGGAGATGACCTATAAATATGGATCTTGACCAGTGCAAGTCCCTTCTTTCAAGTGTCAGATTCCCTCCAATTTCTGTCCTTTTTTGGGTGCTCTCCAGTGTTATCAACTACTTGTTTTAATATATATTTCTCGAGGTTTTAATTATTTGTGTTGGGAGAGTTAGTCTATTAAAAGCCACTCTACCATTACTAAAATCCTGTGAAGACTTTTAAACATGTGGTTTAATGGTTTGTCCTTTTGGTGTTGGCATTTTGCAAATTGGTGACACCTTTGAAAATTGGTTTTCTCTCCTCTCCTCTGACCGTTATTCATGTGGGAGGATTGTTTTAATGTTAATGTTTAATTTTTCCATCTGTTGCCTCAATTGTTGCATCGTATCTTTTAGCTCCAATATTGAAATTAGCAAATACGTGGGATACTTGGACATGAAAAAGCTCTCCAGATTACGGTTTGGTCAGCTCAAAACCCTTTTTGTTTTGCTTGGTATCTTGTACATAGAGGATTTGTGAGAAAAAGGAGTCTACTGATAGCTCCGTCAAATAAAATATAATGTGGTATTATAGAACACTGTTGGTAGAACATTCTCATGGCACATGGAACGTGGGCAAAACTGTGGTAGAGACAAACCCAGCCATGGTAAGAGGCAGAGCGAGGAGTGGGTGAGATTCTCAACGTGCTGAGCTACCCTTCTGCACTAAGTTACATGGGACCGATGGAGTGAGGCCGTGCACAGTAGACCAGGTGTCATTGTGCCATAGTCATCATGTGACTTCCTTTTTTTAAGAGTTATGCCACCTCTCAAGGACTAAATCGTATCAAGGTTCTGTCTTCCTTAGTTGTAACACTAGAAACACTAGAGCACTGGGACTGGAATCCTTGTGGATGTTCTCGTTATATTAATTTATTAGTGTCAGTGATAAGAAAGGAATGCCAAATATTATGAGGGGTGAGTTCTTACCAGGTCATTGCAATGTTATTCCTTTTAGAGGGGACCCTGGGTAAAATTGTGAGGCTGGCCGAGTTCCTCTTTGGTACTCGACCTCCCCTTTAAATTAGTCTTCCTTGCTCTCTACCTTTAACTGTCTCTTACTCCGGTAAGATACCCAGTGATCTCCTCTCTAGGAACAGGTGCGGCTAAGGAAGGTAGTGAATTCACGGACTAATTCACACTGGAGTGCTAGTGATCGATATCTTAGTGCTCTCCCTCTCTGAGGTGTGTCTGCGTATTTAAAAGATGCTAAAACTGATGTTTTCTCCATGAGAAGTAGATTTTTAATGTTGACATTTCAGGAGCTTTGGCATCTACGTGTGGGATATATTTTAGAACCTCAGATCTATTCTCTCTCTGTGGGGGCATCGTCTTGTCAGTTTGGCTCCAAGGCTGGGGCTCAGCGTGAGCTTGCACATTGCTGCCGCTTTAGAGCACAGCTCCCTTGTCCGACACAGAGGATGTGATAGCGGCCTGTGTGTGTGTGTGTGTGTGTGTGTGTGTGTTACATGAGGGAATGGGGCCCCACCACGCACCTGCTACAGCTGTGGCCAGCTGGGGCCTGATGTGAGAATGTCCCTGGCTTGGCTCTGTTCCTGGCAGCCACTCTAGAATATCCCTGGCCATAAAATGACAGGTGGGTGATAGAACATTCGGAGCTCTAGTTCTTACCTTGGATGCTGAAGGGTTTTGCATAAGGAAGCACCACGAAGTCAGGCCTGTAGTGTTCTCGGGCTGCGGCTGCGAAAGGAGCATTGTTCTGGGATCCCAGAGATTTGGCCAAAGCTCGAGAAACGGTGGTTGAGCCTCAGGGTGCATCGAAGGCTGTGGTCTTGAAGGTCGGATGTTAAAATGCGTAGCGCTTTGCCAACTGTAGAGTGCTGTGTGAAAGTATGCTAGTGGGTTTCCCATCTCCGTGTTCCTACTGTCATGGTGGCAAGATTCCTGTCATTCTCTCCACCCCTGCCTGGGACCCCATGAATACTCAGCAGGTTTGTTTTATTTTGACATTGGATTTACTTTATCCTAGAAGCTTCAAGAATGTAGTGAACAATGACAGATGTGCTGCTGGCTTATCTCCATGCCTATTTTCCTTTCGTGGCCTCCTATAGGAATTCTGCCACCAGCTCAGATTCTATAATTCCAAAGCTCTCCTTAAAAAAGAAAATGCTTTAATGTGGCAGTGATCTGTGATATACAGGGCTGGTGTTAGGAGCTACTGACTACTCATTTCTTCCTCTCTCATTTTCTTATCTTTCATTAGTTATGCTGAAATAGCAGCTAAGGCAAACAGTTTTTATTAAACGGAAGACATGACTGAGAAACGACATGGGACATACCCACCGGGTATAGACCTGCGATTCGCCATAGATGCTGGGGCGATAACGATGGACAAGACTTTGACACTCACCCAGCAGAGCTCACAGGAAGGGGGGGCAGATACATCCCATGTGGGCAGGGCAGGGGCCCAGGTCCTACCACGGGAATGAGTCTAAGGCATGATGTCGGCACGTGGGAGTACGTAACCAGATCAGCTGGAAGGTTTGAGAGAAAGCTTCACAGGGGAGATGATGTTTAAAGCAAGTTTAAATGATAAATTGAAATGTGCCAGGAGAGAAGGATAGTTTAGGAGGGGAAGACAAGTTTGTACAGAGGCACAGAGGTGAGAGAGCAGCGACAGGTTCCAGAAACTGAAAGTAGTGGGTTAGTTTCAGAGGTTGGGGAGCATGGGGGAGATGTGACCAGTGCTGTGGGAGGATCTTCCGTGAAGGTTTGCCTGGGACGGTCTCAGTTTTGACTGCTGTACCAGTGTAACTGTGAACAGTGCCACTTTTCACTCTGAAAGGGTCCTGGGTTAGAAGATAATGACATGGTCACATTATTTCTAGGTTAGGAGAGGATGGGGTTGCCAATGAAGGGTTCTAAGCAGAGAGAAATAAGATCTGATTTGGTGGCAATGGGTTCAAGGGGCTGGGGACCAGGGGAGTGTTTGAGCATAAGAGGAGACAAGGGTGTGGAAAGCTATTATGAGACTGTTAAAGTTGTCTAAGAGAGAGGTTAGTAGAGCCTGGGTTCAGTTGGGATCTGTGGGGATGGATAGAGAGAGGGGGACAGCTGTACTAAGCATAACCAACAGGAGTTGGCAACTCACTGGATGTTAGGGATGAATAAGGATGAGTCTCAGATGATGTAGAGTCATTCACCAGGGTAGACATATAGGGATGGAAGGTGATGAATTCAGCTTCGAATGGGTGGAGTTTGAAATGCTGGTGGGAAACGTAAGTGGAGATGTCTAGGAGAAACTGGAAATAAGAGTCTGAAGTCTGGCAAGAGATCGGGTCCCAAGATGCAGCTCAAGGTGTCAGTGAGAGACAGATCCATGGATAAAGGGGCCCAGGGAGAAGCTTCCGAGCCCCAGACCAAGGCTGACCCACAGCAGAACTCTGTGGAACCCAGCACGTAAGGACTCTGGCTCATAGATTATAATCTGTCAAACTCACTCAAGGTATGTTGAAGGTTTACTTAATGAGCACCCATTTTGTTTATATATTCATTACTCACTCAGTAATGTTTGAGTGCTTACTGTATGCCAGAGACTGTTTCACCAGACGGTATAATAATGTCTTTCAAATTGGCATCAAAATGTTTGATAATGGGGGCGCCTGGGTGGCGCAGCGGTTGGGCGTCTGCCTTCGGCTCAGGGCGTGATCCCGGCGTTATGGGATCGAGCCCCACATCGGGCTCCTCTGCTATGAGCCTGCTTCTTCCTCTCCCACTCCCCCTGCTTGTGTTCCCTCTCTCGCTGGCTGTCTCTCTCTCTCTCAAATAAATGAATAAAATCTATATAAAAAAATGTTTGATAATGAAGTTTGCATAAAGAACAGAACATAAAAGGCTTTGAAAAGTCACGTTTGAGTTAGCATTAACTGTAGCAGCTTCGAAGTTTGGTATAATGTGCTGGGTGCGGGTTTATTCTTAATGCTGGGGTGAGAAGAACAGATAAATCTGCTCAAAACCTACACCGAGGGCTCTCTTCACCAAATTAAGATGGAGCAAGAAAAACTCTTAGTGGAAGTGTGTCTCAGAGCCGAAGGCACAACATTATCAGCCAGATCAGGAACCCATCGCCGTTGTTCATCTTCAGAAAGGCGTTGTTACTCTTGATCAGACGCAGAATTCCCCTAAGCACTGCTGCTGAAGCAGACACAGATGAAGTGATTTGTTGTTTCGAAAAAGCTGTCTCCTGCCACTCTTTACTTCGTTCTGGCGAAGCCCTTCTGGAGCTAGCAACTGGATCTGCAGCCTAATCGAGCTGAAATTTATTATGGTGATGAAACAGCCATCGGTTTTAATGCAGCCACTAAATGCTGACAGGATGGCAGGATCTGGCCATGTGTATGACTGCCACTGTATTGGACTAGCTTTTACCTGGAAGAGTGGAGTGACCAAAAAAAAAAAAAAAAGAACGAGATAAAGGAAACTAATGAAAATGCATGACCGTGAATTGGTAACTGCTCCACTTGGAAGAGAAGTAACAAAGAAATTAAGTTAAAGTAGTGATACCTCATGTCAGAACAAATCAAAAAAGATGTGCTGTTAAGAAATACAGTGTCAGATTTTAAGATTGAGTTTGTATAAGTGAAGTTTGCCTGGACTCAGGGTACCCCAAACTTCAATGGTTGGTCCCCAAAAAGGAAAGCAGACGTTTCGTGCCTCCTGTTGGAACCACACCACACCATCTGTGACGTAGCCTTGCTTAAAAAATTCAGCCTGATTCTGGTCAGGCTTCCAGATCTAACCACTAGGTTAGAGAAAATACTGGGCACAGTCGAACATTTTAAATGACACCGTGGGAGAGGTGCTTAGGTGGCCTAGTCGGTTGAGCGTCCCACTCTTGATTTCAGCTCAGGTCATGATCTCAGGGTCATGAGATCGAGCCCCACATTGGACTCTGCACTGAGTGTGGAGCCTACTTAAGATTCTCTGTCTCCCTCTCCCCTTCCCCCTCCCCCTGCCATTTCTCTCTCCCGCTCAAAAAAAAAAAAAAACAATTGTGGGAGAGACTTGGTTTTTTCAACCAAAAATTAGAAGAAAGAAGAGAGGGAGAGAAAACCAAAATAACAAAAGAGAGACATATTAACCAGTTTCAGTATATGGACCATATTTTATCCCAATTCCAACAGAAATTGTAAAACAAACAGTAATTCTCAGGAGACAGCCACGGAAATAGGCAGAGTGACTAGACACATGATGATATTAAGGAATTATTAATGTTATTTAGATATGATTAGCATATTGTAGTTGTTTAAAACAAAAAGGGCATCTATTAGAGATACTTGAAATACTGTTGAAATTATTTGATAGTTGAGATTTACTTTGGAATAATCAAAAAGTGGGAGGAGGGAATGGGGTACAGATATAATCAGATTAGCCAAGAATTGATTGATGAAGCTGGGTGTTGGTTACATGTGGGTATATTATACTCTTCTATTTCTGCATGTGTTTCAAATTGTATTTAATAAGAAGTAAAAAATTAAGATAAAACTACACATTAAAAAATTATCTATTTCCTGGACAAAAAACAGAACCTAGATTGCATCTATAACATCTAATGATGCTTTAACTTTGAATGCATATTGCCTATCCTCATTTGTAAATTAAATCTGGTGTTGGCTCTCTTTTTTTGGTCTGTGTATGTTTTATCATTAGTTCCCAATTTTTATGGATTACGAAGAGGCAAGTTAAAAATTCTATATGACTAAGGTACTTCAGTACTTTTTTTTTTTAAGTTCTAAGTAAATATTAAGCTATGAGTCAAAAACGGCAGGTAGGAAGACATGAGTAAGATAATGCCCTTCATTCCATCGTAACGTTCTCACTTAAAATGAATGACAAGTAAATCATCTCCTACTAACAATTACATAACGTTTTGTATTTGCAAGGTTTAATTTTAAGATAGTTTCCTAAAAGAATAAAGTAAATCAAAAGAATTAATGGTAGAAGTATCTTTATGAAGATGGTAAGACCAAAGGTCTGGGCGGACATGCTTTTCCCCCAGCGTTCCCCAAGCATGCTTGAAGGTATTCTGTACCAGTTTTGTTTTTGGTGGGGGATGGGGGGGGTAACTTCTTAAAAAATAAACAAAAATACAACCTGACAAAACAGCTATCATTGATGGATTTGGTGCTTGTCTAGAAAACTTTGCTATAGAGGCCCCTGGGTGGCTCAGTCAGTTGAGCATCTGACTCTTGATTTGATCTCAGGTCCTGATCTCAGGTCGTGAGATCGAGCCCTGCGAGGGGCTCCACACTCAGTGTGGGTTCTACCTGTCCCTCTCCCTTTTCCCTGTCTCTCCCCCAGCTCATAATCTCTCTCTCTCAAATAAATAGATAAAATCTTAAAAAAAAAAACCAAACAAACAAAAAACAACTGTGCTAGAACTTTGAATTGCCTCCTTCTTTCAGGCTCTTACTACCTTACTTGGCACTGATTCCTGGGGAGAACGTGAAGGTGCACTTGAATTTTGGTATCTACTTATTCTTTCTGCCAAAGCAGTGCATTACTGTGTAGAGTAAGATTCTAATCTTTTTTTTTTTTTTAAGTACCATTGCCTCAGTTTTTAGCTCAAATTTCCTGTGTCAAACCATTGGTTTACACATAACGAAGTTCTCTGCTAAATCCTTGTGGCCACACACACCAAGGCAGATGAAACGTCTTACCGTTTGAAAGCTGCAACCCACAGTTTCTCACTGCATCTCATACTCGCAGTGCATGTCATTTTTGAAGGGAAAAAGGTTATCGCTGATGGAAGTTCATTTTCAGGATTCCTTTCTCATGTTTCAAGCCAGGTGACAGTGTGTCGATTTAATTCGTTTTCAATTTAGCTTTTACAAAAACTTGTATTCCTTTGGTATATTCAGCCTGAGCAATGAGTGACCACCTCAGTTTTGGTCCCGGCAGTTCCGTGGCTACTGCTGGAAACGAATGTCAGGTTGAAGACAGGGCAGGAGAGCAAGAAAGAGGCTTTGAGGAAGGGAGAGAAGAAGGGAAACTAGAAATGGAAGAACTGATCTTTTTAAGGGATCGAGATTAATTGTCTGGTGTCATAGTTTGCCCACTCCTCTTCTGAATCACAGCCAGCTCATTTATTGAACGCCTTCTGAGGACCAGATACTAGGCTAGGCCATAATTTGACAAATAGCAGCATTAGCCCTTATTTTATTTTCTTTGTGGAAGCAGGATGGCCTCTTACCCTAGTGATTGGTGACCTATGTTCATGCAGTCCCAGACCTTATGTCATTTGCTCCCCACACCAAATTTCCGAGGCTGGTGTTATGCTCCGTATGCAAATGGTAAATCCCACGCGAGACACCGATTGTGCTGTGTTCTCCTGGAGGGTAAGTGCCAGGCCCACGCACAGCTCAGCCTGCAGCACAGAGGTCCAGGATCCTTCTAGGCCACCCGGCTGTCTGCGAGGCAGCTCATGTTTTCTCTTTATCCTACCTTGGAAGAGCACGGTCCTGTAGGTGGTATAATCTCACCCTCCTCAGAGTTGTGTCATCTTTTGGGATGATCTGTGTTTGCAAAGCTTCCCTTGGATTCCTTGTTTTTAAACCTAAAGATCGATGTTCACCCGGGAAAGTTGCCGTCCTCTCGGATGTCAGGCATGGATCAGAGAGCTCTGAAAAGATTGAACTTGAACTGCTCAAGCTTTACCATGATTATCAGTAGGTTCTCTTAATGCAGATCTTAAACTAGACGTTGGAAGGAATTAAAAAATAAGGAAGTTCAGCTTAGGGTATGCTAACTGTATTTGCGTAGTTAGAACCCAATTGTCATTGGCTTCATCCTGACTACTTGTCTTACTTTCATTGACTATTGATTGCTTTGTTCACACTGTTTCAGTTGGTTCTCAAAGTGGGGTCCTATGGACTTCCGAGGGTTCCAAAGATATTTTCAGGAGGTCTGTAGTTCAAAACTATTCTCTTTATAATACTAAGAGGTTATTTGCCCTTTTTAGTGTTTTGACGTTTGCTCAATGGCGCAAAAGAAACGATGGGTAAAACTGCTGGCGCCTTGGAATGAATTAAGGCACCAAACTATACAGTCAACAGTGTAGCCAGTCTCTTCTTCATTGCCAGACAATTGCAGGGAAAGAAAAATAGTTTCATTTAAGAATATCTTTTTGGAAGCCGTAAACATTATCAGTGTTATTAAGCTCAAACTTTGACTATATATCTTTATAATCGGTGTGAGAAAATGGAAATTATCCATAAAGCACTTCTGCTACATACTGAAATACTATTGTGGCTCAAAAAAACAAAAACAAAAACCCACTTGTGTGATTGAGTTGTTAGCTGAGCTAGTCACTCTTTTTTTATGGAACACAATTTTTACTTGTAGAAATGACAAACTATAGTAGTGAAGTTTTGGGAGTTTCTCAGGTACTTTCTTAAAAAATGAATGAAGTGAGCCTGTTACTTCAAGGAAACAACTGTATTCGATACCAATGATAAACTTGGATCCTCCAAGCCATAATTAGAATTTTGGAAAATTGTATCCACCATTTAGGAGCTTGTCAGCTTGAAATACTTAAAAAAGAATTTTCCCATGAGTTTGTTGTTGATGTTAACAATTTTGATCTTTAAATATTGTGTAGTAAAGTAGGTCAACATTTGGAAGAAGATTCGCATAACTCAGTGAATCTGTATTTTCTAAATGACCAATGGAAAATGGTACAAAATCACGTGTGGGTCAAGGATCCATTGGAAGGCAGCTATGCTCACCACTATACCACCAACGCGAGGATCCACTGGGAAGTGTAAGATAGACTAATGGATTTACTGTAACAGTATGAAAAGCTTCTTGATTGTGGGTTTAGATTTCACACTGCAGTTAAGTTTTAAGAAACTGCCACTTGTCCAGTTTGATATGGTATCTAAGAATACTCACAATTATCGGAAAATGCTCTTAAAACATTCTTTCAGCTACTCTCTGTGTAAGGCTGGATTTTATTCATCTACTTCAACTACAGCAAGGGTGCAACAGATTGAACACGGAAGCAGATATAAGAGTCCCGCTGGATGTTAAAGTCAGATGTTAGATTTGCAAAATTGTAAAACGATACCACTCTTATTTTTTCGTTTTGGAAAATACAGTTATCTCTCATAAAGGTGTTACTTATGTTGTCATCCACTGGATTTATTGTTTTAAGTGACTATTTTTAAATGTCTCAGTTTTAATTTCAAATCGGCAAATATTGATAAAGAAAAATCCATATAAACCGAAACTCTGAGTCTTTAATTTTTAAGATGATAAAAGGGTCCTGAGACCAAATTATTTTTAGAATTTAGAATAGTTTGACTTTTCCCTTTATCTTTTTTTCAGAAGGCCAGCACTTTTAATTTAGTGACCACAGGAAGAAGGACCTGTCAGACATGTGTTGCAGACTGATGTTAGGTAACAATCAGGTCCTATAAGCAACAGAATAATTCAGCAATTTTTTTTTGAAACCGTAACCCTGTTTTTCTAATTATTTTTACTGTGCAATGTACTTTTTTAGCCAGTTTTTGTCACAGGCCCTTTCTCATAAAAATAGGAAGGTCAGGAAGTAACACCGAACAACCAGAAGCCTATGGTGGTTTCTAACTTTGGAGATGGCTGTTCGGGGTAGCTTTATGCCGCACCGTTGCTTGATTCGAGCAGAACAAGGCAGTCACAAGACTTCTGAGCAAGTGGTCAGAGGTGTAAGTGCTAAAAGCTGAACCTCAAAAATAGCTCAGAGATCTATGGACAGAAGTATCCGTGGATGCGCTTCATGGGGCACCGGCTTATTAACTAGCATGCGCTTTTGACATCAAGGTTCTTGAAAACACAGAGTTTGACTCGTTTCTTAATTTTCTCAAACTTCATTTTTTTTTTTTGAAATTACATTAATGTGGTATTCTCTCAGTGGAACTGGGATTTAGGTAAAATAGAAATGATTTAATTTTGTGATAGAAAAAATAATTGCTCCAGAGTCTATTTTCATTATGCTTCAATCTCATTTCTCATGACCCCTGATCTCTGCTCTTTCTGTTTCAAATGAACAGCCAGTTATACTGGAATCCGTTTTCTTTCTTCCTCTTTCTTTCTTTCTTTCTTTCTTTCTTTCTTTCTTTCTTTCTTTCTTTCTATAATTTTTTTTTATTATATTATGTTAGTCACCATACAGTACATCCCTGGTTTCTGATGTAAAGTTCGATGATTCATTAGTTGCGTATAACACCCAGTGCACCATGCAATACGTGCCCTCCTTACTACCCATCACCAGCTCGCCCACCCTTCCTTCCTTCCTTCCTTCCTTCCTTCCTTCCTTCCTTCCTTCCTTCCTTTATTTTTATTTTTATTTTTATTTTTATTTTTATTTTTATTTTATTATTAGTTTCTTTTAAAATTGTATTCATTTATTTGACACAGAGAGAGGCAGTGAGAGAGGGAACACAAGCAGGGGGAGTGCGAGAAGGAGAAGCAGGCTTCCTGCTGAGCAAGGAGCCCCATGCGGGGCTGGATCCCAGAACGCTGGCATCATGACCTGAGCCGAAGGCCGATGCTTAACGCCTGAGCCACCCAGGTGCCCCTGGAATCCCTTTTCTTAGGTCTTCCCCAGTATCGCCCTGTGTTAGTGGGCAGGTAGAGAGGAGGAAGATCTGTTTCTTCCCTTCTCCCTTGAAACTTGTCTTGTGCATCAAGATTCCATTCTGGTAGATATGAACAGACACTTTTCCAATGAAGACATACAAATGGCTAACAGACACATGAAAAAATGTTCAAAATCATTAGCCATCAAGGAAATTCAAATCAAAACCACACTGAGATACCACCTTACGCCAGTTAGAATGGCAAAAATAGACAAGGCAAGAGACAACAATTGTTGGAGAGGATGTGGAGAAAGGGGATCCCTCCTACATTGTTGGTGGGAATGCAAGTTGGTACAGCCACTCTGGAAAACAGTGTGGAGGTCCCTTAAAAAGTTAAAAATTGAGCTACCCTATGATCCAGCCATTGCACTACTGGGTGTTTACCCCAAAGATACAGACGTAGTGAAGAGAAGGGCCATATGCACCCCAATGTTCATAGCAGCAATGTCCACAATAGCTAAATCGTGGAAGGAGCCAAGATGCCCTTCAACAGATGACCGGATTAAGAAGTTGTGGTCCATATATACAATGGAATATTACTCAGCTATCAGAAAGAGCGAGTTCTCAACATTTGCTACAACATGGACGGCACTGGAGGAGATAATGCTAAGTGAAATAAGTCAAGCAGAGAAAGACAACTATCATATGATTTCTCTCATCTGTGGAACATAAGAACTAGGATGATCGGTAGGGGAAGAAAGGGATAAAGAAAGGGGGGGTAATCAGAAGGGGTAATGAAGCATGAGAGACTATGGACTATGAGAAACAAACTGAGGGCCTCAGAGGGGAGGGGGTGGGGGAATGGGATAGGCTGGTGATGGGTAGTAAGGAGGGCACGTATTGCATCGTGCACTGGGTGTTATACACAACTAATGAATCATCGAGCTTTACATCAGAAACCAGGGATGTACTGTATGGTGACTAACATAATAAAAAATCATTAAAAAAAAAAAAAAGATTCCATTCTGGTGTTTTGAGATTTCTCTCTACGGTCTCAAGTCCATGCTGAAAGACTCCCTGCAGGAGGTCGAGAGTATGAGTGTGTGGGTGGGGCCTCAGTGGCCTCGGTTTGCAGGCACCTTCTTTGCATATGTCATAGGCTGCCTTGGATTTTTCTAAGTAGCGACTTATTTCTCAAATTATTTTGGAGAAAATCAGTTTCTACCTCTATGAATTTACATTTGGTTACAAAACGTATCGGTTGAGCAATACTACTAAATTATTACCACTTGAGTCCAGTGGATCAAAAGGACTATCCATATATACACACAGAGAGTGTTTACGTGTGACATCATGTGAAGTGTGTATACATGGACTTATTAATGACACTGGTTTATTATCACAGAATTCAAATTTTGTTGTGTGGGAGGAAACAAACTAGTAGATAAATTAATGTAATATGCCAAGTGGTAAGTGAAAAAATAAGGCAGAGTCAGGACACAGAGCAGGGCTGTATGTGTTTTCTGTTCGTATCAGATGACCTTTGAGCCAGAGATCTGAAGGGAGGGAGGGAGTGGACCCTGGGCCCGTCTGGGAGAAGAGGAAACAGGAAGTACAAAGACCCTAAGTCTGTGTGGGGGGGGTGGGGGGATGGTCAGTGAGTGAGAGTTGCCTCCAGGACTGTGGCTGGGCTATGAGGTCCTGGGGAGGTGCCCTGCATCATCGCCGGCACAAGGTCAGCACCCTGTTAATGTCACTGCCCTATTCCGGAACATGCCTTGTTGTTTTGGTAAAGTTCACCTATATTTGATGCTGGCTGATTGAGCATAATCTTTTCCCCTTTGGTTAGGGTCTTCAAGAGCACCATATTACATCCATTTACAGTGATTTAATGTGGGGCGCCTGGGTGGCTCAGGTCATGATCCTGGGGTCTTGGGATCAAGCCCCACATCAGGCTCCGTGGTCAGCTGGGAGTCTGCTTCTCCCTCTGCCTGCCCCCTTCCAAACACCACCCCCACCCTCCCGGTTCTTGTTCGCTTGCTCTCAAATGAAATCTTAAACAAACAAAAAAACCCCACAACAATGATTTGATATAAGTTGCTAAAGCCTAAATTATTTTTAAGTTCATCATGAAGACTTTCCCAAGTTCTGTGAACTCCATTGTGATTGTTCTAGCTAAATTAGGATCCATTACACAGCTTAAGTAAGCATTAAAAGTTCAAATCGACTGGAGATATATAACAAGTTCATGCACCTCTCAATATAATTAGCTATAATTTAATTCTGTTTGTGGGTTGTTAAGAAATTACTCTTATGCACCTCACCCACTTAAAACATGGAAAACTTAGGCTTAGCTGGAGTCTTCTGTTCTTGAACTTGGTGGGAACTATCATTTGTTGTGAAGCTTTAATAAGTGTTAGTGATACATCTGATAAAAATCTGGGGAAGTAAATAGATTGGAGCTTGGTCTGGGCACGTTGTAGGGACTTAGTATATAACTTTCAGAAGCTTAGTTCATATTGAATTTTGATGATACTTCCCATTTTCTGTAAATGAGTGTACTTCCAATATCTGAGTCCTTGGATTGGGATTTATCAATTACTGAAAATAGGGCCTTTAAAACTATGAGATGACAAGAGAGGATCTATTCTAGAGCAATGAAATCACTTGAGAATTTCGAAAAATAAGGATTCTCAGGCCCCAGACTGAATTAGAATCTCCGGGGAAGAGACCAGAGAAAGAGATTCTTAATAACACCTTGGTTGGTTCTAAAGGTTGACCAAGTTTCGGCACCCCTGTTGTATCCCAAATCATATCTAATGTGATTAACGGAGTTTTGGTGATTGGAAGGTTTGCTAGTTGAAAAAAAAAAAATGTAGAAAAAAACCACAGAGGGGAGTATATTACTTTGGTGTAGTCTTTTAAGAGCTGACAAAACACCAAATTTTTTTTTTTTAAGAGCTTTAAAAATACCGTGACATAGCTAGGTCAGGTTACAGTTCCTGTGCTTTTAGGAGGAGAAAATGAGACTCAGAGGCTAAGGGCCTTGCTAATGTCTGCAAACACTCAGTGCTAATGCTGAGACTCAAGCCGGGTTTGAAAGTGGTAAAAGCAGGCTGGGAATGTTGGCTGTGCTACCTATCAGCCCTTGGACTGAAGACAAGTTATAGGCATTTCCCGCTCTTAGAGTAACCGGGATCAGGGAAAGGCAGTTTAGAGTGATTCCAGCTACAATGGAAGCCAACTTTTAAAAAATATCTGTTTTAAAAGATTTGATTGGTACTTTGCCTTTAAAAATTATGACAGAAATTCTGAAAGTCCGTTCCTTTCTGTCATTGTAACCTAAACGCTGACACCTTTATACTAATTCTTAGAACCAAAAACAGATCAAATAACTCAGTTGTGTACTTTCCTGACTGATTTGAAGGCATGATAACATTTTCCACTTCATGATGACTTTCTCAACACTGTCATGAAGAGGGTTATTTACAGAAATATTTGAAGGTGTCCTCAGTTTTCCCAAAGGCTGGGCATGGCTCCATTAGTGTTGATCTTTTCTTCATTGGTGATGGACCTACACCTGGATTTACTGTGTCAGGGGTTTGCTGTGATTGAAGTAGCTTGTCAGTCAATTTCATGATCTGCATCAGCTGCAAGATCTCACTTTTATCTGGCACCTGTGTTTATTGCATAAGTTGTTGCATGGGAAGTCTCTAATTCTCAGGAAGTGAGAACAGCAACCGTTCACATGGAGGGCTGGAATAGAGTAGTTTTAAGCAGAGAAGGGACACATTTAAAAGTGCTCAGTCTGTTCCTTGGTGATTGTTTTTATGCTTTGGCATTAAGGTTACCTATATCAACATCACTATTGCGATTTTGGTAATGAAAGCTCAGATGGTGAGTTTGGGTATCGTAACTCTTACACAAGTTGTTTAGATGCCATTCTGTAGAAGGGACTCCATATCTGGGTACCACCATCTTATTTAATGCTTACTTAAAATCCACCCAGGTGTATATCTTGCCTCGGCAGGATATATACTAAAATTGGAATGACACAGAGAAGTTTAGCATGGCCCCTTGCGCAAGGATGACACACAAATTCATGAAGCCTTCCATATTTTTTGTATGATTCCATTAATATGAACTGTCCATAATAGGCAAAGGAATGGAGGCAGAAAGATTAGTGGTTGTCTAGAGCTTCTGGAAGTGATTGCTTTTACAGGTGATGGAACTGTTCTCAAACTTGTGGTGATGTTTTCATAACTAAAAAAATGAAAAAAACATCTGCCCAGGTCACCATACCTGGAGGGGTTGTTTCTAACAGAGGACTTTAGGAAGGATTCACTGACAAAGACTGACGCTTAACTCTGGGAGAGAACCCTCATCGATTTCGTTAACTACGTTAATACGTGATGATTCCATAGGACTCTGGTATTTCCCGCTAGCCCCTCAGGGAGGACTCTGTGGGAGCAGTTGGCCGGGGTGCAGCGACAAGTCTCACAGCCCTGCTCAAGTGGACCTGTGACAGGTCGTGTCCTGCCTCATGCTTCTGCTTCAGGTGTTCCGTGTCCCCACTGGAGGCCCCCACGTGCCTCCGTTCTTGGTCCTTGCCTCTGTGAATGCTCGAAGGCCACCCTAAATCCAGTCTTTATGGGCCTTCTCTCTGATATGCAGAGTACTGACTATTTGCTGGCTGTGTCTGTCTGGCCCTTTTTCTCTGACCAGGGATCATGAACCGCTCATGGACACAAAGGGGCCCAGAGACCAGTTTTGTTTTGTACATGGCATTGTACAACGTTTTTGGAGTTTCCCACTGTGACCTCTTCAGACAGGGCAGGGCTGCCCAGGGCACCACCTTCCCCAGAACCTCTTGTCATCCGGATCCCCTCTGACTTCACCTCCACGTCTGCATCTCTCAGTTGGGATCTGAGTGTTCTCTCAGTGTGTGTAGTCAGCACCGTGCACTAGCTACGGTGGCACTTTTCATTGTCTTTGAGGGGAAAGGGTGACTTCTTTGCTGGAGTCAACCAAAAAAACTCTTGTGCTTTACTGAATACCATAAAGGTTCCTCTCTTGCACCATCAGCATCCCAACCTGCCCCGGTGGCACTTCCACTTCCGGTTTGGGGTCAGGCAGTCTTACTATTCTGGGGAGATTTGGAGAAGAAGTAGGGAGAGCACTCTTTGTTTTGTTTTTGTTTTTTAATCCAGGAAATAAGTCAAGCTTTTTAGATAATATGTCAGTTTTAGTGAGGCCTCCAGCTTCTTGAATGCCCCAAAGCTTATTTCCTGGTGTTAGTGTTAATCGTGTCTTAACGGAGACTTACAGACAGAATCCCCTGGAAATTGCCCTTGGGGATCTCTTACTGTGCTTGAGATGTGGTGCCTGGTGGAAAGGCATCAGCTTTAGCTCAGAGGGACCCGGCTCTGCTTCCTGTACTTCCTAGCCGTGCGGCTTTGAGCAATGGTTACCTTATATGTAAAACATGGGGCTAGTGGCATGTATCCCCAGGATTATTGTGAAGGTTACATGAGGTCATACAAACATGCATACACCCACAAAGGGCTGTATTAGGACCTGATGCAGATTATGTGCCTGCCCATTTTAGAAGGAAATCCATACCCAATTTACCCCACATACTTTGTGGTGAATCATCTAAGAGGCATCGGGAAAAATATGATGCTATAAACCCCTTTTCTCGGCCATTGTTTCAAATCCTAGACAGCAATTGAACTTCACGTCATATTCTGGGAGGATGCAAAGTACATCCTGGCGTGTGTGTTGAAGTGCCTTTGGTAGGAATTACCGTCAGTGAAGCTGTGGGTGGGGAGAATGTGTGGAAGGATCACTCCCTGTGAAGGGAGCACTATTTTGTCAGTTTCCTGCATGCTGGGCCCTTGGAAACATGTGTTGCCCCTATTCCTATCTCTGCCCATGAGAGCCAATGCTATACTTTTCCCTAAGGGAAAGTCCTCAAGGCTCTAGATAAAACCTAGATTGATGTTGCTGCCATCTCCTTGAGAGGACTGACTGTATCATGGATTGGTGTGTGTGTGTCTGTGTGTCTGTGTGTGTGTGTGTGTAGACCAGCCCTCTTCATGGGCAGCTCCACTGCCATGGGTGCTTCATAGGAATGTTGATAGGACAACAGATAGGGACTAGCAGTCTGTTTCCCTGTCTAGCATGACTTACTTACTCTTTGGGATCATATTGAAAACCAGCTCCCATCCATGGTCAGCTAGTTCTATTAGCACAGATACACAATTGCAATAAGTGTGCTCTTCCAATAGCTCTGTTAAGATGAATGGGTTAATATTTACAGGATATTTCTAGGTCCCAGAAAGAAGGTGTGTTTTAAGAGCAGGTTGTATGAACTATTTACTGTTAATTTCTTATCCCTGGAGGATCGAATATTAAATGCCAGGGCAGACATTGTAAATTGTCAGGCAGCGTTGGCCCCTATCTCCCACCTTTGTCCCAGCATCAGGATTTTGTTACGTGCGGTCGCCAGCCTGACCTAAGTGCTGCCCGTCTACTTGGAGCAGCTCTGGTTGTTTACTTTGTTATTTATTCACAAATTGCAGTTGGTTCCCTCTCTGTGGATATTTCTATAGCATCGGTCTCTCCCCAAATATTTGCCTTAGTTTATTAAATTACTTTCTCATTTATAAGTTCAAGTGTGTGTTGACTTTTGTGGTTTTAACCTTACAGGCTTGCTTGTCTTTGTATTACCAGATGGTGTCCCTTGTTTCAGTCCATAAGCAAGGTTTGTCTGCTTGCTGGCTTGTTTTGTTTAGGGCTTAACCACCAGCCAGTTCCGTCTTGAGTTAAAGATGGGGTTATGTTCAAGTGAAAATCCATTTTAAATCTACTACTTAATTATTAATTAAAATGCCTCCTGCATATTTTGGAGGCAAAATTGCAATTTTTTTTTGCATGGGAAGAAAGAACGTGCACTGAAAAACAATATTTGTGTGGATTCGGGTTAGCCTCTTTCCTTTGCTCCGCGGTGCTGGCAGGTAGAATAGTATGAATCCGAAGGGCCAAAGACAGGCTTAACTGTTTCTGGGAAACCGACAGGTATCACCAAGGTATTTTAAAGGCTCTTTTCCTGTAGGGGTCTTTGGGAGGGGTTGCTGCTGTGAAGGCAAACAGAGTCAAGATCTGGGTGCTTGCTTCCTGCTTCTAGCACCATTTCCGGCCCATGGAGTATAATGGCGGGGACTGTTGTGGCGAAGTTGCTCCTTCCGCAGCTCCCTCATATTCTTGGATGCTCTCTCTTCCCCTCTCTCAGGTGGAGCCCAGTGGACTTCCTGAGTTGAGGAGATGGATCTGAGTCCAGGAAGAGTAAGGCAGCTGGAGGACAAAGGATAGAATACCAGGAAGGAGACAGTTGACCAGAGAAAGAACTCCAGAGATAGACAATGTGTCCCCCTTGAGTATTCAACTGAGTTCTGACCAGTATAAGGAAGCTGCCTGAGGCCAGAGAAAGAGCCCATCTAAAAGGGTCAGAGAGAACTGTTTCTGGTGCTCACATAGGGCCAAGAATAATGCCTGTTCCTACTAACCAGACTGGAAAACCTCAAGATTCATGGAGCATTGGGTTGAGTACACCGAAGGGTCTTGGCTGCCTAGTGGGGAGTAACCAGCCCTAGACTTAGCACTGTTCTGGCCCACCTAGCGAATCTAAAAAGCAAGATCTGATAGGATCAAACTATTTCCAAGTAACTTAACTGTGTCCCTAAACAAAGCTCAAGAATATTTATACGAATACAAAACTATCCAGCTCTCAACAGGTAGAACCCGCAATGTTTGGCATCCAGTCAAAAATTATCAGGCATGTGAAGAAGCAAGAAAATACAACTTGTAATGGGAGATAAATCAATAAGCAATCCAGAACTAACACAGATCTTAAAATTAGCAGACAGGACATTAAAACAGTTATGATAACTATTCCATATGTTCAAAAGTTAAATACAGAGATGAACGATTAAAAAGAAGCCAGTTGGATCTCAAACATGGTGTGTTTTTCAATCAATCCTTATGTTACTTCCTTATGTTGCTAATCCTTATGTTACTCCCACCAAATCCACCTGACCCAAACCTGGCCCTACTAATGTATCTGATTCCTAAGCTCTTCCCAGTCCATTACTGCAGTGCTAAGTCAGTGATGCCTAGGAGTTAGTTGACCTTTTGACCTTCCTTCATGCCTGCCATGCCCGTGCCAGACCTGAGCAGTCATCCTGCAGTGCTGCTCCTAGGCAAAGAATGCTGCTGGATCCATTGGTGTAGGTCTTCTCTGTGTATAACCAGGTACCCAACAAAAATCCTACTTTGCTTCTTGTGGGGTTTGTAGGGACTCCAAAACCTTCATACCTTTAAGCCCATCTTTTTTTTTTTTCTCATCCAAATTCTGGTTCTGTAGTCTGCTGAGAAAAATCCTGCAATGACTCCCATCTGTATGCATCCACTGTTCCCCAGTATGGCCATCTCCTGTCTGCCTTTCTGCTGGTTGCCAAGGAAACCTCTCTTCTCACAGAGGCTATAACCTGTTCCTGGGCAGATCCATTCTCTCTGCCCTCTTAGCATGTTCTTGCGTCCTCACTTGTCTGACTACACCTCGTGCAGTCCCTTACTCTCCCTCAGTTACTTCTCTTTTGGTGATGTTGATGGAAAAAAATTCTTCACTTGATCCTTGGCTACCATTCCATTTCTTCTTTTATAGCCAAGTATCTTAACAAATACTCTGTATTTACTCCTCACCAATCCCTTTCTTTTCAGTCTCTGATTCTGTCTTGTTCAGATGCCTCCGAAGTTCAAAATGTACCAGTCTTTTCTCAGCAGTGTTCCACTGTGAACTTGCTGCTGTGTTTGGTTCTGCTTAATCTCCTTCTGAGACCCTAAATCACCGCTCTGAATTCTGAGTGGTGGTCCTCAACACCTACAGCTCCTTCTCTCATTCCCTTCAATGATGACTAAACTTCACCATTATTTTTAAGACTCCCATTTACCCTGTGCCTTCATTCTAACCAGGTGGCCTTGCTTCCTGTGTAATCAAGAAAATCATATCAGGTGTGACCTCCCTGGCACACGTGGGAGAGAAAGAGAGAGAGAGAGAGATCCGGGTTATAGACCTAGATGGGAGGGTAGAGAGCCACAGGCATAGTGAAATCCCCAGATGAAAACAGATCCCCATATTTTAAAAAGTTTTTTTTAAGTAAGCTTTATGTCTGACGAGGGACTTGAACTCATGATCCTGAGATCAAGAGCCACATGCTCTACCAACTAAAGCAGCTAGGCTCCCTGAAAACAGATCCCTGGGGATGTGAGTGAGAACAACATCCTGCTCCTGACCTTATCTACACTCCCACCCATTCTCATTCCTTAGCCTCCGTCCCAGAGGATAGTTGTCCTTTAGCCAAAGACCTATGCTTCTTCAAGGACTTTGCTTCCCTACCTCTTACTTCTCTGTTTTCCTTACTCTCAGTTGCTTTTCCCAACCTATAAACATGCCAAGCCGCCTCACCCGAAAAGACCTCCAGCACCTCCATGGGTAATTCCAATTCATTTCCTCTTTTTCATCCAGATGTCTTGAGAGCGTAGTCTGTACACTCTCTCCCCTTCTTTGCCTTCTGTTTTCTCCTCCAGCTCCTACTGCAGCTCTCTGGCTTCCCTCACCATCATTCTACTCAAGTAGCTCTTGATGAAGTCACCAAGGACATCTGTAGTGCCAAGTCCAGTCAGCAGCTTTGAGTCCTCATCTTACTGGACATCTCGTGTGCATATGATAATGCGTATCACTCCCTCCACCTCACGGCCCTATACTTTTTGACTTCTGAAGTCTACTGATCATCTTTGCACCTCCCTGACTCTTCCTTCTTTGTATCTTTGGGCTTCTCTCCCTCCCCTTCCAGTTTGTATTCTCCAGGGTCAGTGTTCAGCCCACTGATGTTCTCACTCACATCCCTGAGGCTCGGTTTTCACCCGGAGATTTTACTCTGCCTGTGGCTCTCTATCCCTACATCTCTGTCTGCAGCCCCGATCTCTCTGATGAGTGTCAGCTTCCTGCATCCAGTCACACGCTAGGCACGCCCACCGTGGCGTTCATCCATTCTTTGAATTAGCAAACACATGCATCTTCTCTTCCCATGTTTTGTTGAATATGAGGGAGAAAAGCATTCCCCCGCTGCGAGGTGCTATACTATTCTGATCCTGCTCCCATCTCTTTGTCCTTCCCCTATGTCCTTAACGGGCCTCTTTCCCTCATTCTAGGTCTTAAAAGTGGGCACCCATCCTCATAAGATCTTTCATCTTCAGAGACACTGTCAGTTATTACCTTTGACCTCATTTCTTCCCATGAACCCTGGTTCTGTGGTATCTTTTGAACACTTTCAGCTCCAATCCCAGTCGTCATTTTCCTCTCATGTCAATCCCTTCTGCTTACTCCATTTCTCTCACTGCTACCTCTCTTCTCCTGGACACCCATGCTTGAACCCCACATACTTCCTCCACCTGTGTGTTTTGTCTCTCCAACCAAAGCAAGAGAATTTGAAGTTAGCATTCTGTTGTGTAGCCCTGTACCCCACCTACTCAACACGCTGGTATGTGAGGGTATGAAGTGAGGCCAAGAGGAGGTAGAAGGAGAAATGGTTCCAACCCTTTCCCACTTTAACAAGCATCTGCAGAACCTCCACCCCTCTGACTTTGACATTATGTCAGAAATGATATTTTTGGAAGAGGTTTCATCCAGACTTTTATTTCCAGCTAGAAGGAGAGCTAGGGGACAGGATTAGCCAATAAAAGATGAGGACATGGAATCCATTTAATGAGGATTCTTGCTGGGGATGTTTACAGGAATTCTTTTAACAGCACTTACTTTGGGTTATACTATGTGAAATCTTCTTTCCCTTTGGGTAGTGGATTCCTTTACACTATATTGGGCCAATTCTATAACTTTCCTATTACCTTCCGTTTTTGTTTTTGTTTTTTTTCCCCAGCTCTATTGAGGTACAGTTGACCAAAGAGTAAGATATTTAAAGTGTGTATCACACTGGGGGCGCCTGGGTGGCACAGCGGTTAAGCATCTGCCTTCAGCTCAGGGCGTGATCCCAGAGTCCTGGGATCGAGCCCCACATCAGGCTCCTCTGCTATGAGCCTGCTTCTTCCTCTCCCACTCCCCCTGCTTGTGTTCCCTCTCTCGCTGGCTGTCTCTCTCTGTCAAATAAATAAATAAAATCTTTAAAAAAAATAATAAAGTGTGCATCACAGTGATTTGGTGCACATATACATCGTGGAAGGATTCCCACCACCTAGTTAATTAGCACGTCCATCACTACCTTCAGTACTTTTAAGTTCTCTTTAACTGTGATAAAATACACATAACATAAAAATTTCCACCTTAACCATTTTAAGTGTACAGTTCAGTGGTATTTATTATATTTGCGTCGTTGTGTGACCACCACCTCCAACCATCTCTTTTTGAAACTGAACAGAACTCTTATAAAACAGAAACTCTATGCATTGAATAATAAATTCTCATCCTCTCTCCCACAGCTCCTGGCAGCCACCATTCTTTCTGTCTGCAAATCTGATTACTCTGGGTATCTTTTACGGGTGGACTCATACAGTATTGCCCTTTTATGACTGTCTTGTTTCATTCAGCATGATGGCCTCAGGGTTCATCCGTGGTGTAGCATGTGTCAAAACTTCCTTCCTTTTTAAGGCGGAAGAATATTCCACCGTATGTAAATAGCACATTTTGTGTATCTATTCACCAGTTGATGGGCAATCTCATATTAGTGTTTTAGACTGAATCCTGATCATTTTGAAAACTTTAGTCATGCTCAGTTGAGACCTCCTTGGCTCACCTCCCCCAGCTGTGGCCCAGACGCTTGGAGTGAAGAAGGGGGTGAGGTCTTTTCTTTTTTTAAGGAATAATTGACATGTTAACATGATATTAGTTTCAGATGTGCAACGTAATATGATATTGTGAAATAATCACAGTAAGTCTAGCTAACATCTCTCACCATAGTTACAAAAAAATTCTTTTTTCTTGTGATGAAAGCTTTTAAGAACTACTCTCTCAGCCACTTCCAAATATGCAAAACAGTATTAATTATAGTCACTATGCTGTATATTACATCCCATAGCTTATTTTATAACTGGAAGTTTGTACCTTTTGACCCCCTTCCAGGAGGGTGAAGTCTTGTCCTGAGATCTAACATCCCCTTTTCTCCTTCCCATCTCCCCTTCCTCTCCTTTCCTCCTCCCAGCCTGTCCCCCAAGAATGATTTTCTTGGAGTCTCTCTCCTTAGCTTCAGGTTGGGGAGGAAATAGTCTTGCACCCCCCTCTAATGCTGACACCCCTGACTTTTCAGACTTGTTCTGACTTTGGGGGAGTGGTACAGAACCGGTGCATTGGGGGGTAGAGGTCTCCAGGAAGCCCTGATGGGAGGGGGCTTTCAGAACTTAGAGTATGGCTCCTTAGTGTCTTTTGTCCTCAGCTACAGTTCTGGGATGAGAGGAAAATTCCCAGCCCATATCCTGCTACACTTAGAAAATCAAAGGGACCTAGTTAATATGACATTTATGACGGCTGCACATAGGGGCTCTGAAATTCTATTTTTCTCCTGTCTTCCCCCTTTCAGTATTCCTCATACCTGAAAAGGAGGGGTTGGGGTCCAGTATAGGATGTGGATTCAAGCTCCTTCATTAATCAGTGATTGCAACTCCAGTCTCTCAAGGCGAGACTGGTCCCCAGAGTAGACTTCTTTGGAAGAGCTTCCTCCCTGTTGTCTGCACCCCAGTTTTACCCAATAGAATCCCCGTTAGTGCCCTCCTTTTGGCAATCTTTCCTGATCTCTCATTGTCAGTTGAACCAAAAGAGCCCAATTTCTAGGGTTGTTAGTACAGCACAGTGGAGGAAATGCTTTTTTTTTTTAATAAGATTTTATTTCTTTATTTGACAGAGCCAGAGAGCACGAGCTGGGGGAGGGGCAGTGGGAGAGGGAGAGAAGCAGACTCCCTGCTGAGCAGGGAGGACTCCATCCAGGCCCCTGGGATCATGACCTGAACCAAATGCAGACGCTTAACCATCTGAGCCACCCAGGTGCCCCTGGAGGAAATTCTTTAAATGGGCTGGCTTAGTGATTTCTAACCCTGGTTTGATTATCAAGGCCTTTACTACATTTCTCAGAGTCTTGTGTAAGTGTAGCCATTTTGACACCATGTCTCTTGGGACTACTAATATACCTAATGGCAAAATTTGATGAATTCAGTGAAGTCTTTAATTGGATTAAAAAAATTTAATGCATATTTTGTACTCTTAGATGGTACCCATGGAGTCATCTTCCCTTATAAGGTGTTCGGCCCAGCACTTCCGGACCCACAGCTTGGGAATGGTCCCAGTAGCCAGTTTTCTTAAAAAGAAGAGGGGGAGGGGAAGCCTATAGTGTGGATTGAATCATATTATTATTTTTTTAAAGATTTATTTATTTTTGAGAGAGTGTGAGTTGGGGGGGGGTGGAAGAGGGAGAGAGCATCTCAAGCAGACTCCCCACTGAGTGTGGAGCCCAACACAGGGCTTGATCTCAGGACCCTGAGATCATGACCTGAGCTGAAATCAAGAGTCAGATACTCAAGCAACTGAGCCACCCAAGCGCCCCTGAATCTTTATTTTCTAAGACTTGATAGTCTAAAAGCATCTAGGTTGAAAGTGTGTTTGTGTTTGCAGTTTATTGTGTGTGAGGGCTTTTTTTTTTTTTTTTTTTTTTTGTGGATGCTTCTAAGGACTGATGAGGAAGCCACACCAGGGTTGTTTCTCTGCTGAAAGGGTTGAGGCAAGGTCATCCGACCCGCTGATTACACTTGAAAAGGGAGAGTGTGTCTTTTGCCACCTCAAAGGGCAGCTGTTTATTGAATTTCTCCACCCTCCAATTGTTTTACATATGGAATGGTTCCTGGAGAAAGATCTAACATCTGCACAGGTCTATCCTGTTCCTCGGCTGTGTTTACTGAAGCGAGTTCGGCAGTGACGTTGTTCACACACTGCAAGTTGCACGTACGGTGTACGGGAGGGTCTGGCCTGCCCAGGAGAGTTTGGGGAGCTCATAATTCGGAGCCTGTTGCATGTTTGACAGGTCAAGCTCATCCATGCGTTCATTAAATAAGAAGTCCCTGGTGTGCCAGGCAGTAGACACAGGCTACTTTGAAAAAGCACACAGCCTGGAGAGGAAGGTGGTCGCGTAAACACAGTTCAGCATGGCATGTAGTGAGGAGTGCAAGGGACCTGGGGGGCCTTCTAGAAGAAGGCCTCTTCCTAATGGCCTCAGGGGAGAGAGTGGGATGGAAGACAAAGCAAGGCTTAGAGAGAGAGCCATGTGTGACACGTCGTTAGATCTGGAAGGATTAGCCTAAGCGTGGACTGTCACTTCCATTTGCTGAGAGACGCCCCAGAGACCATCCAAGTATCAGGAAGGCTTCATGATAGGATAAACAGCTGTATTTATTCCCTTGACCCAAGAATCGGGATTATTCCTTTGCTTGGCATTGAAAGGTGCCACTTAGTCGCTGGGTTTCACATAGGAATTAGTAATTAGGGAGTTCACCAGCAACGGCTGAGCATCTCTTCAAGTCCGTCCCACAGGAGCAGTGACTGTAACGCTGGAGCCCAAGCCATTTTCCATCCTGGGAATTATGCTCTGCCCCTTCCTAAATTCCCATTGTGGTTTCAAATGAAGAGGCCATTGTTCACTTTCCTTCCTAAAAGAAGCAATATATTTAACTTCTGGCTCTCTGACTGACTGATGGAGAGCTGATCTCTATGGAGCCAGCACCCGTGGCTTCCCAGCAAGACAAACCCTCGGTCTCCATCTGATCTTCCGCCCCCCGGTTGAAGTTATTTGGATTCTACACCGGCACAGTAGGAGGCTTGCGTTAGGTCCTACTAAGTGGCTAGAGCTCCTTGATTCCCACCCGGGGTTTAGTAGAAAAAAAGATGGGGCCTTAGCTCTTTATAGGAGCTAGACCTATTGGAATTTAAAAGCAAATATCTGATGTGAAAATCTGTACTATCTTAGGACTTTGAAGCTTAATACAAAAGAGTCTTTACTGTGTTGTTGAATACTTTGGGTCCAGGCAGGTGTCCTAGAGCAGAAGCTTTCAAACTTGTTTTTGAGCAACAAAATACCTTTTTTTCCCAAACGAAATCTACAGAATCCAAATACTGCAGGGTTTCTTCGCCAGCGGGATTGACCTTTAGGTTTGGGTAGCTTTTGTCATGGGGGCCGTGGTGTGCATTCTAGGATCTAGCAGCATCCCTGATCTCTGTGCTCTAGGTGCCACTGGCAAACCACCCCACCGCAGTTGTGACAACCAAAAATGTCTCTGGGCATTGCCAAATGACCCTAGGGGCAAAATCACACCTGGTTAAGGACCAATGCAATACAATATATAAAACTGATTTTTTAAAAAGAAGGAACTGGTGTTTGGGAAGTGAGATTAACCTCCATAAGAACCCTGTGTAGGGTCCCTGGCCTCTACTGTTTGAGGAACTGGTGTGGAGTTCTGACCTACACAGGTGTGCCATCCCAGAGGGGTAGGTCATCATTTTTAAAGCCGGGAACACAGGGAACTAGTTATAAATAAAGCAAAAAAAAAAAAAAAAAACCACCAAAACCCAAAACTCTAAAATCAGACAAATCCACAGGTGTTTTGAACCCAAATATACACTGAAGAGTTTTGTACATGTATGTAGGTGTACGTGGTTGGTGTACTTGGACATTAGAATAGGGAAGAGAGATGTTTGGGTGCTGTCCACCTAACTCCTGGCATTTGGCTACTGCAGTTTGTCCTGTTTTGCCACAGACATGAGCAGAAGGCCTGCGGCCCTCGGCCCAGTGATGGAGCTCATCTTTGCTGTGTGAACCCTAGTTTCCGTGAGACTCTCCACGACTGGCTCTGCTCATGGAGGGCTGGAAACGTGGGCTAGCACCTGCAGCCTCTTCCAGCCAAACTCCAGCTGAATCCCAGTTTGGACCATGTTGTTTCAAGGTCATTGGATGGATTTCTACATGTCTGCCCTTCATACTTAGGGAGTAATGTGTGCTTCTGTATACATGTGTGTGAGTGACCTTGTCTGTCCTTCAGGAAGCCCGCATGTGGTCTCCTCTCCCCTGCCATTCTCAGTTTCGGTTGAGGGGTTGGGAGGGGAGGGTTTCTGGGAGCTTGGCACGGGCCACTCCCCCATTTTCCTCATGAACCCGGGCTGATGAAGCCTGTCCCACAGGCAGACTCTGTACCCCAGGTATGTGGGCGTCAGTTAGTATAAAGAACAATACCGCTTAGTGAGTCACTCTCATCTGTGGGAAGATGCGTGGCTCCGGGAGGGAGGGAAGGAGGGAACGGGTGCCTAGAGGGCTCAGCTTTCATCTGTCTGTCCAGCAAGCTCACTCAAACCCCATGTCAGAGCTGGAGTCCAGTGCTAAATTGGTGGAGAGCTTGTGCCTTACTTGGGGAACCACCCCCTGTCCTAACTATCTGTTCGGCTGCTTGCAGTGGTCTCTTGGCACTTAGAAAAATGTTTCATTTTCCTCAAACATCACATGATTGCTTGGGAACAAAGGAGTCCAGAACTCATTTTATCTATATGTCCATCTGCGGCTCTCCAACCCTCCTGAGAAACCCAATACCAGAAATGCCTCAGGAGTCCCGCAGGTGTGCTCAGAATTCCTGGAAGACGCTGATAAGAGCCTGTTGCAACACCCCTCCATCCCCCTCCCCTCCCTGTCACTGCCTCCAAGGGCTGTGGAGGACAGGAGCTCAGGGGGACAGCTTGGGTTTGAACTTGGGTTAGAGCTGGGGTAAGCGAACGGAGACTCCTGCAACACCTTCTGGCCTGTGATGGAGAAGCTTGCTGTAAGAATATTTAGAAAAAAGATTTCTATTCTTTGTATTAAGTGTTAAATCGATTTGATTGACTTCCATCTCTGGTGTGGATTATTGCCATCAGATAAGTACACAAGCATTGAGCTGCAAATAGGCACAACAAAGGTTAGCACTGATAGACCAGTTTCTAGTAGACAGTATCTGATAGGTGGTTTTATGAGTGACCCAGGAACATAACTGGTGTGTTCTGAAAAGGGCATGGCTTCCCAGGATGCTGTGTTCCCCCACCGTGCCCTAATAAGTGGCTACATTTCCTGATCTCTACCCTTTTGTCACCTTTTATCATCAAAATACGCAACCAGTTTTAGGGACCCGAAAACTAAACACTTTAAGATTGATAGGTTTCATAGCCAGGACTTGCAGAAGATAGTCTCACCTTTACATATGACTTTATAATGTATACATCATTCCTATGTGTATTCTCCATTTAATCATGACAAAGCAGCCCCATAGCCTAGGTTTGTCTTGGCCTTATCTTGAGAGAACTTAGGGAATCTCCTAACACCGCTCCTCCGTATGAAACCTTTCAGTGCCTTCCTATGATCTGTGAAGGTCATGATCCTTCTTCCCAAATAGGTTTGGCATGAACCTTCCTTTGAAATCTCATCTCCTACTACTCATTCATACTCACTGTGGCTTAGCAGTAGTGAACTATTTGTAGGTACCTGAACCCGGCAAGCTCTTTTATACTTCTGTTAACTTTTTCATAGAAGCATGATTTAATCCATTCACTAATTTATTGCTTCTTATATACTGGGCACTGGGGATGCCCCTCCCCCCCCCACACCTCTCGCCCCGTAAACACCCCAGTTCACAGTCTAAACAGGTAAATGTGAGTCTTTGTGATAAGACCCTCGGTGTTGGTGCTGGGGATGCTATTAGGAGGACCATCAAACCCTGACTTGAATAACGGTCAGTAAAGCAAGTCCTGAAGTCCTTTTGGTTGGGAGTAGGCGGAGAGAGTTAGGAGAGGAGGGGAAGGCAGAGATTAGGGCAGGCATGGACCCCAGGGCCAGGCCGGGATAGACGAGTGGGGAGGTTTTGGTGGGGGCTGGGCCAGCTGCAGGTGCACTAGCGTGCCCTGGAGCCTGAAGGCAGCCGTTGAATGGTTTTTAACTGGGAGCCTGGCGGAGCGTGAGTGACTCAAAAGGACTTCCCTTGGGTGTTTCTTCTGCTTCTCGGGTGCCTGGCACACTGCCGCTCAGGCTGTAGAGTCAGTCCCGGCATCACCTCCTCTGCGTGTGCTCCTGGTTCCTCGGCACCACCCCGGCTCCCTCCTCTGGTCTTACGGCACCCTAGATATGCAGGCTGGAGATAAGGCAACTATTGCTTTTGTATTTTAACTATTTATCGCTGTGCCCTTCCTTCTGGGCCATTGGTGCTTAGAGTTGAAAGTGCAGATTCTTGGTCCCCACCCCAGATATTCTGATTTAGTTTGAGATAAAGTCTGCTATAAATGTTTAATAAGTGAATGAAGTTGCCCAAATGTAGGTATATAAATTGTGTTGGAGCCTAAATGAATGCTCACACATGATTCCATGGCCAAGCCCTTTTAAAGATCACTACCCCCCCCCAAAAAAAAAATCACTCAACGCAGTTGCCATGATGAGACGGCCTTTGAGGAGCGGGCAGTCCCACTGAACCACAGCATTCTAGACACCCAGAAATGGAAACAAGGGATCTTTAACTTGTATTTTATAACTTTCCATGACATATCAATATAATCTGCAAGGATATCACTAATGGGTGTTAGATGCTCATTATGACAGATCCTGGGAGGATATAAAACTATAAAATCTTGCTCTAAGAAATTTATTCTACTTGAGATAGAGGGCAAAAATACCCAGGGAGTGGAATAACTATGCAAGCTTGCGAAGGCTCCGTGGAGTGCTGCATACGGAGGAGCCTTAGAACCGCACAGTGGTAATGGAGAAGGAGAAGAGACAGAGAGAGAGAGAGAGAGCTGTGGGCAGGAGGATTCTGCAGGCAGCTTCGGGTGAGGAAGGTGAGAAGCCATCCCTGGTGAGGGGAGTGACCTGGGCAGAGTCTGGCAGGAGGAAGGGCCCTGAGTGGGTAGGAATGTGTCACGGGGGCGATGGTGGTAAACGTGGAAGGGGATGTTGGTCCGGGCTCGAGAGGGCCTTCAGCTGAAGGCTGGGGTTATTATTATAAGGTTGGAATATGCAGCTATGCAGCCCTTCTCGGTCTCAGGTAGCTTCAGCTCTTGAAGAGTCTGTTGTCCTTATCCCCAACTCCATCTACCTTCTTCACCGAAGTCATGGATTTCTGAATCTAGGGTAATGGCGGTCATGAGCACGCTGTCCTCTTTGTGGAGAGCGCTGATCACACACCTGAGTGGCAGGGCAGTGGGGAGCAGACCAAGATGCATCCTGGGACGGTTTCGTTTGGCATTTTCACAGGGAAGAATGTTTTCATGTCTCTGCCTGTTCCAAGTGCGCGTGCCCCACACATACCGCCAAGCTGTCACATTCCCTGTTGTGCAACGCGTTTGCCAGTGCCTTCAGTGAAAACATGAAAAAAAATCAGAACTGTGATTTCCTTGTTTATTAATAAAAAACACAGGGCTCGAGCCCCCAGACACACGATCTAGAATAAAGGGTTCAGTTCGTACTGACCCTGTCATCACTGAAGCCAGGTTCACAGCTCTTTCACAAGCCTGGGCAAACAGCCTTGCTAAGAATGTTTTCATCAAAGGTGTCTCTTCTTAATAACCCTTTGATCCAGGGTAATTCCTTTATCGTCTTAGATGGTAATTTTGCCCCAAGGAAGTCCAAGAGGCCTCCTCCCGTAAGGACTTGTTTTTGTTTAGAGTTTGCCACAACTAGGAAGAAGAAAGTCTCCTATTACTGTTATTTATACAGTTTTAAGTAGAAAGCTGGAGCTTATAAAAATGGTTTTTCTGTTCAGTCTTTTACCTACACTTACAGTATGAAGCTAAACTACCCGTTCTTGTGTTCACGGAGGAATTTTCTCGTACGACTACCAGAAAATGTGGAAAGTTTTGTTTGAGGAAATTCGACTCTTTCATCTCTTATGAGTTACTGCTTTAGGAATGCAGTTTACCAAAGTGGATTAGGGACAGTTTGTAATGCGGAAGTGTGGGCACTCACAGCAGCAGAGACAAAGCTCTCCTCTCCAAATCTCCACCTTGATACAGTCTACACCAGATGCGGAGAGTTACTGAGCCTGTTAAGTCTCTGATTTGAGGCCACAACTATTTGTTGTCGGCCCTTACCAAAATAGGTCGTTTGAGAATTGATCCACTTTATTTCTATGAATCGCGCATTAACCCGGCTCGTCAACACCCACAATGCTTCACTTGGGTTAGCGGGAGCCCTTACTTTGGGAAAGTGAAAATTTCTGTGTCTATTGGTTACAGAAAACGTTCTCCACTGGTTTCATTGAATCTGAGATTCAATCATTGCCTAAAAAGTTTAAAAAAATTGTTTTTCTAGCTAACCTATTCCCCAAATATCTCTTTAAAATCCCCCCTTTTCAGAGAGGAGGCGGATGAAAATTTCAATAACGGCAGTTTTCTCTTTTTTGCACAGATGGTTTAAAGAATTCTGAGTGCCATTGTTTAATCCCCCCCCCATCTCATGTTGCATGTTCATGGTGAAAGGTTAAAAATAGTTCTTAAAGGAAGCAAAATTAAAGCAAGAGGGAATTGTCTCTTAATTGTTATGGAGAAGTCCTACAGTTTTACACTGAGTTTCCAGTCGATGTGGAGAAGAGAGGGAAACATGAAAAGCTTCATTCCTTACAGATCAAGCGAAACTGGCTCTTACCTTCTCATCCGATACAAATAGGAAACTGAGAAAAAGTAAACTTGGAGGCCAGAAAGAGCATAGAGGATCTTCAGGTCTCTTTCATCAGTCACTATGTCACATTAAGGAACTAAGTGGTAAGCTTTGGGCAACAGCTCAAATAGAAACCTGTAGAACTGAGTCCATACTATGTTTCTCAAGGGCAAATGCTGAAGGTTGATAAATGCTTTACAGGTAGAGGGCACACTCTCATCCATTGTTTTTAATCTTGCGATCAAAGGTGGGTTTCAGGATTTTTTTTTAATGAGTCCATACAACAGCTAAGGATGCTACTACCAGATGAAGAAGGTGAGCAGTCATGCCCATTGTGGATACTCTCAGAGCCTCGGGGAATCCTAGAATATGTGTCCCGAGGACTTTGCCATAGTCGACTGATCACAGTGGCAGTTGCTAAAACCAAATGTATTTCAGTTAATAAAGAACTTGACAGTGATGTTAACCAGACCCATTCTAGAGAGGCCAGAAAAAAAAATATCTCTGTGGTATGTGCTAGGACTTATAAATGGAGATGAAGTAGAATCATTGTAATTTGGATTATTTTATTAAAACTTTAAAATATTGAAATTTAACTGGATTATCTTACTCAGCTAGAGATGGTATAAAAAAACTTGGCAAAAAGATGATTTTCTGTGCTTGTTAGTCAGATTAATACTATATGCATGGAATTTTAAATCGTAAGCCTGGGTATTTCTTGACACCTGCCCCCTCCCATTCCCCACCAATACATATGTATAAAAGGTAAAAATGAACCATAACCTTTCTGAAACCTTCCTTGTCTTCTTCAGTTTGGACACAATCTTGGTGAAAGTTCTCCGGTGACTCCCATGGAATTAATAGTAGAGGAGTATGTTTCTTTTCTTAATAGGAAAAAACAGTTGCTAACATCTTTCCAAAAATGAACAGCTATTATCAGAAAGTTATAGTACAAATGGAAGACAACTTTTAAAAAATAGGCAAAGGATTTGAACAGATATTTTTTTCAAAAGAAGAACTATTAATGGCCAATAAGCATATGAAAATAGGCTCTGCATTTTTAGGCAGTAGAAAATGCAAATTTAAACCACAATAAGATACCGCTAGAATGGCTAAAATTGAAAAGACTCACCACACTATATGTTCATGAGACTATGGAACACTAGAACTTTTCATATTATTGGGGGGAATGCAAAATGGCACAACCACTTTGAAAAATGGCCTAAGATCCTAATGAGCAAATAAGGATCTTAGACTGCTTTCTCTCCCTTTCTCCTGGCTTATGTACGATTGGTTGATATTTTAGATGTCTCTTTATTTTTCTTTGGAAGCTCCATTAACAAGATGTTATTACTTATTCCACAGCTGTTTGTTTATATTTACCTAAATGTTTATAAGGTTTTTTTACTCACCATTTTCTTCTGTTGCTCAGACCTTCCTTAGAGGATCATTTTCCTCTCCCTCAAAGTAAATGCTTTAAGAGGCGCCTGGGTGGCTCAGTCGGTTAAGCGTCTGCCTTCGGCTCAGGCCCTGATCTCAGGGTCCTGGAATCGAGCCCCACATGGGGCTCACTGCTCAGCAGGGAGCCTGCTTCTCCCTCTGCCTCTGTCTGCTGCTCATGCTCTCTCTTTCAAATAAATAAGATCTTTAAAAAAAAATGCTTTGAAAGTTATTTAGTGAAGGTATTTGGTGGTGAGCTATCTCAGTTTTCTGAAACATCTTTCTTTAGTCCTCATCCTTGAAAGCTATTTTCTGTGGTAACGTAGACTCTTTAAGAATTAGAACACCTTCACTGTGCATTTAGCTCAGGTGTTTCCATTTCCACAGAAGGCTTGCCCCTGGCACAGAAAGGAAAGCGTAACTGTCCTTACTTCTGGCAAGATAAAGTGCAATTTCTTAGCCTGATACTGGAGATGCCCGCCATCCTACCTATGTTTGTGTCCACTCCGGTCCCGTCATCTGTCCTGCTACTCAGTAGGAACCATTTGTGTTAGAGGAGGTGGTTTTCTCATTGCTTCCCAGCGCCCACATACCTGGGCTTATGTCACTCTTTTCAGACGGAATGTCCTCTCCTAACCTCTCTACTTAACTTGGTCTGAGATCTACTCCTCTGTCAAGGCCTAAATTAAATGCCATCTCTGTCATGGAACGTTCCCCGACCACTACGGCCCTCAGGTAACTTTTCCCGCCCATTGCTCCTCAAACACTTGAAGAGAGCACTTAGGCTTGGTGCCTTTCATCTCTGTGTAGCTTGTTTCTCCGACTAGCATGTAAATCCATCTAGAGCCGTGGGCTCCAAACTGGTTTTGATCCTGCATAGGTCAGTGAACAATAGTTGAGCATGTACTCCAAATATATGAATGTTTTCTTGTAAATGTTATATATATGTAGTACTGTGTATATTATAAACACTAGAAAGTATCACAGAATTGAACTGAAGAGTATGAGAAACAAATGGGAGTCCCAGTAGTTTCTTCCTGGACCCCAGCATAGTGATTCAAGAACCTTCTTAGAGTACTCTTACCCCTACCCTGTGGTGTTCTTGGCTCTGGTAAGTAGTAGACATTTGGCAAGTATTTGATGATGTCGAGGCAGCTACTAGGTGTTAGAATGACCAGGTCAGGAGGTGAACATTAGGAGTTCCTTAAACCTTGTATTCTTTCAGCGCTGGACACGGGTACATATGGCTTCCTCTTCTTGCAACATTCTTCCCCGTTTTTCCTAATTCACCTCTTCTTCACTCGTTCTGAAAGTTTTAGTTTTACTGTACTTCTTCAGAGAGGCCGTCTCTGATTCCCCCACATCTAGGTAAGGCCCCTGCCCATCCACACTCCCATGGAGGGTTGTACTATGCATAGTAACAGCCGTTTACAGTCTTTCTCCAGCATTAGACTTACAGTTGAAGACGTTACCATACTTTGTTCACCATTGTACCCCTAATTCCCATTGCAGTGTCCAGCACTTGATAAAGGTTCGAGACCTGTTGGTTGGATAAGCATATGCTGGAGAAGGAAGAAAGAGTTTGAGTGTCCTTGGAGCCTATGTGGGGACTGAGGACTAACGTCATTGCGAAAGATGGCCTGCTATTTAGTGTCCAAAGTGGAGCAGAATACCTCCTTGTCCCAAAATGATTTGTGAATTCAGACAACTGAGGGTTGAGAGTCCTGTCCTTCAGTTTTTTGTGGGGGCCCTAGCAGTTTGTTGAGCTGTTGTGTGTTGAAACTGCATGTTTACTAGATTATGATAAGCCTCTGAATTCAAACTACAATAGGCAGGCTTTTGTTGGTGTGGCGTGTTGAGCTGGTACTAAATACTCCAGGAGTTGGAGGCATTTGTCACACCTTTGCCTGCCGTTTGAAGAACTCTTACGTACATCTCTGTCTTTCCTGGGAAAGTATGAACTCTTACTCACAGTCTAGGCTGGGTTATTCATGGTAGTCAAGAAAGAACCCTTTGAATGGATTTTAAGAAAAGAGAAATCATTTGTCCTTGACTGGTGGAATGTTCTCTTTCTGGTAGCACAGGGATAACAACACTGGATCATAAAGGATGGAATTCACTGCTAATCCAAAAATGTACGTTCATCAGATGTTTCAATCCCTGTCAATACCAAGTCTTTGTTTACACTGTTTAAAAAAAAAAAAACAAGTTTAATTTCTTCCATCTCCTTTTAATTTTATTTTGTTCCTGTCCAATTTAAAGCATAATGCAGTTGTCAAAAAGCAAACAAACAGAAAAGCCAACCTAGTAGCCAAGATATACACTTCTAAATTGCCAGCTTCTGACAGGAAGTGACCATATGATATAAGTGACATTTGATTAAAGCAGCTGCCTCCTTGCTTTTTTTTTTTTTAAACTATCATAAAATGCTGGCTGAGGTTCAAAGCCCTGGTGTTAGTGTTGTAAGAAATTTGGCTGTGTGATAAAGGTATTTTACCTTCAGTGCTGGGTTTGGAGTTAGTCCGCTTATAATGAGCAATACTGTACTGGTTTTAAAAATCGTGTTGAGTCAGCAGCATGAGGGAGCAGCATTGCTTTCTTTCCAGCCATGTAGTTGGAGAAGGAAATGATTAGGCATCATATTCTTCATGGCTAATATCCTGTAAGGTTTTTCTAAAATCATAAAATCAGAAGCTGAGAGCTTGGAAGAGACTTCAGAAATCTACTCATGGAAAAGAGGGGAAAAAAATGGAAAGGGAAATAGAATAAGCCAAGCTATGGGGCAGGGTTCTTTTTAGTTCTCAGCAGGAAACACATGTTTATCTGGAAAAGAGTTTGGATGGACAGGTTGTTTGTATAAGAATTTTTTTTTTTTTTTTTTTTGGTGAGGAAGGAAGACCAACCTGAGCTTGGAGGCAGGGGCAGGGCCGGGGGCGGGGGTGGGGAAAGCAGTCCCTAAGCTTCTAGTGAATGAGAAAATCACAGAGATTTCAGCCAGGGAAACCCTGTTCTCACAGGGATGATATGCTAACGCTATTAGCTTCCTCTAAGTTAGTTGTGATATCTGTTCATTTTTATAAGATACAATGACCAAATGGTAACTTTAGGATTAATTACTATAAAAACAAATAGTAACTTTTTAAAATTATGAACAGTTTATGTCCACACTACAACCCGCCTATGGATGTTTGTAGCAGCTTTTTTTTCTTTTAAAGATTTTATTTATTTATTTGAGAGAGAGAGAGAGAGAGAAAAAATAAGCAGGGGGAGCAGCAGGCAGAGAGAGAGAGGAAGAAGCAGACTTCCTGCTGAGCAGGGAGCCCAAAGCGGGGCTCAATCCTAGGCCCCTGAGATCACGACCTGAGCTGAAGGCAGACACTTAACCGACTGAGCCACCCAGGCACCATGTACGTTTGTAGCAGCTTTATTCATAATTGCAAACACTTGGAAGCAACCAAGATGTCCTTCAGTAGGTGAAGGGATAAATGAAGCATGGAATATTATTCAGTGCTAAAAAGTAATGAGCTATCACACCATGAAAGGATATGGCAGAACCTTAAATGAATGTCATTACGTGAAAGAAGCCAATCTGAGAAGGCTGTATACTGTATGATTCCGACTGCGTGACGACCTGGAAAAGGAAAACCAGAAATAAATGTTGCCAGAGGTGGTGATGGAAGGGGAAGGGGAGACGAATAGAAGAGCACAGAAGAGTCTTAGGACAGTGAGAATACTCTGTATGATATTATAATGATGGATATATGTCCTCATACAACTTTTTACACTCATAGAATGTACAACATCAAGAGTGAACCCTCAGGTGGACTATGGACTTTGGGTGATTATGTGATATATTATCATATGTTTATCCTTGTTCGGAAAGATACCGTTCTGGTGAGTGATGTTGATAATGGGGAAATCTATGCTTGTGTGGCATCCAGAAGCATGTGGGAAACCTCTGCCCCTCCCCCTCATTTTACTGTAAATCTAAATCTACTCTAAACAACTAAAGTCTTTTAAAAAAGTAAGATACGGGGGCGCCTGGGTGGCACAGCGGTTAAGCGCCTGCCTTCGGCTCAGGGCGTGATCCTGGCGTTATGGGATCGAGCCCCATATCAGGCTCTTCCGCTGTGAGCCTGCTTCTTCCTCTCCCACTCCCCCTGCTTGTGTTCCCTCTCTCGCTGGCTGTCTCTATCTCTGTCGAATAAATAAATAAAATCTTTAAAAAAAAAATAAGATACGGGGAGGTGTTTTGGCGAAAAGTAGCACTTATTGAATGTCTACATGGCATATATATTTGGCATGTTCACCAAAATATTTATAGTGATTTTTTGTACAGTGAGATTTAAGGTGATTTTTAAAAGAAACTTTTTTCTTCATAATTTTCTGTATCATTTGCATTTTCTCAAGTGATCATATATTATCTTTACAAACAGCTACAGCAAAAGAGCAAAAAGGAGATATTTCACATATTGCTCTTAGCACATTATGGCTTCATTGTCTTCTTATGTTAAACTCAAAATGTTCTTGTGAACAGGAGATACCACGGGTGAGACATTTGCTCCCCAGTTAAATTTAGTAACGAAGGATAAAAGACAAATTGCCAGATAATTGGAAAATACTTACATTTTAAAGCACATGCAACCAAGATTCTTACTCTAACTTAAGCTTTGAGTTGAAGGTAATGCCATTTTGAGGTATTTTCCAGATAGTCAGGAGGACAGTGAGAGGCGTAATGGGGTCCTACCTCTGTATAATCCAATCCAAATTTGATGAAACACAAACACATTTCCTCATCATCCTGAACCTGGTGATGAGGAACCACTCAGCAGTGTTTAACTTTCATTTTAAAAAACTGAAGAATGAAGAAGTGGCAGCTGGAAGTCTGCTTATGGGTGAAATCAGTGTGGATGAGGGAAATGCAATATTTGTAGAATTACAGCAACAGGGTAGAAATTTGTACCATTTTTGCAGAAAGGAATTATAGGATTCTTGCATTTGATCATAGCAAGAGGGAATTTCTGTCATCAAATTACGTGTGCAGAAAGGAGTAGGCACAATAATAGTTGAAAATTATTATTATAGGAATTTTCTATTTATGCCTAATTCCACAAAGAGTTTGAAGCACTTGTTAGGAGGTGTTTATGGTAGCAAGCTATAAATAAGAAAGCAGGACCAGAGTAAGTATGAATTCATTCTACGGAGAACGCCGCAGTTGTCCTCTCCATATGTCCTCTCAGGGCACAAAGAAAGGCTGAAAATTCTAGAACATCAGTGCTCCCTACCCGAGGCAGCCATCAACCAATGACTGATGGCAACTGGAGGAGAACTATCCCAGTTTTTCTGCCCCTTGAGGATGTTGTATCAATTCCTTCTGATCGCTGAAGGAGCCCAGTCATGTGGCAAGAGGAAAGGCAGGAGATGGGATGGGTTCCTGGATGTTGGGTCAGGGATGTTGGCATTGGTGTCTACTGAACAGACTTAGTAGAAGAGTGTAGGATCTGCTGACTTGTTGATGAAGGGAGTCCTAGTGCGCCAAGCTTGGCAACCGGGAGACCTGCCATCTGGGAGATGTGGCTAGACTTTGTATCCCCAGGTCTTATGTCCCAGGACTCATCTTTCTCTGGGGATTCTCACTTTTCACTAGGACTCTCTGTCTACCATGGTAGCCTCAGAGGGTGGCTTGTCCGCTTTAATGCACTCTCTAAAGCAGAGCTCAGGCCTGCCTGGACCATGTAAGCCAGGCTTAATGGCAGAAGCTGAAGTGCACGCAGAATAATACGCACTAGATGCTTTCCCTCACAAGGAATGTTGAACACATCTTCTCTGTGCCTTCACGACCGGGCTTACTCCTAGCCTACCTCAGCCTGCCTCTGCAGAACTTTGTGGACACCCCATTCCTGGGCCCTCAAGTCCAAACCCCACAGAGTGAGGACCGAGGGGAAAGACTCTGTTTCCCACCTAAATAAGGCCCCGTGAAAGTCATTTTGCTGCCTGAAGATTTGACTTTCTCTCAGATGTTGGACAGTGGGAACACTACCCTTTGGGGAAAGCTCACCCCCTTTACCTTACTATGGTCCAACTAGGACAACTACTCTAACTTCCGTTCAGGAGATTTACATAGACTATAGCAGGGGAGCTCTCTCCCTACGGGGTGTGACATGATCTCACCTGTATTTCATATGCATAACCGGATGGATTGCAGAGGGGAGCGACCTTATGCAGAGAGTCTAGTTGGGAAACTAGTGCATAGTCTAGATGAGAGGAAGAAGGCGGCATGAACTATCCCTGATGAGCATGGGAGGGACAGATCTAGTCAGATCATAATAGGTTTAATAGAGCTTGACAGTTGATTAGTTGTGGGTGGAGATGAAGGATCTGAAGACATCTTTGGTTTTTTTCTGGGTGACTCCAAGGATAGCGATACTATTATCTAAGAGAAAGGGTGGGTTGGAGAGGCAGGGAAGAGGGCTCAGCCTACAAATGTCAATTTTAGGTCATATGGGGATGCCTTGGAGAGATGCTAAGAAGCTACTTAGAAATGTTCAGTATCTTTTTATGTATAGTGAGAAGCCAGAACTAGAGCTGTTGATTTGGGAGTCCTCAGTACATAGGAAATTGTTAGAAATCAAGACAACATATGAGGTCTCTGAGGAGATCCAGAAAGACCAGAATGGTGTACAAACAGTGTTGGGACATACACAAGTTTCAAGGTTGGGTGGGAGAGGAGAGCTAGTCAAGGGGACAAGGAGGAGAAATTGTAGAGTGAGAGGAGCCAGATGCTGTCGGAGCTGAGGTCCTTTTCTCCAAGTACTGGGAAGGGGAGAGCTTGTACTTGGTGCTACTCCCGCATGACAGAGGTGAAGATGGTGAGGGATGATGGGAGGCAGTGCTCTCTCCTGTAACAGTGGAGCGAAAGGCCTTCCGCTTTGCTCTTGATGGAGCTTCGGTCACATCCAGGAGCTCTATTCTGATCACCTATCTGCTGACAGAGGAGGCTAGAGGGATGGGTGAGGATGGGCTCGGCTTTCATGGTGCTATGAGGGCCACTCAAGAGAGTCAGTCTAGTAACAAATGATTTTTCTCTCCTCCTTTTGCCAACGGTAGCCGTCTGCTTGATGCATGATGGAAGGTGTTTATGTAGGCTGAGCTTCCTCGCAGGGAGCCAAACCCCCAAGAAACACCTGTCCATGGGGCCTGTGGAGTCAGGTCTCCTAATGCGTTGAGTCTAATTACTCTATGTGAATTTGGAAATAACTGTGAGTCATGTGGTTAGCACTTTTCAAAAACAGAAGATTCTGTACTACTCAGTGTTGTTTGGGGGGCTTTCGTGTGCCATTTTAAAATAGGAACACTCTTTTTTGTAGCCTTTGTCACTGGTGCTGGCCTAACATCCTGGAACCCTCTCCCCATCCTGTGTATCAAATTCCCATTCCTCTTTTCCAAACAACTGCTAAGTTCAGTCCATTTATAAAGTCATTCTTAATTAATCAGAGGCCTAGATACACAACTCCTGTGATTCTCTCTTCACTCAGCACCCACTAAATGCTCTCACCCACTGGGGGTGTGTACTTAATGTAAAGACTCATTTAAGGTACGTATTTGCCTAGCCCATGTCCTAATCTCTCTCTGTTTATATCATTATCATCTCAGACAGGAATCATCTAATGTTAAATTCTTAGGCATCATTCTCTATGCTCACAGTTTTGTGATCCGATGGTTGCTTATTCAGTGTGTTTGATGATATTAAGCAAGATTCTCTCACGACCTTCTGTTACCTTTCAGGAATATATTTTGGAGAGATAAACAACATAATACTTTGTTTTTTTCTTGACTAGTAACTCACTTAACTCTGAGGTCTTCCTGTTTGTTATTCTCCCAGTTATCCCCTTCCACGGGCACAAACAATAAAACAAATATCTCAGGAGGAAGGGGAAAAAAAAGACGTTGGATAGCATCGCTCAATAGTTCAACAGTAGTACACAGAGTCTGGTGAGTCTGGTGGCCCCACTTCTATCAGTAGCTGCTTGACCTCACTTAACCTTCCTGTTAGCTTCTGTTTCCTCACCAGAAAAATGTATTACTTTCCAGGGATTCCAGGAGACCTGATGTTCATAAAGGACACAGTACAGTGTGGTGTTACCCATAAAGCCCTGGGATAAAACCAGGAGCAGAGGATTTCTAGTGGTAGTTCTGGCACGAGCTAGCTAGGTCAACCTTGGGCATTGATGTTTAAGGTAATGGTTTCCTAAGTATTGATTTCTAGGCAATTAGGTGATGAATTAAATCCTTTCTGTTCCTGGGGCGCCTGGGTGGCACAGCGGTTAGGCGTCTGCCTTCGGCTCAGGGCGTGATCCCAGCGTTCTGGGATCGAGCCCCACATCAGGCTCCTCCGCTGGGAGCCTGCTTCTTCCTCTCCCACTCCCCCTGCTTGTGTTCCCTCTCTCGCTGGCTGTCTCTATCTCTGTGAATAAATAAATAAAATCTTTAAATCCTTTCTGTTCCTTGGTCTCTGTGGTAGTGCGAAGAAAGGGTTTTAACAATTATGTAACACGTAGTAGCTACCTGCCAGGTACTTTTCTAATTATGGTACACTTATTACCTCAGCGAGTCGTCAAAGTGCCCCTTTGAGGAAGGTCCTCTTGCGCTTCCTGTTCTACAAATGAGGAAAGTGAGGCATAAGAGATTTACCAGTTTGCCCAAGGTCACCCAGCTTGGAAGGGAGGAAGCAGGATTCCTGCCCAGGCTCCAGATCCTGCCGCTTCAACCACCACACACTCCAGCCTGTTGTGTAGAAAGGTCACACAACTTCCTCAGCTTGGCCCCAGGAAGACAAGCCAGGGATCTTCGTGAACTGTGGTGCCCTTGCTTGTTAAGCAAGTCCAACTGAACAAAGCTGAATGGTATTTGTACACTGAGTCAAAGTTATGCGCTTTATGCATGTTATATTCTGGAAATCTGTATTTAATTCTGAAAATTTAAAGGTGCCATGCCATAGACTTTCAGTCTCTGATTTAATTTGCTTACAATCATTTGAAAATTAGGAGATGTGATCTCAGCTTTCCGAAGTACTTCCAAATAACAGACTTCTGGAGCTGGAACAGAAAACTGCAGCTTTAGGTAGATGGAACAAAAGGCTGAAGGGGATGAAGCATTTACTGGTTTTGAGATAAAGTTAAGCAGCTTTACCGAGACTTCAGAGAGACGCCCCTCCCCCCATGAGGCCTCAGCTTAGCAACATGTTTCCGTCCAGCAAGACTTCTTGCCCTGAAAACTAACCCTGGCGTGGTTTGGTGGCTCCTTGTCACTTGCGCCTTCTAAAGTTCTAAAGAGTGTGTGGGATGACAATCAGATTTTATGACATAAAATTTTATTTCAAAATAGTTAATCTTTGTTGTATTTGACCTAATTATTCTCCACCCCATGGACGGGATGGCTTGTCAGAACTGACTCCCGTTGAGACAGATCAGGGCTCCAGGCCTGCCCACCTCTGAGCCTGGAATGTGAGTTTCCCTCCTGGGCACTGAGCCAGCTTCCTATTTACTTAGAGGCAGTGAGCACCTCAGGAGCAAAACAGAAGTTGTGATGCAAGTTTTGGCTGCAAAGCACGATCAGGTTGCCTAACATGTTCAAAAAACCCCCTGTGATCTGGAAAATTTCTCCAAGCCTGGGTTGGTTTAAGGCCCAAAAGGATTAAATAGTCTTTTTTTTTTTTAGTTCGTTAACTCAGTCCTAAGGCAACAGGGGGCAGTGCAAACAGTGAGGAAGCCTCCTGTAATGGTGAAGTGGGGGTGGAGTCTGTACCCGGGCAGAGTGCCCTCTGAGAGCTCCTTCTTCCTGTCCTGGGCATCCATCAAGAGAAGGTGACAGTGAAAGCCCTTTGAAGCCATGGGCAACCCCCACCCCCGTTTTCTTAACCAAACATCTTTTGAATTCCCAGGTGTTTATGAGTATGTTTTTGTGCTTTTTAAACAAAGAGGCAAAAGAATACAGAAGAGGGAGGAGTGAAGCGTCCTTAAAATGACCGCATGGGACGTGCTTCTGAGAGATCTGCCATACGGAGGTGAACTCTTTCCCAGTGCTGTGGGATAAAGGAAAAGATTGAGGGGCAGTCCCAGATTGCTTTGGGAAGAAGGGGATTTGATTTACGGTTTGGGGGACGCCACTTAGACTCTGAGGCAGCTGGGATAAATCTAAGTTAACTAGTTGGAGGGGAACAAAAGAGGACAGGGCATTCCAGGAGGTGTGGAAGGCGGGAGCGAAGGCATTAGGGATGACCAACATGGTGGACGGTTGTAAGCAGTTTCTTCCTAAGTCCTTCAGGCTAGAAGGACTCACATGGAAAATTCAGAGGTCCTGTTATTACTATGGCAATAGCTGTTGGGGGTGAGGGGAAGGGATTCAATTCAAGAAATATTAAAAATACAAGTGAGCTGACCTTTTAACCGCTCTTCATATTATTAAGGGATTAAAAAAGTAAACTCTTGATAATTAGACCCCTGGGGAGAATTTAATTTGCATCTAGATGTGATAAGTGTTTAGTAATTCAATGCACGTTTTGCATTGGCTGGTATTGAGCTAGGTCTCAGGCTGGTGATAACATATGCTAGATATAGTGTGATCATTAGGCCAAATTTTATCCTCTGCCCAGCAAAGGAAAATTAAAATCTGGTCTTTTTGTCATTCCTAAATGGCTTCTGGAAATATTGCAGAAGAGAGCTGTATAATAGAGTGACTTCTGTTCATGTGTGATCCTTATCCAGAATTTTAAGAAGCTCAGAATATTGATTATGACACTATCCCCATAGGTCTGAGGACAGGGATATAGTTATCTTCTTGAGACAGATGGGAAACCTGAGAATGAAAATAATTAGGCTGCTTGCCAAAGGTTTTACACACACACACACACACACACACACACCCCAAAATAAAAACTGAAGCAGGTATAATTTTAACTGTGCCAGAGCCTCTGAAAGCATCAGTGTCTTAACCAAATTCATTTTCTCTATTTCTGCATTTCATTTTTTGAGATTTCTTATGTAAACCCTTCTTTTTACTGTTTAATAGAAAGTAGTAATTGATGTCTATATAGCATATATTCTTCCTAGCATTTTTATAGAAAAAACAACCGTAGAAGTTGAATTGCTGAATGAAATGTACGTATACAGCTTTGACAGGTATTGTCAAATTGGTCTCCAAAAAAAAAAAAGAAATTCTTGAAATAGCTACATGTCTTGAGTGCCGCCGTGGGCCTACCTCTGTGCTGAACACTTTCATTGCATTAGCCTCAGACCTTGGAAAAACCCTATGAGGAAAGCACTACCTGGTTTATGGATGGGAACACCGAGGCTTAGCAGGGTAAACACAGCCAGAAGGTGGCAGGACCAGGACTGGAGCCCAGTTATCCTCCTACCAGCAGAAAGTGCAGGTGCCTGTTTCCCATTCCCTTGTAAGCATAGGCACATTAGCAATCCTTATAAATATTTGCCAGTTTAAGTAAAATGTCATTTATCTCCTGCTTCTTGTCCGGCGAGGATAGGATTGGGCATCTGGTGTGTTTATTGTCTGTCTGCATTTATAGTTTTATAAATTGCCTATTTGCCTCCTCTGTCCCCTTTTTACTAGATTGTTCATCCCTTTTTATTATCAATTTCTAAATATTATAAGTAGTAACCCTTCGTCATGTGCGGCAAGTCCTTTTTCTCCCAGTTTGTTTTAACTTCCCGTTTTGTGTCTTTTGCCAAATAGAACTTTAAATTTCTTAAATTGCAAATCTGAGTCTTTTATGGCTTTAGAGTATTGTTACCCTTATCCCATCCTAGGAGTATATAATTTTTCCCTATTTCTCCATAACTTCCTCCTTAACATTTACCTGAGATTCTTTTGGTGTAAGGAGTGAGGCAAAGATATTTTCTAAAAGGCTAACTAGTTGTCTAAATTCTATTGATCGATAATCTATCATTTACCACTGATTTGAGCTATGTTTTCGCTAAGCAGACTTGGTTTCTAGTTTTGGATTCTTCTTGAGAGGTAGCATGCTGTCTTAGTCACTATAACTTTATGTCTTATGTAGAACAAGTCTTCCTTCCCTCTTCAGAATTTTTTGGACAGTTTTTAAGTATTGATAGTGCCAATTAACTTTGAAAAAGTTGTCAAGTTTAAAGACCTCCTTTGGGGATGTTTATTGGGATTTTGTTGAATTTAGTTTAGGAAGAATTGACAACTTAATAGTATTAAGTCTTTCTTTTTAAGAAGTTCATTTGTACATATCTTTTCATATTCTTCAGTTGGGGTTTATAGTTTTCTTCATATAAGTCTTATACTTCTTCTGATAAATTATTCCTAGTTTGGGTTTTGTAGCTTTATGAATGGGAATATATTTTTATTATATATTCTAAATGGTTCTTTTGATCTACTAAAGACCTGTTGACTTTTAATGATTTACCATTGTCCATCTTACTGAACTTTGTTTTTAGTAGATTAGGCTAATGTCTCCTGAGTTTTCTAGTCATGTATTAAACACATCCAAATCATGGCATCTTTCCTCCTTTTCTCCCTCGATAGCTTTATCTTTATTTTTTCTTCATCTCTGACAGCTTTGGCAAGTATTTTCAGAATAATAGTAAGCAATAGAGGTGATAATTGGTCTTATTTGGTCTTAGCTTTCATGGGATTTATTATTATTTTTTTTATTTACCATTTATCTTTTGACCTGTGAGCATAATGTTTTAGTCACGTCAAGGAGACAATCTTCTACTCTTTTCAAAAAGTTTTTTTGTTGGATTACAACTTAAACCTTATCAAGTACCTTTTAAACATATATTGAAATGATCATACTTTCTTTTACCTGTTAATAGAATAAAATATAGTAAGTTTTCTAATAATACGCCCATTGTTGTGCTCTTGGAAAAATTGCCACTTGTTTATGGTGGGTTTTTCTTTTAAGGTAATGGTCAGTGACATCAGGTCACCTGGGTGGCGGCATCTGACTAGATTTTGCCTCCGGTCATGATCTCAGGGTTATGAGATTGAGCCCTGCATCTGGCTCTGTGCTGGGTGTGGAGCCTGCTTAGGATTTTCTCTCCCTCTGCCCCTACCTCCCCCCAAAAATGGTAATGCACGATAGTATAGAATTTCCTGGTTATCTGAGTGTCATTGCTCCTGAGAAAAGTCCATATAAAATGAATTCTTCAAAATGAGGACTAAATTTTGTTAATATTTAAAAAGTGGGGGAGGAGTTTGACCAAAAAGCTAAAATTATGAAAATCTTTGTTGAATGCATTTCGTTGTTTCATCATAGACACTAATTTTTAGAACAAAATAATTTTTCAGATAAAATTCTGTGGCAGAATACTACATATTTTATTTTTGATTACTATAGTTAAGTTTTAAATAGGCTCTATTTAGCAAGTGTTTGAGACTTCATCAGTTTCTCAAGGGCCTTTCCCAGGATGTTATTATTCAACTCATTCTCTCTTAAAAATGACCATCATGTTGTTTTCTATATCAGATTTCTTTTATTCACCTATGAACAGATCTAACTCTGCCAAAGCCTTATCTACCATTGCCTTCAGGTGGGAATCTTGCCATTCACAAATATCACTTTCCATAGACTGCATGAAAATTCTTCAACTTTCACAAGATTTTCATTTTATTTGGCAGTTAGCTTACACTGCATATCAAGATGTTCACCACACATAGTACCACGTTCAGGAAACTGGGAAGTCAATATGGAGGGCAAGAATAGATGGTGTTACTGAGTGGAAAGGAATATTTGTGTGGGGGACTAATTGTAAAAGAATGGGAAAGCAAAGACCCCATAACATGAAAACCACTAATATTTTCTAATATTGCTTTCCTGTTCATTTTGTAAGTATACGAACTTCAATAATGAAAATCCCTGCATCAGTATTCATGAGTGAGCTTGATATGTAGACAGAGGGGTACTTTTCCTGAAATCCATAACTAGAAGTTAGATGGTCCAGAAATTTGATGGAAGAAAAAAATTTCATTAACCTATAATGCAAATATAGCATTTTCTTCCATTATGAACTAACCCACAGCACTGTTAGCAGTAATTGTGATGTTGTCACAATGGAAATCATGGATATTTTCATACTATGTTATAGTGTTTACAGATATTTTAAAATGCAACTACTACTTCACCACTACTAAAATGTAGTAGTGCTAATCGTGACTTCAAAATTATTAGAATGACCAGGTGCTCCACTAAGTATTTAATTTCTTAAAAAAGCATATATATTATTCTATCTCACTTAAAATTTAATATTTTGATACTTCTTTTGTAATTATATGTGTATATATATATTAAGATGATAAAGATTTACTTTGAGAAGGGATCCATAAGTTTGACTAGACTAAGGAGTCCATGACATAAAAAATATATATATATATATATATATATATATGAAACCAGGGGTTAATAATAAATATATTTATATAAAATAAATAAATATGTATAAATATAAAATACATTTATATTTTATATTTATTTATATTGATATATAAATATATATATTATGTTATATATTTATATAAGTATATATATTTATAAATATATATATAATATTATATATAAATATATATATTTCTTTTATATATATCTTTGGCTATATCTGTTATATCTTTTAGTCCTAGGATTGTATCACATAGTTCCCTTTAAAAAAAAATGGGGCACTTTCTTTTCAGGTTTAAACCTTAATATCATCTTGCTTTTCATGGCTAAAAATAATTCACCCATGAAACCATCTGGGCCTGGATGATTTTCGAGAGGCAGTCCTAAGAAAATCTTACTAATTTTTTTTTTCTAAAAAATTTGTCTATTTGGTGTATGTAGCTCTTATTCAGTTAATTTTGGTCATTTGTGTTTTCATGGAAATCTTCAATTTCTTCCAGGTTTTAAAATTTATGAGCAGATTATTCTTGCATTATTTCTTAAATTTTCTTTGCATGGAAGTGATTAATTGCAAAGCATTATTGAAGAAGTAATCTTTTTTTTATTTATCATAAGTCCGTATACCTTGGGAAAGTTCTATAATTATCTGGAAGACATAATTTACTGTCTTTAGATAGTGCCCCCAGCTTTGATTCTTCAGGCCAGGAGTCATGATTTTTTAAAAGTGTGAAATTGGAAAAGGAACTTGCATTGTGTTCAGGTTAATTTCTACCTATTCCAGAGATGGTGTTGGGACTGATGCTTTTGGGCAGTGTCGTCACCGTGCTAAGGCCATTCCCTCCTTCTGTTTGTGAGGATGCCAGAACGAAAGGTGAATGAGAAATCTGTTTTACCGGCTAGTAGTTCTAGCCAGTCGATGGCCCTGAGGTCACACACAGCGGGACAGGAGCTAGGAGGCCAGGCTGATGTCCCATACTGGAACATTAGAACCCTGGGGGCCCATGGTCTGTGCTGGGGAGACTGGTCCAAGATAGCCAGCTGTAATCAGGCAGTGGGGATCTCAGAGTTCACTTAGGTCCAACCCTTACAAACTAAGAGTCCTAAGGTCGCCAGGAAGCAGGATGATGTTCTGGGGGTGTTTTGCATCTTGAAGAAAGAAGAAACAATTTGGAGAGTATTTGAACTTTTACACTTTCTTGTACATTAGATACAGCTAGCTTCATTGCATATTATTCTTTTTCCTTTCTTTTGTTGTACAGCCACTCTCCAGAGAGACCGAATCTTCAAACATTTTACCAGGAAGCGCCAAAGGGCTATGCGAAGGCGAGTCCACCAGATCAATGGACACAAGTTTATGGCCACATACCTGAGGCAGCCCACCTACTGCTCTCACTGCAGGGAGTTTATCTGGTAAGAGGTTCCCTGGCTTCTCATATCCTAGGAGCTTCTTTCTATAATCAAGACCTCCTCCGGTTGTGTGTGGTTTCAGAAGGAAGCTTAATTATGAAGAGTTGTTTTAGGATCTCATTTTTGCCTTTTATTCCAATATGTTGACCCAGTAATTTGAATTTCCAATGAAATAATCTAAACAATTTACGGATCCAAGGTTTAGATGTTATTTCTTTCTCCAGTCGTTTGGTGAAAGGTGCTAGTGAATCACGAACTGGCGAAAAAGCACTAATTAGGGAGGCTAACCAATCGATATATAGATAATCAGTAAATTGGATAATCAGCCACTGAGTAAAAGAGAAAAAACAATAGTATTGCTTTAAAAAAGTATGACTCACAGGCTGAGTAATAGAAATTAGTTGTGGTGAGTAAAGTAAGCACACAGTAATTAATCTTCAGCCTTATGGTATGTGGCCAAAGGTAATAACTTTCAGCGATGGCGTACTATAATCCTTGGTATGTAGGAATTGAGATAATTAACAGTCGAGAAATTCTAGATGAATGGGGCAATATCTTACTATACACGTGACTGAAGCTTAAGCCTCAGTGGCAAATCCATAATGTAAAATAAATTCAGGTTAATAGTTCTCTTCATTTAGAGCCAGCATTAAACACATTTATTTGGAAAGAGAAGAAGGAAATGCCCCCTTACACACCCCAAACATGTACACAAATATACCCACCTCTGAAGGAGAAAAGACAGTTTAGTATCTACGGCATAAAAGAAAATCCTTGTTTTTGTTGCAAACTTTAGTCATTTCGTTTAAGTCAAAAGCATTTGGTTCAGAGTAATTTTTTTTTTGAGTATTGATCAATGAGTTTGTATTTTGTTTTGTGTGTGTTTGTGTGTCTGTCTGTGTGTGTGTGATTACTTTGATTTAAAAGTACCTGCTACCTTTTAGCAGTCAGAATCCAGGGTTTGTGTTTCTGGCATTTTAAATTAAGAATAGAGTCTTGTGTAAAGCAAAGACCCTAAACTGGCTGGTGACATGATGCTGAGAGATGTGCCATCACAGCCTGAGTCTTCAGAAACAAGTTCCTGCTGCGTTTTCTGTTGAACAAACGAAAAGCCCTGGCATCTTTGAGCCCATTTTCTGCCCTTGCGGTCATCTGTACTGTCGAGTTAGCTGCTGTCCACCTCTCTCCTTGTGGTTTTCCTGACCCGAAAGGTCTGCTACGCTTTATTTCATGTCACACCATTCTGCTTCCCTCCTTTATGTGGCCTGCCTGCCCCTGTGGGCATTTGTGGTGACAACCTGTGACCTCAACTAACATTCTCAATGGAAACTTGTTTGATAATTTCACTAAATTTTTTCCACCAGGGAAACATTAACTCCCACTCAGCCAGCCTTTGCTTGCTCACCTCTCTCTCTCTCACACACACACTCACACACAGTATTAATATATGTGTTACATATATATGGTTAAGAGTATGGACTAGATGTGTGAACCTAGATAAATTATATAGTCCGTCAGTGTCTCCATATTTGTAAGATAAAGATAATTTTATTTTGCTTATATCATAAACTTTTATATAGAACTTTTATATATATAGTTCTAGGCACTATTCTGAGTGTTTTGCATTATCACCTCTCTCTTCATGACAACCCTATGAAGTAGGTACTGTGGTCATTATTGCCCTCTATAGATGAAGAAACTGTGGCTCAAAGGAGTTAGTGATGTGCCCCAGGTCACACCTAGGCCATCTGGTTTCAGAGTCTGTGCCCTGAGCCTCCCTCTTATGCGTGCTGCCTCATAGGACTTTTGTGAGGATTAAATGAAATGCCGTACGCCAGCAGCTTGGCTCGGTGCCTGGCACACCCCCCGGGCTTAATAAAATGTGGTCTGTGTTAAATGAGAATGAGGATAGTGTCATCATCGCCCAGAGAACGTACTAGGGAGAGATCAGGATGATAACTGTGGGCCTGATAGGCTTCTTGCGGCAGCATTTCTGCCCCGCCCCCGCCCAGGCTCTCGGGGTGATGGGGGCACAGGGAAGAGGGAGGGTGTCTCAGGCCAGGCGCCTGCGGTGGACGCATCTGCTTCCTTCACCGCCTGTGCAGCTTTCTGTGTATGTGGGTGAGAACACCCAAGAAGGTGGTGGAGTGACCCTTCAGGCTGGGGCTCAGTGACAGGACCAGATGAGGACCTGGGTTTGCCACAGAGGGAGGGGGTAGAATGAGGATCACCGGCGCCCACCTGTGTATATCGCTGGAGGACTCTGATCATCAGGTGACTTCCTCCATGTCCTGTGGGAACCAACAAGGGCTCAGAAATCACCTCCTCTCTGCTTCTCTGAGATTGCTTCTCATAAAGGAGCAGAGGATGGCATGCATTTGTTTTCCTGAAATACTATGATTGTAGGAGCATTGTTGCTGAAATAGATTGATGCTAACCTTTGTTTCTATTGTCTTGAACAGGGGAGTATTTGGGAAACAAGGTTATCAGTGTCAAGGTAAGAAAACATTTTAAAAACTGTGTTTAATATTGCTCCTATGTTGAAAACTGATTAGACTAAGAGGAGAACAGGATACATTTCATTAATATTGCGATAGATAACTCTGCAGGTCAAAGGGGACCCCTGTAGAATCGCAACTTTTTAGTTGTGGTTCGAATTTTGGCTACATTTTAACCAGCATAGAGGGGACATTTTTATTTCTAAAGCCAAGGTACCTAATAAAGTTTGTTTAAAGTTTTGTCTCTGTGATAACTTGAAAATACTGAAAGGTGATGCCATTTGGTGGGCATTAAATCTTGAAGCTAAATTTTTGTCTTTTACAGCCCTGTTGTTAATAGGGGTGAGAAGTGGCATGGTGTTGTCTCTTAACCTAGATAGGGAATAGAAGCAATGATCCCAGTTGCTTTTTGGTTTTTTAATTTAAAAAGTGTGAGAAATGTTCAAAGTTAATCTGTTAATGAGTAAGTTATTATACATTAAATTTATTTTGATTTTCACAATTCTAAGATAAAACCAATTTACTAGTGTTGCAAATGGGAGGAGTGAAAGGAGGCTGTCACTCAGATTTAGGCAGACTGGGTTTGTCTGTCTTTTATTTGGGCCGCCCTTGTTGCTGGCTTGAGCGTCATCACACAGTTTATACACAGGGGACCTGTCTTCTTGACGTGCGCTCGACGGGTGATTGGTAAAATAGCACTACGTGTCCCGGAGTGGTAGCCTCCATCCAGGAAGGAAATCCTGCCTTCTCTTCTGGAGAAGGTGAGGCAGAACATTTATTCCCTTAGAATAGAATAGGACATACTCTTGGATATAATTTTCATTTAACATGTATGAACAATTAATTCTATTGAGTTCTCAAAGTTAGAAAAACACAGAATATATGATCAATATGACACTAATTGACTTTATGCTATTAATCTCAGCCCCAAATGAGAACATAGCTCACAGGTGAGAATCGATGTCACTTTTTGGCACCTGTCCAGCACAGGGATGTGCCCTGTGGTCAACCCTGGTCCCTCTTATGCATAGTGCCAGGATATTTGATGGGCTGATTTTCAGTGGGCCACCTGTTGTTGAAAGAGCAAGAAAGAACATTGGTCAGGAGATATGAAGACACCAATATGTTCACACCTTGTTAAGGGACATAAAATCAAATACCTGGTTTGAGAAGGGTATATACCGTGCTAACACTAATCAGAAGCAAATAGACAAGGCAGACTTCAAAACAAAGATTATTATCAGGGATAAGGAGAGGCATTATTTAATGATAAAGGGGTCAGTTTTTCAAGAAGACCTGATGATCCTTAACATGTAGGCACCTAATGACAGTGCATCAAAATACATAAGACAAAAACTGATAGAACTGCAAGTACGTATAGACAGATCCACTAGTTGGAGACTTCAATATCTCAGTAACTGATAGGTCCAGCAGGCAGAAAGTCTGCAAGGGTATCACAGTTTGATCAAATTGACATTTATAGACTACTCCACCTAACAATAGAAGGATATGCATTCTTCTCAAGCTCACAAGGAATATTTATCAAAATAGACCACATTCTGGCCCGTGAAATAAGCCTTAATGAATTTAAAAGAATAGAAGTCATTAAAAAAAAAAAAAGAAATCATAAAAAGTATCTTTTCAGACCACAGTGGAATTAAACTACACATGAATAACAAAAAGATAGGTGGGAAGCCCCTCAAATATTTAGAGATTAAACAGCACATTTGAAATAGCACACGGGTAAAAGAAGACTCCAGAGAAAATGATAAATATTTCAGACCAAATGAAAATGAAAATACATTTTATCAAAATTTGTGGGATTCAGGCAAGGCAGTACTCAGAGGAAAATTTATAGCATTGAATGCATATATTAGAAAAGAAGGATCTAAAATCAGTAATCTAAGGTTTCATCTTTAAGGAAACTATAAAAAGGAGAGAAGCTTAAAGTGAGAAGAAGAAAAGAAATAAGATTAAAGCATAAATCAGTAAAATTGAAATTAGAAAAACAATAGAGAAAAATGACCAAATAAAAAGCTGTTCTTTAAAAAGATCGATAAAATTGATAAAGTTCTAGCCAAGCAAATGAAAAAAGCAAACCTCAGATGCTTCAGAATATTAGGTTTTTCTATGTGAGGGATAGTTTTGACATTCCCTCATATAAAAACACTGATTTTCTGGGAACGTTCAATTTGGTTCTCCTTCAAATTCAGTCTGATGAAAGCTAGATTTGTTTTATTTGCTGACATGTCATCAGTGTTTATGTATTTAATCCTAAAAACCTCCACATGTCTTGAAAGGTCTTAAAAATAACATATATTTTCATACTGCTGCATTGCACTTGCTCATCTGTTAATGGCAAACTGGACTCTGCATTATGTCAGTTATCCAGATGAAAATGGGAAAAAATGTTATTCCGAAGTTCTAAGTATTCAAACGATTGATTGAGTCATTCTGCAAATATTTAATGGGTGCCTGTCTTGTTCAAGGCATCGTGCTGCCTGGGAATTCTGAGGGCATTAGAGGCTACATGTGGAAGGTTTGAAATGCAGGGGCAGGCTAAGGGCTGTAAGCGATCCGAGGAGAGAGAGAGATGGTTTAGTCTAGAAGGGGAGTTAGGGGTAGTATATTTTCATGGAAGAGACATTTCTCAAGTTGTGTCTTATTATAAACTTAAGACGTAGTTAGGCGTTAGGCAAAGAGGATATCCTAGGGATTGAACAGGACATGGTCAGTGTGCAGGGGAGGGTGAAGGCTTGCTCTAGGGAGAGCAACCAATCTAGTTTTTATTGGAACAAAGAGCTCCCATAGAAGAAAGGTAACAGATAAGCTTGGGGTAGCTTCTGGAGGGCCTGAAACCTGGCTGGGAAATTTGAGCTTGACTCATCAGCAGTGAGATGCCATTGAAGGTTTAGATCGTGGGGCAAGAGGACCAGAATTCTACCGTGAGAGGATTCCTGTGGAGGGGGGTGCAGGCAGGAGGAAATCCAGAAAGGATGAAGTAGGCTCAAGACTTGAGTGTGAATAGCTTGGCTGTGAGCAAAGGCGTGAATCAGGGTGATGGTAATGACGGTGGGAAGGATGGGTGCACTGGATTCCATCGTGGGGGCCAGACACTCAAATCAAGTCACCTTGACATGGTGCAGCCCTTGTTGACTCTACTAGAACTGGCAGACTGTGAGTCTCCGAGGAATGTATAACCTTGCATTTAATCCCCTAGTGTGCACCTGTGTCGTCCATAAGCGCTGCCATCATCTGATTGTTACAGCCTGCACTTGCCAGAACAATATTAACAAAATGGATTCAAAGGTAAGAAGATGGAAGTTTGCTAATTAAGTGCCTGCGTGAGCTCATGTATGCACTTCTCGCTCTCTCTTTTCTTGCTTCATCCCCTTTCCACTTCCCTTCTGCACTCCTTGAAGTGATTGGTGGTATCAGAATTGAACTTTCTCTCCTTTTTATATTTTGCTATTTTTATTTCTGTACTTGCGTAGCCTGACCTGTCCTTGAGTTGATCCCATTAGTGGTCAGCTGGTTACAAGCTCTCAGGATCAGTTTTCCTAATTTGGAGAGCATTTTAGAGGGCTGAAAAGATCCCTGCGTTTGGCAGCCAATGACCAGGATTTGAATGCGGAATCCAGCTTCCGCTAGCCAGCTTCTCTGTCAGCCTCAGTCTCAAAATGGGATCCGTATTTCCTTCACGTGCTTTTTGTGAGGCTTCGACGAGATAGCACTGATGTGACAAGTATTTGTTAACTATAAATTATGCTTCCTCAATAAGGTGACTATTAGCCGCCTCCGGTGTCTTCCAAAATTTCCGGGAGGACGCACTTCTGTATATAAATGCTTGACTGTCATTCTCATCACTCGCATTGCATTCAGCGGGGGTCAGCACCTTCTAAACTGTGCAGCTAGAAAGTGGCTGGACTATTGCTGACAATGAGCAGTGGGTTTACAGGTGCATTGGAGAGTCTGACTTGGAGCTCAGCGGTCACTTATGGTACGCACACAGGGTTGCTCAAGGGCACTTGCAGAGGTTCGAGCCACGGCTTTTATGAGAAAGAGACCAGCAAAGTTTCAAGAGGAGTCCTAATTGCCCCACTCCTTGTCCCGTGTGGGTCTGTTGTCACTCCAATGGTGACGTAGACTGTAGCGCATATGCCTAGTCTAATTATTTGCTGGAAACACTTTGTGAGATGAAAGCAGGACCTGAGCACTCAGATTGTAATATGCAGATGGTGGGCACAGCCCAGAAGGGCTGAGTAAGCTGCTAGGATGTCACTTTGCAGTGAATTCCTTCTGTGGCTCTAGGCTCGCCGGGTGCCACCTTCTCCCGCAGACCCCCGACCAACACAATATCAGGGAAAGCCTGCGCTAACAGCAAGTGCATATGGTCTATAAGAGACCTGTTTAATCCTGAAGCTACAGGGGTCTAGGGAATAGACACGGGTGTGAGGGAGTTGGCGGGGAGAGAAATACAGCCTGAATATAAAAGATGATTAAAAAAAAAAAAAGGTTTTCATTCCTCTTTATCTCCCAAAATAGTGAATGATCTCATGTCCACTAGACCCTTTCTTTTTAGTCTCGTTGATTCGCAAAGGTGCTCAGCCTGGTGAGGAAGGCCCGAGCACAGGGAAATGATCTCCCCAGCTCAGGTGTCATGGTAACATGCTGCGTTTGGGGGGGGCTCCTGTTACAGTTTCTACAAGAGCTGTTGGCAGGCTTCCCAGCTCTTGTCCTCCTGCTGCTCTTTTGTAGATCGCTGAGCAGAGGTTTGGAATCAACATCCCGCACAAGTTCAACGTCCACAACTACAAAGTGCCGACGTTCTGCGATCACTGTGGCTCGCTGCTCTGGGGCATCATGCGCCAAGGACTTCAGTGCAAAAGTGAGCTGCTGGGGTGCTGGGCACCCGCGTCCTGGGAGCGCCGCGCTGCAAGCTTTAGGAGTTCTGTAGGCTCAGCTGCTGACCCAGGACCGATGGTTTTAGACACTTTGTAAACTAGGTCTTCGCAGTTCTAGGTGTATGTGTCGTTCGTCAGGCATGTAAGGAGAGCCCCATCCGGTCCAAAGATTTCCTAACTATAGATCCAGTCGGTTGTTAAATTCAGTGTTCTGTCTAGTCGGCGGTCAGCTGCTTAGTGCTGAGGGCCTGCTAGTTGCTGTGGATTTTCATAGGTATTTGAAAGAGGGAAAAATGGGATTTGGGTCAGAAACAGAAGTTGGTAGGAGGTGAGGTGGCCCAAAGAGAGGCTTCGGTTTTGAGTAAGAACTGGCAGGAGAGTAGGTCTAGTGATGTCACCAGAAATAAGCAGGAATTGAGTCAAAGCCCAACGAGAGCTTCCCCGGGGTCTTCTCGAAGAGATCGATAGGGATTGGAGAGGTAGGCGGGGTGAAGGATGTGTCAGCTTTGGCCATGGACTTACACGTCACTAACTGTGCCCAGTGCAGCCTGAGTTTGGAGCTTTTGCCTTAGCAAAGGGTCTGAGAGTAAGGGGTGATTCCCGTCCTGTTAGGAGCTGGGGAGTTGTTGAGTCATCTCCCACTGGGTGTTGCTGTAACAATCCGGCTGTCACGGGGCGCAGTCCCCTGCAGAAATACAGGCGAGTGTCCGCCCGAAGCTTTAGCTAAGTCCTGAGTCACTGGGGGAGGCGGAGTTGATGTCAGAGCAGCTGGACAGCGTCCCGCACTGCCTGCACTTACCAAGCCCACTTCTGCCGACAGAAAGGGACTAGTCCTTGTCTTTAACAAGGGCAAACTCTTTCATCTCTCGAGGACATCATTTCATAATTCTTTTTTCCTAGATACATGAAGTAATTCTTTTTCAACCCAAACAGCACCCAGCTCGTGCATAGCTTTGCTTAGGTTTGATCTTAAGCTGAATGGTCTCCCCTGGGCGTGGGTTTCATCGCAGAAGGCACTTTCTGCTTTTGCAGTCATTGCCGACATGCAGAGCTGTGCGTGGGGCTCCTCCACGTGGTTCTTGTCCCTCGTGGCCTGGGGGTAGCACACAGACAGTGATCCATTTCCAGTGCTTTTTGCTCGTGTTGTCACTGGCACCTTCGAAAGGGCACTGCAGGCCTGTGTGTCTCTGTGCCTGCCTTCCCGAGAGAGGGGGATTTCCCAAGAGGGGCTAATGAAGCTGCAGCCTCAGGGTCCCTCCCTTGCCAGGGTACCTTCCAGAGCTCTCCACTTAACTGGATGTTCTTTTTCTTAAAGAGGACACCCTAAGTTACATACACTCAGGCCCCCCAAACCTGGATCTGGGTATGCTTCCAGAGGTGGGTTGACACTCCAGATACAGGAATTTGTTGTCTGCGGTCCTTAGTTTTGCCTCCCGTCAGCAGGGCCCATGCAAAGAAACTGCGTCAGAACTTCCTGCTGATTGAACTTGGGTCCCTTCAGCATCCCAAGTCCGTTTCCTATGTACCGGGAACGTAGCTTGCTTCTCTCTCCTCTTCCAACTGTCGTTGATTTTGACCTTTAAAAAACTTGCTCTTCTCCCCCATGAAGTAGTTAGAACCACAGGCTGCAAGGCCTGAGAACCTCAGCCCCACAGGATGCTGTGCCCTGGGCTGCGAGGGCTCCCCGACCACAACAATACTCAGAAAGAGAGCTTCACTTAGAGGTGTTTCTCTCAGACACGCCATTTCCATCCTGTTTGAACAGCGATCTCTACGTGGCGTTTAGATTGCTACCTTTTATTGAGTGATACAAGGAAAAGCATAAAGTCAGTTGGCATGATTCCTTGTTAGTTAATTGACTGAAATGTCACCTTGATGAACGTTTTGATTTCTATATTGAATCACGCTGTTCAATCGGCAATGACTATTACACATGATTTAGGTGGATGTCTTTCATCAAGTCACAGTGAAAAAAGTGGATTTGAAATATATTATTCGTCAGTATGCCAGGCTTTCTGCTGCTGCATAAAGCAGCAATGGGAGAAATGTCAGGGTTTGTTTTGAGTGCAAGTTCAGTTTAATGAGAGGATGGCATTGTTCAGCCTGGATCATTCCCCTGTCATAATCTTTCAGGATACTAACGTTCTTTTTTGCAGCACATGTTGACTCCTTCCTGAACGTGGATTCCCTTCTCTTCCCCTCTCCAGTCTGTAAGATGAATGTCCACATCCGATGTCAGGCGAACGTGGCCCCGAACTGTGGGGTAAATGCGGTGGAGCTCGCCAAGACCCTGGCCGGGATGGGCCTCCAGCCTGGAAATATTTCTCCAACCTCGGTGAGACTTGGCTTTTTTCGATGTATCGTAATTTAGAAGTTGTTCAGATGTGGTGAGTCCGAATGAGTGCATGAGGCATAATCGAAGTTCCTAATCTCAGCAAACACAATAAACGGACTTATTGTATTTTTAAAGAGCATTTTGTTCCACAAAAAGGATTCTTTTTACAATTATATGACAAGAAAAAATAAGCATGCACATATAGCAGGAAGCAGAAGGAGGATTTTTTTTTTTTTTTTTTTTTTTTGATTAGCTTCCTGTCAGTGTGGTGTGGTGAAGCTCTGGAATCCAGGGCCCTGGGTTACCCTCTTTGCTGGGGCCCCGGCAGTAGAGTTGACCAGCAGCTACGGGCCTCAGCTTCCTCCTCTCTAAAGGGGTTGAACTTGAAGATGTCTGAGATTCTCCCCAGCTCTGAAGTCTCACTGTTCTACAGTTTTTGTTTATGGATTGTGAATTTATCTCTCAAGTTCAGCAACAAAGAGGAGTTCCTTCCTCTCAGTTCCTGGGAGTGGGTGGAGTTGTCCATTGCTTTGGGCGTGTTTTGTCTCTCGGCCTCCCCGAGTGACCTCTGCTCGCTCTTGACCATTAGAGCCTCAGCCACTTCCCAGGCCCACGTCCTATGGCTGCCTTCCTGGCTGGGGCTGCAGAGAGCTGGGAAAGAGCCCTGGCTCCTATTGTGGCTTGTGAAAGGTGTAGCTTGATAACCGGTTTAGGAAACTTCTAGACTTAAATATCTCTGGGTACTTAGGAAGGGATGCGCAATCACTGTCAAGTTCTTGGTTATCCAGAAAATGTCTGTACTCATCACCCCATTTTCTTATTACTGGTAGATTAGGGACTTGGACTGAAATTGTATTCCTTTATTTAAGGGAAGCATCAGCAAAGTCTAATGTCTAGACTATGGACAGACAGGCAGGATGCTAGTACCAGGAGGGGGATTTCTTTCTTTCTTTTTTTTTTTTTTAAAGTTTTTATTTATTATTTATTTGACAGAGAGAGAGACAGCCAGAGAGAGAGGGAACACAAGCAGGGGGACTGGGAGAGGAAGAAGCAGGCTCCCAGTGGAGGGGCCTGATGTGGGGCTCGATCCCGTAACACCGGGATCACGCCCTGAGCAGAAGGCAGACGCTTAAAGACTGAGCCACCCAGGCGCCCCAGGAGGGGGATTTCTAATGCATGGGACAGCTGTTCCCGAAGGGCATGGATTAAGGATTTCAGCCTGCACCAGGGCTCCTAAAGTGTCATGGGAATAAGATAGACCATGTGGCACAAGCTCTAGAATGTACATTGCCACTTGTCAATTGTCACTTGAACCAAGGATCTTTAATGTTATGATATTTAAAAGTGGCAAAACCAAAATTACCTGTCATTTGACAGCACAACATGAAAAAGAATCTTAAGTCTATCAAAAGAGAAGAATGGGTTTAAAAAAAAAAAAAGTTTGAGAAATACTGGCTTAGAGTTTTCTAGCACGACCAGAGGAAGTATTTAAGTGGAGGAAGTGAGATTCAAGCTAGGAAAGTTTTTCTATCTTTGAAATATTTGTGATCAGAGATCCGGGGGAAGAAACTACTAAAAACAACTGGATTTTTTTTCTTTTTTTTTTTTTTTAAGGTTTTATTTATTTATTTGACAGAGAGAGAGAGACAGCCAGCGAGAGAGGGAACACAAGCAGGGGGAGTGGGAGAGGAAGAAGCAGGCTCATAGCGGAGGAGCCTGATGTGGGGCTCGATCCCATAACGCAGGGACCACGCCCTGAGCTGAAGGCAGACGCTTAACGACTGAGCCACCCAGGCGCCCCAACAACTGGATTTTTAAAGATGATCCGTTTTATATCTATAATCACTGTTTTATTGGGTTAAGTCAAAGCCTTGTAGCTTCAAGCAATTGCACAGTGGTTGTTTATCAAAAACATTACTTAGAAGTTGTTCCAGATAAGCTGGGGTTTTTCAGCTAAATAGGTCAGGAGCTTCCGAACATTAGACTTTTGACCTGTCGTCTAGCGGTAGCTCGTCTTATAAATGTCCCAAGGTGTACATCTGCAAGTCATCTCCGTTAGGGAGCTCCCTCGCTGTGGCAGGGCTTGGACCAGTGGGATGGGGCTGGTTTACCCACGGAGGACCTCCTTCCAGTTCACTATGGAGAGACTGGAGCCCTCCTTGTGCTGGTGGTCAATCTTTCTAGAGAGCCACTTGACTATGTGTCAAAAGTCTTCAAGATTTAGGGGCACCTGGGTGGCTCCGTCATTAAGCGTCTGCCTTCGGCTCAGGGCGTGATTCCGGCGTTATGGGATCATCGAGCCCTGCATAGAGCTCCCTGCTCAGCAGGAAGCCTGCTTCTCCCTCTCCCACTCCCCCTGCTTGTGTTCCCTCTCTCGCTGGCTGTCTCTCTCTCTGTCAAATAAATCTTTAAAAAAAAAAACAAAGTCTTCAAGATTTATATTTTGGCCCAAAAGATTGCATTTCCAGAAAGTTATCATAAGAAAATAGATGATGCCCGTGATCATGTTGATGACAGCAGCTCAGTTCATGTGTATTGACTGTGCCAGGCACCGATCTAAGTGCTTTATGTGCTTTTATTCATTCCTCATAATAATTTGTGCGGCAGGTGCTATAACCTCCTCTTTGTTAGAAGAAACTGAGGCACAGAGACGATGGGTAGGTAACTTGCCCAAAGTTCCAGGATTAGGTTACTGAGCTGTGATTTGGACCCAGGCAGCTTGCTTGAGAGCCTAGATTCTTAATCGCCCCGCTTTGGAGATTTGCCTGCAGGGATGTTCATGATGGTATTATTTAAACTGGCAAAAAAAAAAAAAAAAAAAAAAGGAGATAACCTATGCTTCCAATAGCAGGGGAATTAATGAATAAACTGTGATATACCCATAAAACAGAATATTGGACACCCCTTAAAACTCATGTTCTTGAAGGATATCAAAAATACACATGAAATGCGTTGAATAAAAATGTGTGTTATGAAACCACAATTTTATTATATCTTTAAAAATCAAGTGTAAAGATAGATATATGTGTATGTGTAACAGGTTTTATTTTTTATTTTTTGAAGGGGGTGCTGATAAGATTAGAGGTATTTAAATTTTAATCCTTCATACATTCTTTCATTATTCTAGCTTTTAATATTAATTTTTATTTCTCTTATATAATTTTAAATAATGCGTAATAAATATTGCTTCGTTCACATCCTGGTATGGATTCCTTGAGCAAATGTGAAACCGGCTCTTTGAACGAAGTGGACACCAGGTGGCGCTCTTGGAAACCGACCATCCTGTGGAAATCCACCGCAAGCCACTGGAGGGACCAGACTAAGGCGTTTGTGTTTCATACACTCCCATTTGAGTTCAAACTGAAACTCTCGGTGGCTTAGATATATTTTAAAGTGATTATTTTCCCAAATACAGTAAGCACAGATCAGGAGCTGCTACTGAGGTAGTTTTGAAGGGCAGAGCTTGATCACATGTCAAGCTGAATTGATCTTTCCCCATATGCTGTGTTGAGAGTTGAGGCAGCAAATAAGGTCGTCTCCATCCACAAATGCTTCACGCCCGTGCTGCGTCCTCTGACTCCATGTTTTCCTACTCTTCTTTGCAGAAGCTCGTTTCCAGGTCAACTCTAAGACGACAGGGAAGGGAAAACACCAAAGAAGGAAATGGGATCGGGGTTAATTCTTCCAGCCGGCTTGGTATCGACAACTTCGAGTTCATCCGAGTGTTGGGGAAGGGGAGCTTCGGGAAGGTGAGGCTTGGCTTCTGAGGTGTCTGGCTTACAGTAAGCATGCTACGTGGATGTTTTCTGAGTGTGTGCATACATATTTATGGTCACACCTCCCAAGTGCCAGGCCCATTCTGCCCCACGTGTTCCCACACCCTGAGAATCTCCAGAGTTCTCCCTTCTCCTGCTTTGCCATAGGTGATGCTTGCAAGAATAAAAGAGACGGGAGACCTCTATGCCGTGAAGGTGCTGAAGAAGGATGTGATCTTGCAGGATGACGATGTGGAGTGCACAATGACGGAAAAAAGGGTCCTGTCCTTGGCTCGCGATCACCCCTTCCTCACACAGTTGTTCTGCTGCTTTCAAACACCCGTAAGTAGGACTCACATTCACCACCTCAATGGCTTCCTTTCTTAAAGCGATGGGACAATAAGGTGTTGAAGATTTCACAAAGAAGTGCATCAGACTTTGAGGCATGAACTCTCACTGTAGGGCCATAGGGAGGTACCGGTAACTTCTGATGACCTCTGGGAGAAAGCTGAAACCAGTGAACTAACCGCTTACTGTCATGTTGTCCCAGAGAAGGATCATCTCAAGGGTTGAAAAGGTCTTCGTATGTAAGTCTCCTCTAGCAGAGTGAAAGGTATAGAAGTCTAAGAACAGAGTAAATGTCATGGGCTGCTAATCTTGGTGACTTTGACCTTGGCTCTACCCCTAAATGCTGAGCTAGTTATGACCTGGGCATGAAAGTTCAGATCAGGATAGGTCCAGAGAGAGAAACTTAATTTGTCAAGTCTCAAGGCACTGCTCCTCACCGTAATCAGGGGCCCTTTGTTTGATTTCTGCGAACCGATCCTGGGATTCAAGTCTGTCTACGCTATCATGGTGTGCAGTTAGGAATACTTTTGGCCGCAGTTAATGGAATACCCAACCAAGAGTCCTTTATGTGATAAACAGAAAGGATGAATTTAGCTCATTAGTACAACCCCTTTTTTTCTTGAAGTCTGGCAGTGACAATGTTAGGGTTGGGTTAGTCATCCAGTGACATGGGGCATCTCTTCCCCATGGGGTCTCAAGTTATTTGCCACAGTCCTCTCAACATCACACCTCGTGTGATGGCATCCAGAGCTGGAAGCACGAGGGCAGAGGCGCAAGGGCCTTGTGGGCCACTCTTCTTTTAGCAAAGAGAGAAATCTTTCTAGACTTGAGTCACCTGCTCACTCTTAGCTGCAAAGGATGCTAGAAGAACATATATCTGGCCAAGATAAGCAGGTTACCCTGGTTGGCTCCCACCAACCTTGACTCATCCCCTGGGGCATGGCACTCTGCGGTCTCTTTAGCATTGGGCTTGGAACTCGGCCTCTGTCTTCAATGAAGAGGAGAGATGGCTCCTGAGAAGGCACCCAGAGATATTTCAGAACCTTCTTGCAGTCAAAAGGCATTTTGGGAGAGAGAACCCAGAACACGTACCTTGTCTCTGCTAGCATCAGGGCTGTGGAAAGTGTGTGTGTGTGTGGGGGGGGGTGGAATAGGGACATCCCAGCCGTACCGGGGATCCTGCAGTCCATTTCTAGGGAAAGTGACAGCTACGCTCAGACCAGAAGGGTGAGTTAAAATAATGAGGCAAAGAGAATGAAGGTAAACGTGCCATCTAGGTGTAATGGTTAGTGAGAGCAAGAGGTGTGAAGACCACTCAGCACGCTTGAAGTGTGGGGGTTGGGGAGGGGCATGGAGAGAACAACAGATGGGGCAGAGGTGACCTGGGCCCGGCTGGGAAGGGCCTCTGTAGGCTCTGTTAAGGGCCTTAGATTTTAGTCCTAAGAGCAAACGGAAGAAGTTTAAGTGGAGGAATGACATTTCAGATTCTATTTTTTAACTATAAAAAAAGCTAACTTTCTGCGATGGGTAATGGGAGCATCCTCCAATTATCCGTATCCTTTCTCTGAAAGGAACAGCTATTACTAATTTCATGTGCTGCCTTTCAGAGAGGCTTTTGCGCATGAAAGCATACACAACACAGACTCGCATCTAGATAGATAGACAGATATTTTAAAACACAAATGGTAGCATACCTTGCCTACCGTTCTACACCTTACTCTTTTAATGTAACATATATCTTGGAAATTGTGTCATATTTGTACATATCTAGCTGCCTCATTTTTAAAAACAGGTGCAAAGTCTTCTATTTTAAGACCGTGGCATTATTTATTTAGCTCGTTTCCTGTTGTTACGTATTTAGGTTGTACCTAGTCTTTTATTCCCGTCAGTGTTGCATTGAGTCCCCTTGCACTTTTAGTTTTACATATCGTTCTATTATTCTATCTGACGCACAACTAGAAGTGGTATCGCTTGGCCAGTGGTGTGTGCTTGAGAATTGTGACTGACTCCAATCAGCCTTCTTCCCCACAGCAGTAAAAGATGGCTAACATTTTATCACCCTATATACCAGGCACTGTTCTAAGTGTCTATGAGCATTGTCTCCCTAAATCCTTCGAGTAGCCCCGTGAAGTTAGCACCACTCACATTTTCCAGTTAAAGGAGACTGAGGCCCAAATAAATTTAACTTCCAAGAGTCCAAACCCCAGGCAGTCTGACTGCAGAGCCCAGGCTCTTCTCTCTTGCTCGCCGTATTTCTTTTTTTTTTTTTTTTTAAAGATTTTATTTACTTATTCGACAGAGAGAGAGACAGCCAGCGAGAGAGGGAACACAAGCAGGGGGAGTGGGAGAGGAAGAAGCAGGCTCCCAGCGGAGGAGCCTGATGTGGGGCTCGATCCCATAATGCCGGGATCACGCCCTGAGCCGAAGGCAGACGCTTAACCGCTGTGCCACCCAGGCGCCCCTCGCCGTATTTCTGAATTCACATTTCCAGGCCATATGTGAGGCCTCTTTCCCCCCTCATGCCATGCAATCTATCATGGTGATGATCAGACAGATTTAAAACATGGTTTCTTCAGAGTTCTCATTGGCATTCCTCTGATTGTATGAGGCTGAGCGTTCACAGATGTTCCCAGAAGGCTGGGAGCTGGGAGATGGGAGAATGTACTAGAGACATGCACTCCCATGCTGTGCGAGCATATTGGAAGGAGCTGGGGCATCAGCTAACAGTTTCATGGGTCCTGGTTGTCCCTGCACTCCTTCCTCCTTCCCCTCCTAGTCTGGACTCCAGGGGGCCACACCCTCCTCACCTCATGGACTGTGGTTCAGTCCAACAGCCCTGGAGCCCACGCGGCCCCTGCTGCCTTGCCTGATTTCGGGCTGCCCATCTCTGCGGTCCAGGGCTCCTTTGGAGCTCTACTTGTGCTCATCCTCCCCACTTCCTGGAGAACCCTTGAAATTCTATTTCCTGTGCTGTGTTCTGCCTGCAAAAACCCCTCCCTCACCCTCACCTCTCTCATCCAGCTGTTGCGTCAGAGGGGAATGCAGTGACAGTCGGGCTTGAAAACACCCTTGTCAAGAAGGACGGTACCATGGGTTGGTACCAGTTGTCTGCCTGCATTTCAAGCTTGAGCCTTGGGCCCATACCATGAATCAAGACAGCCAGACAGGGTTACTCTCGGATCATCTGTCTGGGGCCTGGGCCAAAGAATGGATGGTTTTCTATGACATTAAGTTAGACAATTTTTACTGGCTGATAACCTTTGAATCAGACAGTTGACAGGCAATTAGTGAACTTAGTCTGGTTGTGCAGTGTCTGTTGTTTCCAGGCACTCTAATGAACAAGTAAGGAAGTGTCTCACACTGAACACCGGAGGACTCGTACCTGCAAAAGGAAATGCTCATGATTCTATAGAACAGTCTGAGGTCTCAACACAATTAGATTGTGTTATGGTAGAGTAGAACAAGAAATGAACCTGGAACAGATTGGGATCCCAATGAAAATAGCATAAACAGTGCAGAATTTTCTAGAAAAATATATTATACAATAAAGCAAATTATTGGTGGCCACACACAATGTCCACAGCGTTCCCCAGGTGTTAAGCACTGGCAGTCTTTTCCCTAGTGGTAGTTTCATGTGTGGCCACAAGGTGGCAGTCGTTACTGCAAGGTGATTTTATTTTTTCCACCAGAGATAGGACCTGACATTGGGAGTTAGAATTTGTGTTTTGCAGTAGATGTCTCCAAAGCAAAGGGTAAAAAGAATGTTCTCCTGTTTTAAGTCTATATGGTAAAGTAGAGGGAACCAGCCTAAAGAATCAAGTGGATTTTTCTCCTGCTGAGCTAGAGATATACAATTTTCATTTTGCTATAGTTTATACCTTCTCTCCAGTTTGCAAGGTCTCAGATTCCATAATATGCACGGCATTTATTTGCCAGACATCTGTCCATCTGTCAGAAATCCCCAGTGGCTATCCCCATTTGCTGTTGAAAAACTAACTATACAGAACAGAAAATGTTAGTTGCTACGTTACAGCAGATATATTACTTTGGAGCTACTCAGTTTGGCGGCCACGGCCTCTAAAATGAGCCACTAATCCGTGTGTTATGCTGAACTGTTAAGGCCAGCATTTAGAAGTGAGCCGAGGTGAGGTATTAGGGTCACACCCAGCTCTCTGCAAAGTATCATCTCATTATAGAAGCCCTTAGAGAATGGTTATTCCTCTTACATCCAGCCCTGTGGAATGAGTGTCTCTGGGGCCCAGAGACAGGCAGTGGGTAACTTGCAGAGGGTCGCCTGGACTGCAAGTGGGGGAGACAGGGTTCATCTCTGGGTCAGGCTGACCCCGGAGCCGGCTCTGTGCCCTGACCTGTCAGTGCACATGTCACTGACTCATCATCTGCTTCAGCACCTCCTGTCTGCCTCGGCTCCCCTCCAACCTGCTGCTATGGAAGCAGCATTGCCCTTGGATGTGGAAGACCCGAGTTCTTCCAGCTTTGTTTTTCTTGGAGTGGCTCGACCCCACCTTAAAAATTCTTTTGAGCTTTAAAGTTCTCATGGTTAACATGAAAGCAGGAGCATAGTGAGGACCAGAGGAGAGAGTGCAGAAATGCTCTGTACACGTGCAGCACTATTCACACATAAGACTCGCTGCTGTGATGACTGCCTCCTTCTTTACACCAAAGAAAAATGTCCTGGGGCTTCCCAGGGCCAGCACAGACCCCACATAGAGGGTAGAGTAAATACCCCAAAAGTAGGAATTTTGGAGCCACTCTTGTTCTTGGCAAACACAAAAAAATAAATTTCGAATTAGTAGATAATTTATCAAGCTTGCTTCATAGGATTATGAGCTCAGAAATTATTGCCTCCAATTCTTTCATGAGAATGCATGTTACTTGCAAATATGTAATTAAATTGCCATCCTCAAACCTTCGCCGTAGTGAAATGATCAGGTGTCAGACACTGTCCTAAGCATCTACCATGTATTATTTGCTCCTTGCACTTCTTACAACAGCCCTATGGGACAGGTGCAATTATTATCTTCATTTTGCCAAGTGATAAAGTACCGGGGAGTTAAGTCACTTGCTTAAAATCTGATATAGTAAATGATGGAACTATAAAGTTAGAGCCCGGGAAATAATGCAGAATTTATGACGATTAGTGGCGTGTATCCGTATCAGGTTCTGTTCGAGATGGTGAACGGGCAAACTAGGTCCTCCAAAAAGGGCCTGTGGGGAAAGTACACCAAATAACTGCCAGGGACGGCTCGAAGGTAGTGACATGATGGATGTTTTTTCTTCTTTGTTCTATTTGCTGATTTTGGTCGAGGGACTCTATTTCTTTAACAGTGGGGGTGGGGAGGGGTGAGGCATTACTAAGCCAGGGTGGAGGAGGGGGGTCCCTGTTGGGGTTCAGGCTAGTGAACACTGCCTTCCCCGCTCTTCCACGTTAAATTCGCCTCACACCCCTTTCCTCTTCATCAGTGGCCCTTGTGGCAGCCGCTGAGCCTCCTGGCATTTGCAGCCTGAATCCAGGCCTCCCTCACCCCCGCCCCCAGCTCCCGGGGGCTGTCCACTGGCTCTCCTCCTGGAGCCTCAGCTGAGTGTGGAGGGAGGGAAGAACAAAGAGGGGGCAGTAGCAGGAGGGGGAGTGGCAAAGTAAATACTGGTCAGATGCCTTAGTCTTTGTTCAGAGACCCAGTTTATTGAAGGAAAATTTCCATTTGGAAGATGCTCTGTGCCTGGTGCCCAGGAGCTGCCTGTCATGCGCAGGACCCGGGCCCAGGTCAGAGACACAAGTCATGCGGAGCCTCTCTTTTTTGGGAACGCTGCCGTTTGTGTTTGCAATCTGCTGTGTTCAGGTGGGCCACAGAACGCACGCTCCCTTCCTCGACAGGGACAGAAGGCCAGCGCTCTGGATTGCTACCCCCACCCATCCTCCACCTGTCCGGCTTTCCTCAGGACACCTTGCTGCCGGGGGGGGGGGGGGGTGTTGTCGGGGTGTCCGCCTGCCAGGCTTGGCCACGAACACAGTGCCCCTCGGTTCTCACAGGAACGCAGCCTTCCAGAAGAAACCACTCCTCAAATATTGGTCAACAAAACAGAAATCCTCCTTCCCAAGGTTAAGGTGTCCAGTAATCTTGCACACTAAACGCTGTCCACTTACACAACTGCTAACCGTGATTTCAGTATATTTGAGTTGTACGTTAAGTATGTTCTGAAAATCACCTGGCAACTTGAGTATGCAGGGATGTTACTCTCTATTTTCTCCGTTGCTGTTATGGGAAATATTAGCAAAGGAGTGTGTGTGTGTGCGTGTATGTGAGAGACAGACAGATGAGATAACAAGTCATGTGGCTCTGGAATGAATCTTTCAGAATTTTATCAGGCAGGCGACTACACTGCCACCTCCAGTGTCAGAACTCTGAGTTCTACTTCTGGCTTAACTCATAGCCCCTTTGTTTTTAGGAAGGTCTTGCATTTGATTTTTTTCCATCTAAGTTCCTCCATCTGGATCTGTGTTTTACTCTCATGGACCTGTGGGTCCAGAGAGTGACCCTGCAGTTAGCTTCATGCACGTGGTGGGTGGGAGGCTGCAGCCTGCCCCACAGCTCTGCCCACTCCCCCACCCGCAGCCCTGCGCAGCCACCTGTGGCCCCCTGCAGCCCTGCACAGCCCCGCCAGCCCCCCACCATCCCCCAGCCCCCTGCCAGCCTTGCACAGTCCCCTACAGCTCTCCGCAGCCCCCCACCGTAATCCCGCTGCCCCCCCACTGCCCCCCAGCCCCCTGCCAGCACCCTCCCCCAGCCCCGCCGGCCTCCCTACAGCCCCACGCAGCCCTGACCCATTCCAGTCCCTCCAGCTCTCTTTCCCTTCCCTGAGTGTCGAGTGGGTACTTGGCAGCGGTCACCAGCCTCTTTGTGTGCAGAGCTCCTGCCAGAGACTGGTCTAGAGGACGAGAAGGCACACTCGGCCCCTGGAGTGGTGTTACCCGTGGTGTTCGGAACTAGGGGAAGAAACCCTGTGACAGTGGTTAGGTGAGGAGAGGGAAAAGTGCAGCCAAAAAAGCTAGAAAGAACAAGGGTCTGAAGAGGCCTCTGTTAATGCCTTCAGAGAGCTGGTGGATTCTTAGGGCCTGAGTGGTATCCGCCTGGTGGAAGGGATGAGTGAAGAGGAATGGCAGCTGCTGTTTGTTGAGACCTTAGCGTGTGTTCTAGGCGCTTATATCCGTTACTGGTGCCTATATGGCTGTGCGTGTTGGCATTGCATGAACATCTATGCAATGAGTTATTCAATACCCAAGACAATCCAGGGTGATATAGATACTATTCTCCTCATTTTAAAGATCTGGAAACTGAGAGGTCCAAAGAGGTTAAATAACTTGTCCCAGATCACACAGCAAGCAAGCGTCAGACCATGGATTCTTCACCAGGTCATCTAGCTTAGTGATCTATGCCATGACCTTTAAAATACCTCATATAGAAATGTCTTCTCCCTGGAATATGTGCCGAGAATAGTGTCATTAGGCAGGAATAAAGACAGTTTTTTACATTATCTAGTTTTGCGGCCTTTTATGAAACACCAAAGGATATTTCCTCTTATCTGTTTAGAACTAGGTTTCCTCGTTTCCCTGAGCAATGCCTGCCACAAATACTATTTGGTCTGTGTATGGGTCATTTGTTATAGTTTGCCTTTGGCTTAGATCAAAATAGAACATGAGCCAGAACATGGTGTTTCCCAGTTGGGCATGTTCCCAACTTATTAATAGTGTTCCATCTGGTGACAAAATGCACATAGACCATCTCTAGGGTCTGGATTTCTTGGGGGGGGGGCGGTCATTTGGGACCTTTGCATCTGTCCTCTTGGGCTTTCTGTGGCTAAGCAGAGCCATGTAAATGAGTGGGAAATAGGAGAAGCTGGAGTTCCTGCTGTTCCTTTGGCTCTCCCTGATTGGGTAGGACTGCCCAGAGACCTGGTGTGACGGAGAGCTTTGAAAGAGTTGGAATGCTTTTCAATTTGAGGTTGTTCAGTTGTAACTGGCCTTGTTGTCACTGGCCATTGTCAACACTAATGATCTGGAGATCGTGGAGACCTGCCACCTCCATGTTTGGTAAGATGGGGCATGGACTGTGTGTCATTTCCCCAGATGTATCCAAGACTGGCCCTGGTCAGAATTGGCCCCGTGCTTTCCGAGTGCTGTCAGAGCTTTCTGGTGGTAAGTGCTTTGTTAGGGTTTTCCCTGACCGTGAGGGGAAGCTGCCAGACTATAGACGCTCCGGCCTCACCAAGGCGCTGTGTTGGAGCATAGGGCTTGAAGTGCCCGGGCTGGCTCCTGGGAGGAGAAGGCAACAGGCCTTTCACCAAATAGTTCAGTGAAAATCTGTCAGTTCATGATCGCTCTGAGTGCTGGCAAGAGAAACAGTCCTTTTAATCCTCGGTCTTTGTTGGGAAGAGAGGATTAGTACACACGGAATAGCAGGATATGGGAGGTAGTGTGGTGTGAACACGGTCGTTATGCCACGAGAGGAGAGGTAGTTAAAAATGAACACTGAGGTCTGGAGGAAATCGTCCTCGTGTGCCAGTCTTTCCTCAGACACGTAACCAGAATGGCTACAGGGCTAACCCACTAGCGTCTGAGCTTTAAGCAACGCCAAGCGGCAACCTCCAGGTGTTTCCCTGGGCAGGTGGGCTGACTCCTGCCAGGACTGACTGGCACGTGCAGGCCGGGGCCTCAAGCTCCACCTGTGAGTGGCTGCAGGGGGTCCACCCCACCCTGACCACAGAGTGGTGCCGTGTGAAACCCGACTGCTCTGGGTGGAAACCATCGACGGTAATATAGTCTAGGTTTGCAGCCCTTGAGTTCTCTGTCATTACCTCATCGCTGGTAAGTGCCCAGCTGCGTCCATCTTTTCTAAGCCCAGGAACTACCTACCCAGGGCCTCTCGTGACTGATCAGCCTCGCCTGCCAGTGTGATCTCAGCCCACCTGGCAGTCTGCAGAGTCGCTGCCGGAAGGCGAGGTGAGGAGGTGTTTACTCATTCAACACGTGTGCACCGAGTGTCCTCAAGGTTTGGGGCTCTGCTAGAAGCCCCAAGGGGGAGGTGCACAGCAGGGAACAAACCCGGGCAGGGACACCCTCGGGGAGCTGCTGTTCTCCTGCAGCATCCATGGGCCCGACCAGGCCGTTTGTGACGCCCAGTCGGCTGGTGCCCCTTCGGTGTGTGGGTCACAGAAGCAGTTCTGGGATTTCCATACGGGATAGGCTCAGAGCAGCCGTGGGCTTCAAAGACAGTCTAGGGGACTTGTCTTTTGAGTCTAGTTGGCACACCCCTCGCTTCATTAGCATCAGGTGTACAATGTAGCGGTTCAACAAGTTTCTGCATTATACTCTGCTCACTGCAAGGGTGGCTGCGGGTGTTGGCGGAAGGACATTGGTGCAGCCACTGTGGAAAACAGCATGGACGTTCCACATAGGAACGCCACATGATCCAGTAAGTCCACTATGGGGCATTTAGCCAAAAAAAAAGAAGACACGAATTTGAAAGGACATATGCGCCCCCGTGTTGATGACAGCGTTCTTTACAGCCAGATAGGGCGCTTGTCTTGAAGCTGCATTTGCATTTGAAGCACACCCCTGTTTTTACTTGGGTGCAGTGAGTGGAGGACCTGGTAAGGATTACTGGGGGGAGGGGTGGCTTAACCTGTCAGCACTGCCTCTGCGTGGCCGTGGGTCCCGTAGCACTACTGGGCTTGGGGGTCCAAAGCACGAGGCACGATAGGAAGGGCAGCAGCCCAGCCTGCTTCCTTGCTCCCCTCTGCCGTGGTGCAATCATCCTCATCCCACTGGGTAAACTGGTCTCTCCGAGGACAGCCCGGGCGTGGGGCTGCTGAGACACCAGCTCCCCCACGTTAACCCCGTGCTTTCAAGACTGACTCTGCTCAAGGGCAGGGGCCTTCTGTGGTCAGCTGATACCTTGGCCGGTCTCACCAGCAGACCCTCCCCTCTCTGCTGGAGGGCTTTGGCATGCTCTTGTCTTCCCTTCAGGCCACCCAGGGAGTTCCTGTTTCCTTTCTGTGTGAGGCATCCAACTTGTAGTTTCTTTGTCCTGCGAAAGAGCCTGCTGTGTATCTCCCTCCAGCTCACTCCTGCCCACTCCTTGAGGATGGCCTCTAATGATTTACTGCTTAGCTGTTATGAAGGGAGCCTTGGAACTTTTCCCAGAGTCTCTTAATTCCATTCTCATGGCGTATGAGATTTCAACATTAAAATGATGTAATATATAATTCCCAACCAAAATAAAGGAGGAAAGTCGGTCCTGCAAAATTCCTCCCCTCTTCCGGATACATGTTGTTCCCTTCCTGGGCCGTACCATGGGAAGCTCCTCCATCTGCTTCCTTGTGCGTCCTGTCACCCCCTCACTCCCAGGGAGCCCTGAGCTGTGATCAGCTTGTGAAGTGGGGACTGGCCCACGTCCACAGTCCACAACAAGCCCAGACCACCAAGGTCTGTCGACCAGTGGGTGAAAGGGAGTTCAAGGTGTGTCCGATGTCATCAACAGGTCAGGGACAGATATGGCAGAGCTGACCTAGAGATGGGTCAAAGCTTCTCGTCCGGAAGCCTATGGAATTGAGAGACTGCTCCTTAACTCCATCTGTCCCTTTGTACTTGGGCTTCAGAACCGATCTGAAAGCAGGAAGCTCCCTTCCACCTGGCTCAGAACTTTATCCCCACTACTTTGACCTTTGCCAACAGGTCACATAGTTTGAACAACTGAATGCCTGCTGCATTTTCAACCTTTCCAGTAAAAAATATTCACTTATTTGCATAATGTCATTTGCCCATTGCTAACACTTGGTGCAGAGTAATCCTTTCTACTGGGGGGCTGTCCTACACACTGTGGGATCAGCGGCATCCCTGACTCTCCATGTAAGTAGCACGTCCCTAGCTGTAACAACCAAAAATGTCTCTGGACATTACCAGTGTCCCCTGGGAGGAGGAGGCTCTGCTTGGTTGAAAACCACTGCCTTGTATGAATGTCAGGTGGTCTGTTCTAGATCTAAGAAGTTAAGTGGACTAAAAGATCACTTGACTTTTTACAGGGGCCAAAGCAAAGTGTGTCAAATCTTCCTTGTAAGATTAAGTATTACTATTTTTCTTTTTTTTCCCGGAGTTTGTAGACCAGCAAAGTTCCTGTTTGGGGGCTTGTACCGGTTATCAGAGGCTGCCCTGTGGCCTTTGCTCAGGCTAGGGCCCCGGGCTGGGAGGAGGCCGTGGAAGCACACGGCGTCTGTTGGGCGGGAGCCAGGGTTCGCGCCCGGCCAGCAGCTCTGAACGGCAAAGCCTGCTGCGATAAGACAGACGTATCGGAGCCTGGGGGCGGCTGGGGAGCCAAAGACGAGCTCAGTGAGCATATATCTATAAGGGGTTATGTTTAAAAGCAAAAGGTTGAAATAGCACAGCTTCTCTTGTTTTGGCATTTAATGATTATGCTTCTCTCCTACCATCAAGGTGTGGAATCAGTCACTTTTTATGAAAACCGTCTCCACCCAGAGAGAGGTGCCAGCCTATCTGTGAGTCAGATTCCCATCCCATGTGTGATGCATCTGACTGGATTTTACAAACAGAGATAATCAAAGCTTTAAGAAACATTTCTCAACCAGCCTAGAAAAATGTGCTAGCAGCAACATGAGTGTGCTTTGGGGGAAGCGCGCTTGCTATTTTCTTTTATTTGTTTTCCATACATGGGAATGCTACTTCAGCTTAAAGGCACAGGTGCCTTAGATGCTGTCTTCAGAGCGAGTACTCTCTAAATATTGACTAACGTAGACCCTAGCCACTGGACGCGTTGGCTGGGTCTCTGTTGAACGGTAGTATTATATCTGGCTTGCATTTTTAATTCAATTCAGTAAATGTTTCCTTAGCACACACTGTGTGCCAGGGACTGAAGACATATGGAAGAACAAAGTGTGGACCTGCCCGCTGGTTGCTTTCAATCAGGGATCATCTTTAATACACGCACCTATAACCGTGTGTATTAATACACGCACCTATAACCGTGTGTAGAAGAGAGTCATCGCTTGGCCCTTGCAGAGGTTGAAAGGGCTCTGAGACAAGATTGGGCTGTCTGAGCTGTGTTCTGAGGATGAATATGAGCCCTACAGTCATGGGGGCAGGGGTGAGGGGAGGACAGAAAATGGGCCTCCCGGACAGAAGCAATAGCAGTGCAAAGGCACAGAGGATTCAAATATGTGATGTGCCCAGGACACCCCAAATAGCTTGATGCAGCAAGATTATAGGAGAGGAAATGTGGGGAGTGAAGAAGCAAAGTCCTAATGGGTCTGACGTCCTTTGCTTAGGAGCTCAGCCTCCATCATGGAGGTGAAGGGAGCTGGCAAGGGTTTTAAGTCCAAGAGCAACATCAGATGTGCATTTTAGGAGGCATTCTCTGGCGGCCATCTGCAGAAGAAGGAGACCAGGGGGTCACAGACCTGGTTAGGATACTGAAACAGTGGCCTGTCAGACCTGCCAGCTCCATGGGGGTGGAGTCAAGGAAACACTAAGGAGGTGGAATTGCTAAGACTTGTTAGGGTAAGAGAGTGGGAGGAGGGGCCAGAGCCCTGGCCAGTTGGGAGCCTGGGGGAATCGAATATGATGAATTCACTTAGCAGGAAACCCAATGGTAAGATGTTTGTTGCTCAGAAACATGACTCAGGAGATTGGATTTGGTGTCCTCGGTGTCTTCTGGGTATAGTAGAAAGTGTAATTTAAAATGTTTCAGTGGGTGTTCATAGATGGAGAGCAGAGGACAGCTGAGAAAGGAATTCTAAGCAAGAGTGGGGGCGGGTGGCAGAAAGGCAGAAGAATAGAAGGAAGTGGTTTCATAGGCAGAGGAACCAGGTGCCCAGATGAAGTCGGTTCACCAAAGGGCTGGAAGCTGTAATTGGATCTGGGATGAGATCGTTGGTTCTGCTGTCTTAGGCTCTGCTCTCCTTCTTGGGGTTTACAGGGCCCCTCAGAACTCCCCATAGCCAACAGAAGCTTCCCTACGAGGTTAACACAATATCCTCCCCCCTGGCTAAGCCTTTTACTCCATTTGTAATCACCTGGCCCTCATCTTATTAGACCACGCCTGTTTTACTTTGGTCCCCCTGCCTGTGTGGAAAGGTGTGCATCTTTCTTCCTGCACGGATGGTGGAGATCAGTGTTTGGCCCACAGTGCAGAAAGGTTGGAAAGGGACTGGGGGAGCAGGGGGTGTCGTTGGCTTGAACGTATCTCATTCCCCAGCTAAAGGGCCAGAGAAGAACATATTGTGGCGGCGCTGGAGGAACCAAACTCAAATAGCGCGTGGAATGAATTCCAAATGGAAATTCAGCAGGTGCTACGAGCCCACAGAGCAGAGGAAGGAGCAGGGTCTTGGCCAGCAGGTTCCCAGGAGTCCGCTCAAGGCAGGCAGAGAATATTCTTGGCCAGATTTGCTACTTCTCTAACTGGGCAGAATGTTTATTTAGACAACTGTAACCCAGAATCTCCTCTTGGGAGGCGGACATGTCTAATGCATCCACAGATCACAGGTAGAGATGAAATCTTGCCTTCTTGAAGAGAAGGTTTAGGAACTCCGGTCACAAAAAATAACCTAAATAAGTAAATGGCATTTTTACTTTTTATCCTCTAGCCCTGTGCAAACTAAGTCCGTAAATATCTGTAATAGACCTTCCTCTATTTGGGGCTTAAATCGAAATCTTTACACAGAGAATTGTACCATGTGAAATAATGATTTAGAGGAATCCTATTGTGCATATTTTTAAGTGATTGAACCTTTTTAAAAAAGTGAATAATAAGCTAAGATATCTTCCTTGTAAATCTAAGTTCAGAATTTAGACTTGTGTATTTAAGTCAGAATTAAAACAGCATGCCCAGTTGACAATAATCTGTTCCAGGTTTCCAGGCTAGTAAAAATTATCTTTAATAGTAGTACAGTATAGTAAGTAGACTACTCATACCACATCCTCTCAGTTCCATTAACTTAACCGGAAGTCTGGCTAATTGTAGGACTCCATAGAAATGGCCCTGGGAATAGTATGCAGCTGTTAAAAAATCACAGTTTAGTGACAGAGTACATCCGGAACTATTACGTAATAGAAGTGAAGAAAGAAGGATGGGTTTTTCATTTTCTCTTTTTCTCTTTAAAAAGCAGCAAGTATAAGTAGGACATAAGGGGTAAATAAATTCTAGTTCAAAACTTCCTTGTAAATTTCTTATTTGCCCTGAAATCTCCAGTTCCTTGGATGCTGGAGGCCACAGCTAGTTTTGTTTCTCCTTGTATTTGGACTTCTGTCTCTGGGTGTCAGGATTATAGGTGATTCATTTTCATTTTATTTATTTTTCACTCGGTTTTCCATGTATTTACTTTATAACTACATTTGAACTATGCACATGCAATTACTTGTAAAAACAGAAAAACCAAAGCTTTATAAATAAAGGGAAATGAAGTGATGTGTCAAACAGATCTGCTTCTCTTCCTGAACTATCCCACTGACTATTTTAACTACGGGTAAGGTACTTCCCTTCTTTGCACTTGACTCACCTAAAATGGATGGATTGAACTAATCTTGGCAGTTCGTTCCAGCTTTTCTAATGTTCTAATTTAAATTGTATTAGAAAACAGAAAGGGCCTCCTGTCATGTTAGCCCCCCAGGTGCAGGCACTAAGCTTGCTGGTATTCGAGATACAGCGTTTAGATCCGGCTCTGCCTTCAAAGATTTCCGTCCTTTGTAGAAAACAAGACCAAGTGCACAAAGGCAGCTCAGCCCAGTGAGACTGGGCGAGATGCGTGTGGCCCGGAGGTGGCTGTGCCAGGAAGGGGGGGGACTTAAGCCCTGACACTGCTCCATCTCCAATCATATGTTGAGTGCTTATTTACGCTTTAAGGATCTTCTGGCTCATGTGCCTCACCGCGTGTTGAACTGCAAGTTAGATCGCCTCCCATAGCCTAGTCTGCTACGTGTGTCAGTGAGCCTTGTCACGTTTCATTACAAGAGATGGCCAGTGCATCCCGTGTCCTGGGAAAACACTCGGTCTGTGCAAAGAGCCGTGGGTCCCACCAGCTTTGAAATGCACCTTCCTAAGGGCTTGTCCTATTGGAGACATATTTCACCTTCCCAAAGACGAGTCTCTGAGCTCAGAGAGGATGTATCATGCCCCTGGACTCGAGAGAGGGGTGGCTGAGTGATTGGATTAGCGGCTGCTGTCTTTCGGGCTACACAAAATGGTAAGTCAAAGAAAGAAAAAAATGAAGCCATTAGATTCCTTCTCCTTGTTTCTTCCTTGAGGCCTTTGTAATCATTCTTAATGTGGTTAAATTGAAGTTGTTTCCAGTTCAGGCATGGTGCAATCAGATTTCCTCATGAGGGTGCTTTTCCACTGTGACCTCTTTGACGTCAGTCACTGTTTCCTGTTGATCTGAACTCCCTATTCACCCCGTGGATGACTTCGTTGGAGAAAAACCATAAAGCAAGGGAGCACTTATGAGAAATTCAACACAATGCCGTCTGTTACCAGAGATTTCCTTCTTCTTGCCCACAGCCAGTCAGTGGCACTCTGTGGCTTTTGATAGAAGATTGATGTGTTATTCCTTTAGAAATTATTCCAAAGCAATTCTTAGGACTTGGGGGAGTAAGTCTAGATGTGGCTTCTAGCTTAAATGTCACCTTAAAGCCATCACTAAATTAGTCATTAACCTTAAATGTGGTTTCTCTTCCTTGAATTATTTCCAAAAGGTAATCTGCATCCTCACCATAATACATCCTCAACTGAGATGTTTATCTGTTGATTACATGTAGGGACTAGGGATTCTTGCTTTAAAGAGAAAAATCTTCTTAATCTGTTGATTAGAGCAAATCAACTTTATGGAAGGGGAGAAGAGCTACTCCAAGAGGTCTCACTATAATATGTTAGCAGTCCATTTGCTTTGCAGTAATAACAATCATGATTATAAAGCTCTTAAAATAGAGAATATTATCATCTGAAATTAGAAAATTAGAGTGCTTGCTGGAACCGAAACCCTTGGTTGACGTTTTGGTTATCAAATCCAGTTTTGTAACCCTTGCTTAGTCGTCACTTCCCAGAAAGAAAAGTCCTTCATAGCTCAAGGCCATGACCATGCCATATGAGGAAATGCTCTGCACCCTGCAACTGGCTTGGCATCCCCCTGACTCCTCGAACCCTCCAGATTCCTGTCTCTTACCCACAACTGTAGTTTCGGCTGCTGTTTCAGTCCTGCCTCCTTGTCAGCCTGAGAGCCCCTGAGCGAGGCCCCATCTCTGCATCAGCGGCAGACAGCTCACTGCCCAGGACGCTGCAGCTCCCCGGGGGGGCGGGGGGGAGGGCAGAGCCCCAGGAGCAGCCAGCCGTGGTGGCCAAAGCCAGAGTGGAGGTAGCAGTGTCAGTGAGGATGATATTGGCTTAGGCTTCTGGAATCCTCGCTGTGTGCCTGGCACTGTTAGAAACTCTTAGCTTAAATAATGTAATCCTCACACACCTGTGAGTTCGGGAATCATATTATCCCTGATTTGCAGATGGGCGTTGAGTGAGAGAGAGAGAGAGAGAGAGAGAGAAGGGGAAAATAAATACAGCACAGCAAGAGCTGCTTTTGCATCTCCAGTGTCCTGGCTTGAGAGGCCACGTACCCTCCCCACTGTGCTGGGCTTTGTCCTGGTGACACCAGGGACTTGGGCGCTAGGCACACCCTAGAACAATTTCAGGCCCTTTGTATGATGGACTAATAACAGTAGTTTGTGGAGACTCTTCTGGGCCTGGCTCTTATGGGGCACTTTGCTTCTGGTTTAATCCTCACCTGATCACTGTAGTTATAGGTGTGGTTATCCCAGATTTATAAGGAAACTTCCCGCCCCTTAAGAATTGGTGTGTGTTTCAGTTAAAATTCTCCCGGTAGCAAGTAACAGAAAGCAACTTAACCAAGGTCATGCAAAAAAGGGAGAAGTGAAAATAAAGCTCCAGAGATACAGGGCGGGGTGTCTCATGGAACCTGGGGGCCAGAATCGTCCAGCTGTCTTCAGGGATCTGAAACTGGAAAGGCAGGAGGAACCCAGGGAGGTTCTTTCTCGGCTCCCTCGTGCTCCCTCATCTCTTGTCTCTGCCTCAACATGTGTTTCTGCTCCATTTTTTCTCTCTTGTCTTTCTGTCCATCCATCCATCCATCCCTCCAGCCATGCTTTCAGTACTCTGTTTTACCAAGACATTTCACATGGTCTCACCACAAAGATAGCCTCAGCTTCCTAATTCACGTTTCCTCACTTCCTGTGCCCTGCACAGCCTAAATTAAAACCTCTCCATCTCGGTTCCAATTTTCTGGGAAAGAGACTGGGAAGGGAGCAGCCAGCGTGGTCCCAACTAACTGTTTGCAGGATGTCCAGCATTTCCCCATGAGACCAAGCCAGGGCAGTTCTCTGAGAAAGGGATTTGTGAGCTGAACAGACACCTCCAAAGGTGCCCACCACAGTGGCCCTGAAGGACCTACCCCTCCCCCGCCCCATTCCTCTGCACTCACCCTCCGGAGGTGACATCACTTTGTCGCAGTTACCATCTTGGTATGTCACGACTCAAGTGTTTTGTCTCAAACTTTGTGCAATTGCTCATCAGCTTTAATTCTTAAAGAACAATCTTTATGAGGGGCTTTAGGGAATGCACACTGCTTGTACTGAGAGCCACTATCAGTTCAGGGGATATTTTTATCCCCTTTGACCTGGAGAAGTAGCAGCCTTGAGCTGATAGCCAGGACAGACTTGGCCCAGGCTGCAGCGGTTCCTGCAGCCAGGCAGGCGATGACAGGAATCTATTATTAACTAGGCATCAGCTCCTTGGCCTGCTGTAGTCCACACGGAGGCGTGGGACAAAGGGATTTCTGAGTTGCTTTTATTCCCCCAGGTAGTCCCTCACCCTTGTGAATGACTTGCATTTGTGGTTCGTTGAATGGGGGGCAAAGGTGGAGCAAGGGACAGACAAAGGGCTGGGCCTCTTGGCTTTAGAACTGAGATTAAACCAGTCTCTGGGGCCTTAGGTTTCTTACCATGCAGGTCAGGGCAAAATGTACCTTACAGGAGCCAGAGGCCTCCGGGAAAGCTTGCAGGTATCCAGACTCAATTTCTAGAAAACCAGACTTCAGAAAAGCTGGGAAGGCTTAAACACAGAAATCCTCTGCCTCGGGTGGGATCTGGAACCTCCTCCCTGCCCCAGAAGTGACTCACGGGCAACCTTAATCCCTTATGCGATGCCTCCCTCAACTCAGGGGTCCCAACAGGCGCTCCCTCTACTTGCTTCACAGTTGAGTTTGGGAAGCATAACTTAGCGTTTGTCGGGTAATCAGGGAGACGCGTTCTTAAGCAGCACAGACTGAGAGTGGGGTTGTAGGTAGGAGGTTGTCTTCTGCCTCTTGTCAGAACTTCGAAGACGTGCCTCCGCTTTGTAAGGGACACTGGTGAAATAGGAAAGATTTCCTTCAGGCTGCTGGAAGTCATTCCAGGGCAGCAACATCCAGCGGACTGATTTGTTTTTGTAGCTGAGGTCGTTTTCGTGTGTGCAGCCTGTCCCACCTTCCCTGGAGTCTTTTCCAAGCCAAGGACTGCAGCTGCCACCTGTTTTAGCCCAGACGTTGGGCCTGTCATGACGGTAGAGACCAAAGGTGAGGGACCACCTGGATTAACAGGTGTAGGGGGCCTGAGGATGAGGTGAAAGGAAGCACCCACCCTAACTAGCCTTTTGCTTTTTCTATCAACACTCGGTTATGAAAGTAGCAGTGTCACAGGGAGGCCCCACCCTCAGCCGCTGCAGCACTTAGGGACTGACTCCCTTTGCAGCCGTCATACCCTGCCTCACACCTGACAGTTCAGCCGTTCAGAGACCTTGGTTCCTCCCCCATCCAGCCTGACTCCTGCTTCCTCAGCCTTCAGGGCTGGGGAATTAGCGCCTCTTAGAAGCTTTCTCCACACCCCACCCCAGCCTCCAGGCTGCTCGGCTGCCCCTGCTCTGTTCCCACAATGACCTCTTTGTGCCTCCACTGCGCTTAGCACACCAGGGTGATGTTCTCCACGTTTCTCTGAATGTCCTGAGAGCAGGTGTGGGATTGCATTCATTTACGGTCCTTGCTCTCTACCCAGGACCTGGTATCGTGTGTGCTCAGTAAACATTCTTTCTTGTTGAGAACCTTCAAGGAAGCATAACAGATCTCTGAAAGCCTCACTAGGTACTGGAAAGCCTGCGTACTAGAACTCAGACCCTCAACTCCATGGAGCCCGGGGACCCAAACCAGAGGCGACTGCCTCTCATTTTGGACGTTACTCCAACAAGCCTGATGGCCTGGTTACCTCAGGCCTCAGAAAGGCCACGAATAGGGTGAAGAGAGGGGCATGTAAAGAGAGAGTCTCTTCTCAGGAAAAACATCTGGCAAGCTGACGAACACGTTTTTATTTTTCAACCTTGTGATATTAATTTAGGTCTTTGATAGGACAGACCATGACTTTTGGTCAAATGGTCATGATATCTGGCTGGCTTGTCTCGACTTCCTGCTTGCTTGTTGCAAGACTTTTATGTAACTTGGGGGTTGAGAATTGTTCTAGGTGGTGCCAGACCGGAGGTTTGAAATGAAATTCTGAATGAAAAGAGGCCCCTGTTTTCTCAGTTCTAAGGCTTATGACTTCGTGGCACATCACAGATAGCTGTGCCCCTCTGACCCTCCTGCATTTTCTGAGAATGTGCCTCCTGCTTTGGGCTGAGAAACAGATGAAAGAGTGAGACAAGAAGGCCGTATTTCCTCCCCCAGATTTGGAATTCAGCCCCTGCTCTGGCTCTTCAGACTTGAGACATGAGAATGATTTGGAGGGAACTAGAAATGGGTGAAATTGCCCTTACAATATCTTCATCTTTTTTGATGCCTACTGCCTTAGAAGGCCTTGCCCAGTACACTGACTTCCAGCAGCCTCAGGAATAGCCACTTACCTACTGACCCAGTTCCCGTAATCAGGTATTTCGAGCTCTTGGAATTCATGTGACTGCCAGTCCCAGCCACGAGGAAGGCGAACAGGCGGGTGAACAAATACATGTAAGGCTGACCTGCTTGTTGAGGGGTGGTTAGGGTGGCTCTCCTACCTGAGTCTTCATCGGGTCCCCCTTGGGCACCCCGTCTAAACGAACACAGCATCAGCGTCACACCTGCCCGAGCAGATGCAGCTCTTAGGTCTCCGTCACATAGTCACCCTCCAACCCGCTCCACCACTGCCCTGCTCTTTCCACTCCAGTCCTTCCCATAGAGAAAAGAAAGAACACCCTTGCTCATCTGAGCGTGTCCCTCCCAAGTCTCCGCTCCGCTTGTCAGTCACACTCAGATGAAGGCCCCTGGCTCGGTCCGATGGCTTACTGTGTTGAGCTTCCAGTTGGCTTAGATTGGCCAACCAGAAGAGTTGTTTTGTTATTGTTTGGTTTTTGTTTTCATGTGTGTGAATTTTGCTGTTCCATCTTTTTTTTTTTTTTAAGATTTTATTTATTTATTTGACAGAGATAGAGACAGCCAGCGAGAGAGGGAACACAAGCAGGGGGAGTGGGAGAGGAAGAAGCAGGCTCACAGCAGAGGAGCCTGATGTGGGACTCGATCCCGCAACGCCGGGATCACGCCCTGAGCCGAAGGCAGACGCTTAACCGCTGTGCCACCCAGGCGCCCCTGCTGTTCCATCTTTACCCTTACATTCATACTTCTCATTAACAGAGAGGTTTCGAAGAGCCAGGGGATTTTTTTCCTTCGAATTAAGGTCTTACTTAAAATCAGGAATAGAGAGGTCATGAGTTCTGCTTTCGGATTGGGAAGGCCTGATGAAACCAGTGGTGACTAGGAGTGTGAGCTGGGTGGCTGTGGACATGTGGCAACACTGAGCAGAACCAGGGTGCTTAAACCCACAAGGATAGATGAGTTCTGAGCACGCGTCCTTTGTGAACTGGCAAATACCAGTTTCCCTACTAAATGACCTCCCACCCTCCCTCCCCCAAAAGGATGGTGGTTGGCCGTTCGGGGTGATCACGCAGGCCTTACCTTGCGTGTCCCTTGCTCGAAGAGACCTCCACGGACCCCAGGCAGATGACCAGACGTCACTGCCTCCTTTACTTTTCCTTCACAGGATTTACCAGAATTTGTATGTTTACCAGGGTATATAACTCTTTTTTTTTTTTTTTTAAGTAATGTGTGTCTCCCACACCAGACTATGTGGCTAGAGGTTGTACCTGTTTTATGCCCTTTCTACTCTCTGTTGGATCCGTGGCACCTCATTCAGCACCTGGCTAGCCGTGGCCTTCATAAATGTTAGCAGAGGGAGCCGGGAAATCCATTGCTCTTAGGGGTTCCTGAAACAAAGCACTTTATAGCGTCCTCCGTCTTGGAGACATCACTTTTTCATGGAGACTTCACATTTCTTTTATTAAAGTCTTAATAAAAGCACTTTGTTCACACCGCTTAGTACTTAGTGCACTGCATGGGGAATCTTAAGAGCCCATTTCTCTCTCTCTCATTTTTTTAAACTTTATTTATTTGAGAGAGAGCAAGAGTGCAAGAGAGAGAGAGAAGAGCTCGTGAATAGGGGGGAAGGGTAGAGAGAGTAGCAGATTCCCTGCTGAGCCAGGAGCCTGATGCGGGATTCGATCCAGGACACCAGGAACATGACCTGAGCCGAAGGCAGACACTTACAGACTGAGTCACCCAGGCGCCCATAAGAGCCCATTTCATCTGCAGGGTTGAGAGCTCTTTCCAAGTGGAGATAGCATCGCACTCGTCTGCACGTTTCTCCTCCTGACTTGGGAATTTTCTGTTGGGCTGGGTGGAATTTCTAAAGCTGACGCCACTCTGAGACTGTCATTAGACCGCTGTTAGGCAGACTTGTCTACAACGTTTTCCTTTTTCTGTGCGTGTTCCCTGCCCAAAGGTGAGGGGCTGTTAGGCATCCCTTGCTTTCTGTGCTTTACCCTACATGTTCCAGAGGAAAGGCATGTGCCTTTCCATTTACGTTGCTCTCCTCCGCTTTCTAAAACCCCATGATTCAGCGAGGGATAGCGTCATCGTTCTCACTTTATTAATGGCGAACGTCCAAAAACAATTAAGCTCGAGGTTACGGTGTTTAAGGTGCAGAGCTGCAATGAGAACTAGAGGCTTCTGAGGCTTTCCTGCTTTTTATTTAAAGCAGAGAGCAAAGCTGTGTGGACTCACTTAAAGGAGACCCAGGTGTTACTCCCTCACCCTACCCCCCAACCCAGGGATCTAATCCCACAGCCCTCATGCCTAGCACTGACCCCGCCAGAATGTTTCACCCAGAACTCCATTTGACGACCTCTTCTGCCCATGCCACAGCCCAGGGTAACCTGTTGACCGAACTCTAGGCCGACGGCTACACCACGCTGGGTCCTCTCTTGTGTTTCTATCCAGGATCGTCTGTTTTTTGTGATGGAGTTTGTGAATGGGGGCGACTTGATGTTTCACATTCAGAAGTCTCGTCGTTTTGATGAAGCACGAGCTCGTTTCTATGCAGCAGAAATCATTTCGGCGCTCATGTTCCTACACGAGAAAGGAATCATCTATCGGTGAGTTTTGGTCACTGCTAAACCCCTCCCCTAATTCATCCCCTGTTTGCCCTCCTGGCTTCATCCACCCTTCCATTCTTCCTGGGAATCAACTGAAATCTTTTTAGAATTCACAAAGGTCTGAGTGTCCATTAGAATAAATGAATAACGTAGTGTTCCACGTTGCCTGCAAACCAGAATTGCCCCCGTGTAGTATTCATAAAGCCAACTTGAGCGGCTCCACGGAAACGGTTCATGAGTTCATACAGCCAGACCCTACAAGCTGCTGACCACGGTGTTGCTCTTTTTTCTGTTTTCATGTTGGAAGCGCTCCGTTCCATTTTAAGAATCCATCCCTACACCAAAGAGCGAGGTTATCTGTTGCCCTAAATTACCATGCTAAGAATCTGGGTCAGTTGGGTTATAGCTCAGCAGTCAAGGAGCTAAGAGGTAAACTGTTGATGAGCAGTGTCCTGCTTGATAATATTTAGCATTTGTAGCCCCTCCTGAATATTATTTGATTCCATTTCATGGCACACAGTCTTTTGAGTATAATATATATTTGGGGCTTAGGGGCGCCTGGGTGGCACAGCGGTTAAGTGTCTGCCTTCGGCTCAGGGCGTGATCCCGGCGTTGTGGGATCGAGCCCCACATCAGGCTCTTCTGCTATAAGCCTGCTTCTTCCTCTCCCACTCCCCCTGCTTGTGTTCCCTCTCTCGCTGGCTGTCTCTCTGTCGAATAAATAAATAAAATCTTTAAAAAATATATATATATATTTGGGGCTTAAAATCGGGTCGCCATTGTTAGATCTCAGAATGTAAGGGATATGGACGGATGAAACTTTATTCAGACATAAGATTAGGTAAGGTGGGAAATGTAGCAGTGAATGTTAGACAATGTTTATTCTTAACTTTTCATTTTTTCCGTGAGGTCAATGTCTTGCTTTTAAATAACATTGTAACTTAGTCACCACACGAACTCTTTCTTTCTCTTGACATGCAATTGTTGCTTTCCTTTGAGGAAAAATCATTTTTGTTTTAGGAGCATGAATGTCAAAGTCAAGAATTTCCTGATTGAAACTGGCAGTTTATTAGCCTTGCTAATGCTGTTCCCTTTGTGGGCTCAGAACCGTACTGACATCACGATGAAAGTGTAAGAGAGCTTTAAGAATGGAATATTCTTAAATATCCTAGGAGTCAAAATAGGAAAAGAGGAGCGAGGCTAGGAAAGAACACATCAGGGCTGGTCAACGATGCCAGAAAGAAGAGAGAAAGCAAAGCAGGTACAACAGGCATGATAGAGAAACATAAATTCTCAGCGCAGGGCCCTAAAACCTCAATTACATAGTAGCCCTTTGTCTCAGCCCCAGCTCTGAGACAGAGGAGGGGGTGCAGAGCTTCGAGCCAGGCTGGATACCAGTTGGAAGTAACAGGAATCTCCACTCATCCTTTGGCCACGGAGCTGCCACAGGTGGCTTTAGATGGCCTGTGTGTTGAGCCTTCTTGACCAGGCCATCTCTTCCGGCAGCTCCAGCATGGAATCGTTCCTGCCGCAGCTTCCTGCCCAGTGCAGGATTGGCGGGGCTTGCTGACCCAGTGTCTGACGGTGGAGGGATTGGAGGTCTTTCTGGTGGTAGCAGCAGACTCTGGGCCATGAGCTCTCCTTTTGTTCTCTCCTCTCCGTGGTTTATCCATCCATCCATCCATCCATCCATCCATCCATCCATCCATCCCTGCTCTGTTTACCCTGGAGAGAGCCTTCTTCACATTTAATTTTTAAGAATTATGACTTCCCTACTTGATGGGGACTTCTGTTGTAAATCCAAATAATAATATTAACAATGGTAACAAGAGCTACATGGAGCAATGTGACAGCCGGCTCTTTACCTGCATTTCTCCCCGATCCTCCTAGCACTATTATTATACAACAGTAACCTCATTCGTGTCATTTAGATGAATAACTGAGTCTTAGAAAGACTTAATAACCATACTGTTAACTAGTGTAGAACCACAATTTTTTTTTTTAAGATTTTATTCATTTATTTAACAGAGAGACACACAGCCAGCGGGAGAGGGAACACAAGCAGGGGGAGTGGGAGAGGAAGAAGCAGGCTCCCAGCAGAGGAGCCTGATGTGGGACTCGATCCCAGAACGCCGGGATCACGCCCTGAGCCGAAGCCAGATGCTTAACAACTCAGCTACCCAGGCGCCCCGAACCACAATTCAACTTACGTCTCTAACCACTGGGCTACCGTGTCTCCTGAGGAGAGACTTGCAGACTTAGCGCACCACTAAAGAGGAGCCTTCTTATTCCCCTTCTGGTGACAGGGCAACTTGAATTCGTGAAAAGGAGGCAGAATGTGTGTCTTCATCCTTTTGGACTGCTTTAACAAAATACCGTGGACTGGGTGGCTTCTAAACAACAGAAATTTATTTCTCACAGGTCTGGAGGCTGGAAGTCTAAGATCAGGGCACCAGCAGATTTGGTGTCCGGTCAAGGCTAATCTTTTCTCTGTGTCCGTATATGGCAGAGGGTTTAGGGAACTCTCTGCAGCCTCTTTTATAAAGGCACTAACCTCATTCATGAGGGGTCCACCCTCATGACCTAAGCACTTCTTCAAGGCCCCGCATTACTAATATCATCACCTTTAGAGGTTAGGATTTCTCCATATGAGTTTGGGCCGGCCCGGGGCAGGGAGGCAGGGATATGAACATTCAGACCATAGCAGTGGAGAAAAGCAATAAGGTCAAAACTCATTTTCTTGAATCGTTTGTTACAGGCTTTGTTTGAGCACCACATTACAGACTTGCTTTCCTGTGCAGGTTGTGATCGCTTCTCATTCTACCCATTTCATTGGTCTGGAAATGAGGAGGATGCGTAACCTGATGTCATTTCTGTGAAACTGTATCAGCCCACATCTTGAGAAATTTTATTTAAACTTTTGGCATCTGCAGTTCAAGTTTGAGAATTTATTTTAATTTACTCTTCAATTTGAATCCCATATGCAGGCTCTAACTGATATGATTGACTTTGAAGGGGACACATTTAATTAGGATAGATTGAAAAGCTATTTTTATCCTGTGGATTAATTTCACAGGATATTTTAATTCCATTCAGGTTACTAGCCTGTGAGTAGAGTCTTAAGGATAAGCCTTTGAAAACCAAGTCCTTGGAACTCACACATAGTAAAGGGCACAGTTGGGTCGCCCAGGGTGTGAATTTGATCCAGAGAGCACAGAGAGAAGCTTGGGAGCATCAGAAAGCCCGTTTATCAGACATGTCCTGGGATGGCCTATATCGGAGCCAAGATGATCTCGTGGATGATGCCTCTGACCTGTCCAAATACAGGGATACTCACTTTATAGTGCTTTGCTTCATCGTACTTCACAGATACTGTGTTTTGTTTGTGTATGTGTATATGTATACACACACACACACACACACACACATAAATTGGAGGTTTGAGGCAACTCTTGTTGAGCAAGTCTACCAGTGCCATTTTTCCAACAGCATTTGCTCAATTTGTGTCTCCGTGTCACATTTTGGTAATTCTAGGGATATTTCACACTTTTTCACTATCATTATATTTGTCATGGTGATCCGTGATCAGTGACCTTTGATGCTACTATTGTAATTGTTTTGGGGTGCCATGAATTGCACCCACATGAGACAGCAAATTTCATCCACAAATATGTGTATTCTGACTTCTCCATTGACCAGCTTTTCCAACATCTCTCCTTCCTTGGCCCTCCCTATTCCCTGAAACACAATGATGTTGAAGTTAATCTAGTTAATAACCCTACTGTAGCCTCTAGGTGTTCAAGTAAAAAGAAGAGTCACGTGTCTCTTACTTTAAAACAAAAGCTAGAAATGATTGAGTTTTGTGAGGAAGGCATGACGAAAGCCAAGATAGGGTGAAACTAGACCTCTCGCACCAGTTAGCCAACTTGTAAATGCAAAGGAAAAGTTCTTGAAGGAAACCAAAGTGCTAGTCCAGTGAACACATGAATGATAAGAAAGCAGAACAGCCTTAATGTTGATATGGAGAAAGTTTGAGTGGTCTGGATAGACGATCAGACCAGCTACAACATTCTCTTAAGCCAAAGCCTAATCTAGAGCATGGCCCTCACTCTCTTCAATTCTGTGAAGGCTGAGACAACGAGGAAGCTGCAGAAGAAAAGTCTGAAGCTAGCAGAGGCTGGGTCATGAGGCTTAAGGAAAGAAGCCATCTCCATAAACATCATAGTACAAGATGAAGCCCCAAATGCTGGTGTAGAAGCTACAGTGAGTTATCCAGAAGATCTAGCTAAGATCACTAATGAAGGAGGCTGCACTAAACACAGAGTTTCAATGTAGGCAAATCAGCTTTTATGGGAAAAAGATATGATCTAGGGCTTTCCTAGCTAGAGAAGAGAGGTTCATGACTGGTTTCAAAGCTTCAAAAGACAGGCTGACTCTCTTGTTAGGGGCTAATGCAGCTGGTGACTTTAAGTTGAAACCAATGCTCATGGGCCATCCAAAAAATTCTCAGACCCTTAAGAATTGTGTTAAATCGACTCTGATTGTGCTCTCTAAATGGAACGAAAAAGCTTCTATGGCAGCACATCTGTTTATAACATGGTTTACTGAATATTTTAAACCTACTTTTGAGACTCGCTGCTCAGAGAAGATTCCCTTCAAAATATTACTGCTCTGACAATGCACCCGGTCACCCAGGAACTCTGATGGAGATATACAATGAGATGAATGTTGTTTTCATTGACTGCAAACACAACATCCATTCTGCAGCCCATGGATCAAAGAATCATTTTGACTTCCAGTTCTTATTATTTAAGAAATACATTCCATAAAGGCTACAGCTGTCATGGATAGTGATTCCTGTGATGGGTCTGGACAAAGTCAATTGAAAACTTTCTGGAAAGGATTCAACATTCTAGATACAATTAAGAACACTCATGGGAAGAGGTCAGAATATCAACATGAACAGGAGTTGGAAGAAGTTGACTCCGGCTGTCATGGATGATGACCTTGAGGCGTCGAGACTTCAGTGGAGGAGGTCAGTGCAGATGTGTTGGAAACAGCAAGAGAACTGGAATTAGAAGTAGAGCCTGAAGATGTGATATCATGATCAAACTTGAATGGATGAGGAGTTGTTTCTTATGCATGGGCAAAGAAAGTGGTTTTTTGAGATGGAATCTACTCCTGGTGACGATGTTGTGAAAGATTGTTGCAAAGAGCACAAAAGATTTAGAATAGGACATAAGCTTAGCTGGTAAAGCAGGGGTAGGGTTTGAGAGGACTGTCCCCAATTTCGAAAGAAACTCTATTGTGGATAAAAATGCTATCAAATGGCATCACGTGCTCCAGAGAAATTGTTCATGAAAGAAGGAGTCAATCAATATGACAAACTTCATTGTTGTCTTAAAATTTTTACAGCCAATCCAGCCTTCAGCAACCACCATCCTGGTCAATCAGCAGTCACCAACAAAGAGGCAAGACCTTCCACCAACAAAAAGATTACAACTTGCTGAAAGCTCAGAAGCTGGTTAGCATTTTTTTTTTTAGCAATAAAGTATTTTAAAATTAAGATATGTACATTTTTTTAGACATAATGCTACTGCACAATTAACAGACTACAGAACAGTGTAAACATAACTTCTATGTGCACTGGGAAACCAAAAAATTTATTTACTCGTTTCAGACAGTTCAGTCTGGAACGGATCCTGCGGTATCTCAGAGGTATGTCTGTAGAGGCGTGGTTGTTTGTTTGGGTTTTGTCAGGGGAGGTGTTTATTTTTCAGCAAGTTACAAAGGTGGTGCCATGGACAAGTGATTGTCCAATAGGACTTCAGAAGTACCTTAGGCTCCTTGACTTTCTTCTCTCCCTTAGCCAACAGAGCCTGTGTGAGAGGAGAAAGGCCAGCTACATTTCTGTGCTTTTCCGCTTGACCCTGATTCTCAGATGTGTTCACTTGCATTTCATGGAGGAACAGAAGCCTGGTCCCCTGGAGATAGAGCAAGAGCAGGGTTTGTGCCTTTGCCTTTGGTTGGAAGGTCTGGGGCTGCCATGGCCCAGAGACCAAGAAGAAAGGGCCGGGAAGTAAGCAGTCAATGAGCCACTTTGCTAAGGGGAAAAAAAGACTATTCATTCCTTTGTCCTGGGCTTGTTGGCTGATGGGGAACCCAGATAGAGCTCATGAATAATTTACACGGCCATTGACTTTTTTCAGAGTCAAGTCCTACAGAAAAGTTAGAAGACAAAGGGGCACGCATCCCATTTACCTGCCCTCTAGCATTGCAGATCCCATTTTCTATCATGTTTCATAATCTATATTAAAGGGGAATTCAGCCATAGTTGACATTTCAACCCCAAACCCCTAAAGCCAGCCAGCACATAGTGGATTTGCTGTTTTTAACAAAGCACAGAGTGTATCTTAAATATGTTTAGCGACACTTTATAGAAGAGCACAGTTTAAGTTTTCATTCCTCCTTACCATTTACACTTGAACACAGTGCATTTTAATACACGCTTGGAACCCATGCGTCTGATCGCTCTGTGCCCTGTGCACTTGTCGGCATCCTGTGTGCATGGTAATCAGTGTTTACTCCTAAAGCCCCAAGTGCTTGCTGCGGTAATTTGTTGTTCCATGGTCCAGATGTGGAACTAACCCACAGAGGATCCAGACCTGAAATATATTGTCTTTTACATGTATACCTAACATGGCACATGAACTTTTAAAGAAAATCACCTTTGAGTTCTCCTCAAATTGAGAGAACAGTCTCTACCTCATTTGACTTTTTTTTTTTTTTAATTCAGAATTTGGGAAGATTGACAATCTCCCTCCAAGATAGATAGGTCTGTTAACCTAGTCTCTGAAAACAGTTACTGGAGCTGTGTGGGTATACCCATCTTTAATATCATCAGACTCTTGTTTCTCGAGGATATCATACCGGACCAACAGATGCCTTGCTGACTTCAGACACCTGTGAGATTTGAAATTAGCTCAGCCTAGTTTTATCTGGAGTGTCACCTCTGTGAGCATTGCTTCTGTGTCTATGAATTCACAGTTAATCTATTTTCCAACCAATTCGTGCATGGGTCAGTGATGACTACCGCACACTTGAGTCATTGTTTTCTGATATCTGTGTTTCCCCTTCTTGGAAATTGTAACATCTGTTACAACATCTGTTAGATTCCCATCTCCTGGGAACTTCTCACTCCTAAGTAGTTCTTACCAGCAGAATTTCAGGGTCCCCAAATGTCTTTCATTTGAGTCTGGAATTTTGGACTCTTACTGTTACTTCACCTATATGGGAATTCACTTCAATATTTATATTTATTGTACTCACTCTAGTGAGAAAAATCTTTTCAAATAAAGATGAAAGCCGAATTTAGGAGCTCTGTTTTCCCTTTGCCATTTGGTAACATCCTTCCTTCTGCTCCAAGAAATAGGTCTACTCTTTTGTGATCTGCTTGCTGCAAAGACAACTACAAATTGTCATTTGTCATTTTCATCATAGCCCTTGTTTCTTCAGGATGTGCTAGCCATGGGGTTCTCCATACGCTGGTAACTTTCATATCCGATTCTGCCTTTGAACCCTTACCTGGGATGGTTACTAAAACTCCAAACTTTTTTAGTCACATTCCTGCTTCTTAGCTTGTCATGGATTGCTCTGTCAGATGGTGGCCTCATTCAGTGCCTGCTCTTCCACCAGAAAGTGACTTCAAGATCCTTTTTCCAAGATGTGAAGGAGAGCTTAGAGGATTTTCAGCTCATTAGAATAGCTGGACATTTCCCCCAATGAAACTTGACCACTTTTCTCCTCCCTCACACAGTCTTTGGAGATATTTAGCAAGTGTTTATTGAGCATCAACTCTCTGCTGAGGATATGAGTACGATGATGAGTAAAACCAAGCTACTCCCTTGCGGAGGGTATGGTTGAGTAAGGGAGAAAGACATCAATCAAATGACCACACTAATAGAAAACCGCAGTGGTGACCAGTGCCATGAAGAAGAGGAGTGCATTGCAATGAGTGAGAACTTCTAATACAGTGATTCAGTCTGGTCAGAGAAAGACAGAAGAGTTTTCTAAGCAAGTGACTCTTGAGCTGAGGTGGCCACTGAAGAGGGATGGAAAGAGCATTTAAGACAGAAGGAATAGCAAATGCCGGTTCCCACTATCAGGAGGAAGCATGGGAAGTTCTGGAGCTCTAAAGGAGGCCAATGAGTTTGGAGTCTAGGAGGCATATCCTCCCACAATAGAATTTTCATTATCCTGAGTGTTCATTGTCATCTGATGACTTCAAGATTTTGTTAGACACTCCTTATAAGTGTTTTATTTAAAAGTTAGGTAAGGCTGGTCATGCTGCCAATTGCTGGAGGAACTGTCCATTCACAGTGAGTCCCTTATGTCCGGTTCTATGTGTTTATATTCAACAGTGGAATTATATAAATACTAGAGCCATATGAAGCCTCTGAGATGGCCTAGTGCCAGGTTCTTCTTTATAGATGAGGAAATTTCAAGTCTGAAGCAACCAAACAGTAAATTCCTTCTCCGAGTGGATGTTTTCTTAGGGTGGCTCACCTGTCATTTGTTTCCCATCTCAGGAAAAAAAAAAATACCACGAAAAGATTTTGTTTCAGTCTTTAACTTACTGCTGACATGAAGAGCTAGTCAGGACATTTAGAGGCAGAGGAAAATGCAGTTGAACTCAGAACATATGTACTGAGCTCCCACTTTTATTAGGAGATGTAAATACTAAATGAATAGATGTGGTATCTGTCCTTTGAGCCTCTTTCTGTGGATTGGGAGAGATGGCCCATAAATAATTAATGGCAGATGGGTTCTAGAATTGGAGTATGCCCGGCATATTATGAGAGCACAGAGAAGGGCCACTTACCCTAACATGGAGGTTAAGGCAAACTTTTGTAGGAGGTGATGAAAAGTTAAAACTTGAACAGAAATAAGGAGGGTGTTTAGGTAGGGGGCAAGCTTGAGCAGAAGTTGAGAAGCATGAAAGCTCATGGTGAGTACGAGGGTGGAGTGGAAAACTACAAGAATTTTGGAACTTAAATTTTGAGCTCTGGTGGAAGATAAGGCTTGAGGGGTTGGCAGAAATGAAGCTATGAAAAAGTCTTAACATTCTTGAGATATTTGAATTCTGTATCACTTAGGATTGGGTGTCGTTGCCTGTAATAGGAAATGGAATATGATGGTGCCTTAAACCAGTTGGAAATGTATTTTTCTCTCCCATAAAAAGTCTGGAAGTAGGCAGTCCAGCTCTGCCATGAAAGCTCCATGGAGTCATTTGGGACCGAGATTTCTATCTTTTCTGTTCAGCCATCTTCAAGGCCACCTCATGGCCTAATGTGTTTGCTAAAGCTTCCAGAGTCATCTCTGTATTTGTTCCAGGCAGTAAAAAGTGCAAAGAGCACTTCTCCCAGCTGAGTTAGCTCCCTTTAAAGAGCCTGAAATTCCACACATTACTTACCAAGGAATTGGCCAGAACTTGGTCTCATGACCGCACCTAGCTTCAGTGATGGCTAGGAAATCATTACGTGGCCATGTCCCAGCTACAAATCAGGGTTTTCTTATTAAGGAAAAAGGGGCAGGATAGTTATTTGATAGGAAACTCCTAGTGTCGGATGCAAATTTCATGCCAGGGAATTTGGGTTTTATGTAGCAGGTGAAGAAGAGCCTCTGAAGAGTTTTCAGCAGCTTGCCTGACATGAGTGGACTTACATTTCCTATTTATTTGGGGGAGGGCGCATGCAGACATGGACATGTAGGTAGCAGGGGAAGGTTCAATTTGCGACTGTTGCAGTGTTCCAGGTAAGAAGATAATGAGGAGCTGAACCAAGATGGTGATGGTGGGGCTGAGGAGAAGGGCATAAGATGGAGAGACGTGAGCAAGTACAACAGTCAGGCCTTAGTGACTGGGTGGGTCCAGGGGGTGAAGGAGAAACCTGGGGTCATTTGTGATGTTTAGGTAGGAGGTTGAATGCCCAGCATATTATGAGAGCACAGAGAAGGGCCACTTTCCCTAACATGGCGGTTTAGGCAAACTTGTAGGAGGTGATGAAAAGTTAAAACTGATGCTACCATTATCTGGGAGAGATCATGAGCCCAGGAAGACATCTAGGCAGAAGAGGAAGATGACGAGATGTAGAAACATAATGTTAGGTACCTGAGACACATTCCTGTGGAGATGTGAAATGGGCCGGTGGATATGAGTCTGAAGCTCAGTGAAAAAGATGGGCTGAAACACATATTTAGAAATCATCAGGGCATAGCTATTAGTTCAGATCATGGAGACTAGATGACATCGCCCAACAAGAGTGTCTTAAATGGAACGGTGAGCCAAGGACAGAACCCTAGGAAACCAGACCCCATTAGAAATCTGCCTAAATTTGGCTCTGGGGCTTACAAAATTTTTTTGATATATTGTGTCATTTAGAGTAAGTGTTCCCCAAAGTACAATTCCATTTAAATTGCAATGCTTATAAGAGAATAGAAAAAGATCACTTATATATTCTTTCAACGGAAAGAATGCTGGGCTTGGTTTTCAGAAGTTCTGGGTGCTAGACCCAGCCCTGATTCCTGCTGGTCCTGGGGGAGTGGGCAGGTTGCAGAACGCTTTGCCCATCTATACATTGACATGGCTTCCCTGCAGTGTTTCCATGAAGCTCAGATCAGATGAAAGTGAAAATGTGAAAGCTCTTTGAAACATGCCATGTCGATATAAGAGGTTATTCTTTGTATACAGGCTGTCAGATGATTTGCGTTTTCTTTGTAGCATGGGTTGAGTTGAAATTATCCCTAAGATGCTTCCTCAATGACAGGGAATCATTTACAGAAATTGGAGTTGTAGCTTGTGAATATCAACCCTCCGAAGACCAGTCTTTTTATAGTAAACTAAATTGTGTTTTCCTTTCAAACCAAATCATTTTCTTTCTATTTAAGCAATATGTTGAAATTGTGTGTACTTAGTATAGTTAAACCACGTACTTATCCTAAATCCTTAAGATAGTTTCCTTAAGAGGTCCTGGAGCATATGGGACAGATTGTAATACCTGGAGACTATGCTTTTGCATTTTGTTTAACTTTTAACTCTCTAATGTACGGGGGGAGCAGTTGAATTCATTTGGGATTTGCCTTTTCCAGTATTGAAGCAAATTTTTGGCTTTTCATTTGAGGGGAGATTCAAGAACTTTTTTTGGACCATTACTGGAGCCCGTATCCTGGCAGCTTAGTCCCAGCAATGCAGTTTCTCGAGGGACTAAGATTAATGGCAGAAAGAAATTTCAGCCCTGAAACATTTTGTTTCCGTACTTCACTTTCTGTTCTTATTAAATCAGAATCCTGATCCTGGCATACCACATCCGCGTTGGACCTTTCGCATCAACAAGGGCTGTGGTTATTCGGAACTGATGGATAAATGTGTTAATTGATGCCACTCACTGTTGAAATCTGATCACCAGTTTTGTTCTTCTCCTCACCAAATTGTTCAAGCAGTCTACTGCTTTATTAGAATTAAAGACAATCTTGGATTTATTTGCTAAGCAATAAAAATACAGTCACTTGGTCTTTAGGTATCAGGTGAACATTTGTAAAAAGTGGTTCAGTTGTACAGTTCAACAAATGTTCATGAAATGCCTACTCAGTGCAAAGCTTTATGTCAGGTCCCCAGAGAGTAAAAGAAGACTAAGGAAAGGTCTTCCCTCAAGCTTGGGGTATTTATTCAATCCTTTAACACATATGTGTTAAGCACCTACCGTGTGCGAGGCACTGTGCTAAGCTCTGGAAACAAATCAGACAAACCCCACCCCATTCTCAAGGAGCTTAAATTCTAGCACAGATAGTCAGTTAAACAAAAAGTGAATATATTGAATGTCAGGGCAATAAATTCTATGGAGCAAAAGTTGCGTAAGGGGAAGATAAAGTTCAGGGAGAATAGGACATTTGAGGAGATGAGCAGAGACCTAAGGACATGAGGAAGCAAGCTCTGTGTTAATATCTGGGGGAAGAACTTTCCAGGCAGAAGGAATGGCAAGAACACAAAGCTGTTGGGATGGGAGTGTGTTCTGCAGAGCCAAGGAATGGCAGAGAGAATAATGGGCTGCAGCAGGAGGGAGAGGACCCGAGTGCTCTCGCCTTGGTTCTGCGATACGGAATAACGGCCACATGTACTTAGCATTTCTCTCTAAGGGCCAATATCTCTGTAAGGAGTTTCTATGTAATGAATTTTGACCTCTTAGGACATCTCTCCAAGGCAAATGGTAATATCCCTATTTTACACGTAAGGAAACTTGAGGCTCTGGGAAGCAAAATAACTGTTCAAGGTCACACAGTATGTGATGGAACTCTACAATCCCACCTCAGTTTGGAATCCATGAAGGTGCCGAGTTCCTCAACCAACAGGCCTTTGCAGGTGCACAGAATGCTCTCTGCTCTCTCTGCCAGGCTAACTCCTTACCCCCTTAGCCACTAGCTAGCTTAGGTGCCTGTCCCGTCTGCTCCTGCGGCATCCTGTAAGACCTGCCCTGTCACGCTTTTCCTGGCCTGTGCGTCTCTTCGTGTGGGCATCTTCACGAGGGCAGGGAACGTGCCTGGCTAACCCGTTGTCTGTCTCCAGCACTACACTAATCCAAACCCATGATTTGCTCAGAATTCGAGGTAGTGTTTTTTCACAAATGAAAGCCTTCTGAGAATTTGCTCTGCTGAAAAGAGGGTTGAGAATCCATACTGGTATTTTTCAACTGATCATTCTAATTTTTTAAGAATTTTTAAATTTGGGTTTTCATTTTGATTGATAATATAAATAATTCTTTCACCTGCTGTAAGGACACAGTTCTTCCTCGCGATTATAATTCTCAAATGAAAGTGATTTCATAGGAAAAGACTTGGTCAGTGCTTCTTCGAATGTTCTTTAGAAAGGAGCCATGCAGTACTCAAGTTTGAGAAACGATGGCGGTCTCTGCCATGATTCTTCGCCCACGTGTCTGTACTTGCTGACTTAGAGGTTGTATGCGTTTTTGCTTAAGGTGACGCTAATCCTTTTCAGAGTTACATTAGATCTGTTTGCTCTATTCAGAGGACTTCAGTGTTTATCAATTTCAATTTTTATGCCTTTCGACTAAAAGCAACGGTAATGACTTTTCACGGTCATTTTATAAACTGGACATTGCTTTGTAAATTTCTTAAACCTACCATATGTTTACGCATAATGACTGAGGTAGAAAGCCCAGTGATGTCACTTTTCTACAGTTATGTGTTAAGTTATTGAATAATACTCACACCCTAAAGTTTAAGGGCTATATCTTCAAACTAGGCTGTACAAAACTATTCTTCTCATAAAAACATATATATACCGTCTTCATGGGGTATGTATTCATTAATGAGAGCAATGATTTTCCCCTGCATTTAAAATTTTTTAAATAAAATTTATTCTTGCCTTTCTAATTATAAGAGTAACACATAGTCACTGCTGAAAATTTAAAATACAAAAAATAAAAATGAAATAACCTATATTCCTACCACTGACAGATAACCATTTTTCTTTTGATATATTTTCTTAAAGTTTTTAAATGTGTTTACTTATTTAAAAAGAAAGTTCGAGTCATACTATATAAACATTCTTAAACAGACTTTTTAATTACTTAATGTGTTATAACCATTTTCCCCTACCATGAAAGTTGTCTATGTTCTTTTTTTTTAATTTTTAAATTTAAATTCAATTGAATTACCATATACTGTATTATAAGTTTCAGGGACAGAATTTAGTGATTCATCAATTGCATGTAACACCCAGTGCTCATTCCATCAACTGGCCTCCTTAATGCCCATCACCCTATTACCCCATACTCCCCTCCAGCAACCCTCAGTTTGTTCCTCATAGTTAAGAGTCTCTTATGGTTTCCCTCCCTCTCTGTTTTCATCTTATTTTACTTTTCCTTCCCTTCCCCTATGTCCATCTGTTTTGTTTCTTAAATTCCAGATATGAGTGAAATCATATGGAATTTTTCTTCCTCTGACTTATTTCACTTAGCAAATACTCTCTAGCTCTAACCACATCATTGCAAATGGCAAGATGTCATTCTTTTTGATGGCTGAGTAATATTCCATTGTATTTGTATACCACATCTTTATCCATTCATCTTTCAAGCTAATATTAAGTGATGCAGAGTGGTCTGTCACGTGGGCCTACTTAATTCACAGTACATTTAAGTTGATTTACTATTATTAATAATGATGTGTTTATATTCTCATACACATCTATTGGGATCAGTCTTTGATTCTTTCCCTAGAGCCACATTCCTGGAGGAGGTCCTGCTGAGTGACATTGTCACAACAACTTTTTGCTGTTCCATCGCATGGCGGGAGAAAGAGAAGAGGCAAGCTCTCTAGTATCTCTTCTCGCAAGGGCACTAATCCCATCATGAGGGCCCCATCCTCATGACCTCATTAACTCTACTTCCCAAAGGCCTCGTCTCCAAATATTATCACATTGGGTGGTTAGGGCTTCAACATGAATTGGAGGGTCTCATAAACATTCAGTCCATATGATCCATTCATTCACACATGTATTTGGTTTTTTAATGTCTTCAATTACATTAAGCAAGGTGCTCTGCAACTACTTGGCCTGATAGTGCAGAATCTATATGGAAATGATTTCAGCCCAGAAGAGAGTAGCACCTGCTGGAGTTGAAAACACAGTGGACTGATGTGAGTGAACAGCTGAGGGTTAGATGACAGCTCTGTCATTCTTTCGGTTCACTGAGCCATGTATGTTAGTCTTGGAGCTATGTTTTCAGATGTGTTAAGACCAAATCCTTCTCCTAGATCCCAGTACTTAAGCCTGGTGAGATAAATAGCTGAGCGGAACATGGTGTTAGAGTTTGCCTTTTGATAGACAGTCTGCAACATATTTCTGAAGGTGGACGCTTTTCCATTGTCTTGCAAATGTTAAATTTTACATATTAGCAAACTTCCTAAGCAGGAATATAACTCGGTGCCTGTGCCCTGTTAGCATTTGACAAAAATGCTCAGACATTGATGAATTTCTGGGTTCAGTTGCAAAGAGAAGTGAGTGAAGACTGACAGGCAAGCTGGCCCACACCCTGGAGAATGCCATCACTGGGTGATCTGGGACTGGAGGTGTGTGCATGGTGTGCACGATGGGAAGGCGGCAGATTGTGTGGCCTTTCGTTTCTCCTTCTTCCCTTGGCACCGGCCCTCTAGCCTCCAGAATACCCATTCAGACCATCTCTTTCACATACAAAGTCACCACGCTACACCATTTTTGATACTTGCATTGAAACTTACTTGTCCCATGTCCCACTGATAAAATTCTAGAGTCTTGGGGTTGGAAGGGAGTTCAAAGTTATACACCCTTCTCTTTCAAAGCATGAATGCCTAACAAGCTGCCAGGTGGTTCTTTTTGTTTCTATACTTAAGCGCCTCCAAACAGAGAGTAGATTGCTACCTCCTCTTCTAGGGACCTATGGCTATTGGAAGTTTCACCTTTATACTGGCTCAAACAGTGTCTTCCTGTATCATCTCTTCATGGGTTCTGGACCACCTTGAAGGAGTAAGGTGAAAAAACACAGATCTTCTACAAGAAAGCCTTTCAGATATTTGAATACAATCTGGATCTTCTAATGTAGTTTACCTGTCAAAGAAGAAAACTCCAGTGGGGTGATGTTGTCTATTCTGGTTCTCTTGTTGCAGTCACTGATTTCTGAGCAATCATAAGCCATCTGTGTAATTTTTTCTTCTAGATTCTTGAGCCAATATCCAGTTGACTTGTTACATTCTTCTTCTCCCGTCAAACCAGAAATATCTGAGTTAGTAATTGGTTAAACTATGGATCGTAGTAGTAGTGCTCATGTTACCTCTTCCAGGTTGGATTTGGGGTTTAATTGAATTTTTTTCTTGCTGAATATCAGGGTAGCCAGCATGCCGAGAAGTTAGTTGTTGGCGTGATGTCAGAATAGGGCGTTCAAGGTTTCCTTCCATGTAGATCTTAGAGGAATGTAATGCCTGCTCCCTTTATAGTACAGCGTCAGCCTCGTTGTGGACATGAAAAGAGAAGGTAGTCGTGAACCCCAGAATGAGGGGTCCTCGGCTGTTGTCCACTCTGAAAAGGTGGGTACTTTTCACTCAGGCCAGCCAGTGTCTTGCTCCGGGGTGAACTGCCAAAGTCGAGGCACAGGGTGAGCACAGGTGTGGGGAGACCAGGGAGATGAAGAAGTGAACACCTCAAGTTAGAGGGACCTGTGGAACTCCGGGTCGAATGATCCATCTCAGAGTTGTAAATGCCAGGCTACCCGTTAAGATGGTGACCACGGACTCTAGGTTGGTTGCGTGGCACTAGTGTGAGAATGAGGCAGTATTGGGTTATGGTAAAGTGCGAAGCTTTGGAATCAAACTCAGATTTGAAACTTACTTCCACCTCGTACCAGCTCTGTGATTCCAGATAAAGGCTGTCATTTCTCTAAGACTTCATTTCCTAATTTTAGCATGGGCGTAACAGCACTACCTGTCCCAGGGACTATTATGAGCCTTCAGTTCGTGGAACGTGTTTATGCCAGGGTCTGGTATCAGTTAATGCTCTGTGCATGTTATCAGTACCAAGGAAGAAAAGGGATTCAGGGAAGAAACTCCAACAGTGAGTCTACCGCAGAGGTAGACAGATTCAGTAAGGAAACGGTTGACCCAGTTATGGCACAGCCCTTCTGTGGGGTTCCGTGCGACTACGAAAAGAAAGAATGAGTTAGACCTACAGTGGCGCCGGGGGTGGGGACGGGGCTTGTCCCTGATAGATAGATAAGTGAAGAAGAGAGAAGTTAAAGAGCAGTATGTATGCTCATTTCAGTCCCATTTTTTTTCTGTATTAAACAAGTAGCAAAAGCCGTCTGAACATAGATATATGTGTGGAGAAAGTTGTAGAAGACTGGAAACAAAGCCGTTTGGGATGGGGTGGACAGTTATTCATTTTTTATTATGTGTTTTCATATTTTATCACTGCTTGTGGTGCAGTTGTGTTACTTTTGTGATTTCTGAGAACAATTTTTTTAAAAAGAAGCCAAAAAAAAGGGGGGGGAGGGGGAAGATAGACCAGAGAAGAGGAGAAATCTCTCCATAAGGCATGAGAGGGGATCGTCAGCGGGAAAGGGTGTTGTCCAGGAGGGTGCGGAGTGAAAAGCCAAGGGACTCATCGTTTTCTGTCGTTTGTCATGGCTCCGCTAGGACTTGCATCCAGAGCTTTGCTTTGCTTTTTTGTTTTCATTTGGTATTGCTCCGTTTCTGGTGTAGGACACAGCAGTATTTCTTATTTCTTATGCATTTCTGTTTTATTTCTAGCAACTGAGCCAACACATGTCTGGGGGAATGCACTGGGAGAGAGAAGTGATAGGACGATGGGTGTAAACATGGTATTGTTTAATCTGAGAAGATGGAGAGGAATGTCAGTGTCATTTAATTAGATGAGATAATGCATACATATGATTAAAAAAAGAGAAATGTGTAGCTATTCTAAAAAGATTACAGTGGATGCTAAATCCAGCCTCCCAGTTTCTTTTTCTCAAGGCAACCCCGTTACCCATTTCTTCTATGTCCTTCCAGAAATGGCTTATGCATATGCAAGCTCCGTGTTTGAATATGTTTCCTATTGAAAGACAAATGGTGCTATCAGATACCCTGGAAGAACAGAGGTTTTTCTTAAGTCTTTAGAAAGACCAGCTCTAAACTGTGAAAAGGTAGCAGTTGAGCCTCCTTTTCTTTTCGGAGAATGGGGTGTGGGTGAGGGTTCAAACCTGCAAAGAATTCTGCTCTTGTTGGAGAAACTGTGCTGGTTTGTTCAGATCGTGTAACAGGCTTATAAAAGTTTATTGCAGTTATGTGGCCACAAAGAGAAGTTTATTTCCAGCCCTACACGCAGAGCGTTGCATCAGCTGTTATTTATAACTGGATTACGGAGCGGCAGCACAGACTTCCACCCTGGCGGGCCGGTGCCTGCCTTCCTGCACAAGGGGCTTGCTCGTCTACCAGCAGCTTCTCCACCGCTTTCTCTGCAAGGCCCTTGGAGTGAGTGCTGCCTGGGGGAGGGGGAGACATCCTATGTGAGCTCGAGGTCTCTGAGAATGCGGGGAATATGTGGAGGCCTCCAAATTGTGCAAATTAAGCAAGAAGCGGGTATTAAATCTTCCTTTAAATCCATGCAGTGAGAAGCCTTGCCCCTCCCAAGTTCACCTCATGAGGATTTTCACACTCCTTTGACAAAGAAATGGGAGTGTGAGCAATAGAGGAGAGCAGGTGACAGTGAGTCAGGAAATTCACCCTTCAGAAGAACAGGTCTTGTCATCACGAGCCCTTCCCGGGGTACCTGTGGCTCTTGCGTGAATTCTTGGAGGGCGGGAGGGAAACCTGTCTTATTTTTGTTTTTGTTTGTTTTAACGCCTACACTAGAGGGTGGACTTGAGAAAAATGCACCGTGGCCGTGACATTAACTTACAGCTGGGGAGACCCGTTTTGCCCCAGTGCAATCTGCCTGCTGCTGGTGGGCCGCTTGACCGGAGCACGAAGAAGGGGAGACGACTGGGGCCGAAAGAACAGTGGAGTTTTGTTTCCTCATCTGTGAACAGACAGGTTCAAACCTGTCAAAGGCGGTAACTGAGTTTCCTTATGACTGACTTCTATGTGGGGTAGTGATTTTTTTTTTTCCCAGAAGAATCTGGTTGAGTAATTCAGAAAGTTAAAAAATAACAAAAAAAGAAATAAATGCGAAAAGTTAGCCAAGGTCTGCCACAGATGCCAGGAAGGTACACACAGACTGGAAGCGTCTGTGAGGTCTTTGTTTGCTTCTCCCCATGCAAATACGCGGCCCTGCCCGGCGGAGCCTGAGTGCAGCATGTGTTCGGCTGCCATTTAAGAAATAGGACTCTGTTCTCCGCTGCTTATTCCTTGGGGTTTCAGAATGTAAAATATGAAGTGTGTATAATCACAGTTCCCAGCACTTCTTGGCATTTCAGCGTTGGCAGCAAGAATGGGAAAAACTGAAGCTTTTACGGCCAGGAAGGCTGAGTGTAATCTTTGTGCCGTGGCACCACCAGAGGAAGCGAATGTGTGAAGAAGCACTCTCCCTCTGAAGTCCGTCTGCGGGGCCGGCTGTACCTGGTTCGGTTCACGGCAGCTATTGTGTATTTTTATACTCTGTGCTCATCAAAAAAGAGGTAGAGTCAAGGGCTTACCATGCGTGACATAGTTCCACAGTATCTCCCTTGACCTGTAATCTAGAAAGGGTGGCCTGTGTCACACTGTGTTTAAAGAGGTTGACTCTAGAACTGACAATTTATCAGAGAAACTCAAGATACTGTACCTTCTAAGAATTAAGATAAAAACTCATCAAGGAGTTCAACACGAGAAAAATTCAATGAAGAGCAAGCACTTTCAACAAAAGACGAATTTCAAGAAATTGCTTGAACTTTGAGTAGGCTTAGATTCACTGAATTCACTGGCGGAAGACATCCTCAGCCCCCATGTCTTAGGTTGCCCAGAGGAGTCCCAGTTTGGTTTTGTGACCTCCTCACCCGCGCCCCCTTTCATCCTCAGAGTCCCATTTTGGACAGCACAGTGCACAGTCACCCTGCAAAGAGGTGTCTACATGCTACAGCTTTTTTTTTTTTTTCCTGTGAAATGGTAGAACCAAAGGAAAAAGGATATTTTTACAAACTGAGAGGAGCCCGCTTCTGGAGGAGGGGCATTCTCTCAGCATTTTCCTTTCAGAGACTATCGGCTCCTAGTCCATGAATTGGAAATGCAGCTACTAACCATTTTAGATCACCTTTTTTAGTGTAAGTCACTGTCTTGGTGTCAGAGACACATTGGGGAAAACTGCCTTTCCCGGAGTCCCATGGTTTACTTTCTTTGCTTGATACTTTAATATATTTCCGTGTGATACAAATTTGTAGTCATAACTTTATGGGCCTCTATTCGTCTGTTTATCCATGTATCCGGTCAGTGGTTCATTTATTCATGCAACGCATATTCATTGAGACCCACTTTGTGCCTTAGGATATCACAGTGAGTGAGCAGGATAGGGCCGGGACTCAGCCCACCGGAAGCAGGTGTTCCAGTGAAACATATAAAGACGTAAAAGTAACCACCAGTCGTGAAAATTATGTGGAAGGAGATAAGTGAGTTTTTCATTTTTAGTTTTACTCCATAGAACTAAAGAAAAGGGAAATGAAAGAGAGAGATACCTCTCCCCATGTGTCATCTTTGAATGTCTAATGTATTTTATCTGGGGTTCAAACTCAAATAGCTTCAGAATTGGGTCTGATGAGGACATTCCAATCACAGAGTTTTAGCCAAATAGAATTAATATGTCTACACAACTAAAGTTCAGTTTAAAACACAAAAACAAGGGGCCCAAGGCTGGGCCATCAGAAACTGTCCACACTCCATTTGGCCCTAACTGCTAAATTAACTTCCTCCAAATCCCCCAGATGTTCTTTTGCTCCAGATCAATACCCACGGGGCCTGGTTCAGTCTTCCATTTCAGTAGCTCCTCTTGTGGTTCTCTCAGAGAAAATGAGGCCAGTATTAGAATTTTACAACCACAAGCGAGTTTTTCCACCTCACTTTGGAAACATTGAGCCATCCCTCCAAAGTTTGGAAGACAGAAAGACTGCTCAAGAAAATCTGCTGGAAAATTTGAGAGCTAAGAGAAATGTCGGGAATATCATCTTTCATCATGGAATTTCTACACACTGCTGGTCTCCTGTGAGTCAGCAGGAGGAACTTCACCACATTGAGGCCTCAGGCCTCCGATCAGTGGGGATGCGGCAGGGTCCCAGCCCCAGCAGGGGTATGTGCAGGGTCAGTGGTGTCACCGTCCATGCCAGCCCCGGAATGCTGGCTCCTTTGAGTGTGTGACACTGATTCTCCTAAGCCAAGTTCAAACTCCCTGGGTTCTTGGGTGGGCTGTCTCTGAAAAGCTCATCTTCCTCTGTTGTTTTTCCAACATCCGCCTCCTGCCACTCTCCCAAAAGGTTTCTCTTCAGTGCCAAGAGTGGGTCTCCTAGAGAATCAGAAGCTATCCTTCCCTGAGACTTCCATGAAGGATGGGATAGGCCATCGGTCACCTGACCGCCTCCTCTTCCTCTCGATCACACAGTGACTTCCTAAGCAGACACTGAATGTAATAGTTCGGTCGTAATAGAATGAGAGAGTTCCTGGAGTCAGTGGCCTTCCACGAAGCCTCTTACAAGGCATTGATGCCTTCAAATGGAATTACCTAGACTCTGTTTCCTTTGAAGGTGAATCTATATGCATAAACGTCCTTGTTCCCTTTGGTCCCCAGCCTTTAACACAGCAACTAACTAGAGGAATGTGTACTAACCACTACGTTCCCTGGATTCCAAGAAACTACAGATCACAAGATACTGATAATTTTTGATTTGATGAAGACAAAAGTACTGGCAGTTGGCAAGTTTTTTGTTGCTGTTGTTTTGTTTTGGTCATTAGTTTTAAGGAACTTACCTGTTCCGGAGGCATTAGAGGGAAGGGAGCAGGTATAGATCTTAAAACCAAGGCAGTGCAGAGGTCGTAGTTTTGTTCTTCTCTACAGAGCAAAAAAGGAATGTTTTCCTCTGTAGGCACAGTGATAGAGATTAGCGCGGTTAAAGATATTGTTAAGGCCATCCTAGTGACAGCGAAAGGGAAACAGAAGCCCAGATGGTTGGAAAAAATGTATGATCAGCTGGATTTTCAAGTTCTTCCTTTTTTATGTGCTAGTCAGGCTTCTCCAGGACAGTATATAAAGAGCAGTGGTATGTGAGACACCCACATTTTCCACTGTGTCAGAAAAGCAGAGTCTGCCTGCCCCTCCTCAGTTTCCCTCTGGGTGAATTTGTGCTCTTAGTAATTCCTTTGCCAGAAACTGGGGAATCTGGTCTCAGATAAGAGTGGCTTTGGATATCTCTCAGTATTATATAGGGGAAAGATCAAAAATGCCCGAAGGTGGTTGAGTTTATCTTGCAAATGAGGCCCTCTATTATCAGTGGTCTTTCTCTGCTGGATTTCTCCTCTCTAAATGTATCTTAAGCAGTAGAGCCTGAGGACATTATTGCTTTCCGTCAGAACTTACAGTCACATTTTTTGTTATTTTCTCAAGACAGTGCCACTAACTAGATTTGTAAGCATCCTGTTGTCACTTCGTTCACATCCAAGTTCTCACCTTCTCAAGGTGAGCACGGTCCTGAGGAATGTTCAGATTCTTGTCAGGCATTCTTAGCCTGGATGGTGGGGCTGGGCCAGTCCAGGGTCCGGAGAGCTGGGCAGAGGCAGAAGGGGGCCCTACATCCTGCCAACCGTCCTCCCCCGTGCCGAGCTTCAGTCCCCTGATGGAGCTCGTGCTTTCTAGGATTTGCGTTTGATGCAGGTTGCGAGTTATAGCATAAATGTGTGTTTGTTTTAAATGGACTTTTCTGTTTGGAAAGTGCCCTTCACCTCCACCTGACACGCTCTAGTTCACTCATTTGTCCTTGTTTGGCTGGTGCTTTGAAACAAACATTTAGACTCAGAGTAGGCCATCCCTGAGTGGTCCCTGGGCTTTGTCTGATCACGAGGACTTTGCCATTGAGTCACTCATTGACTCTGTCCCGCACATCTGCTTTGTAGTGGGTTTGTCTCTGAAGACCAAAAGATAAGTAAAACAGGATCCTTGCCCTCAAGGATTTAGTCTACTGGGGGGCTCCAAGTGCATATATAAATTGACAGTTGAAGACATAGTACCATGAATACTCAATGTAAAATGTCATGAGAGCACAGAAGAGGAAGTTATTAACTCTGATGGAGAGAATGAGCGGAGGCTTTAGAGAGGAAATGGTATTTGAGCCATGGGTTCTCGTTAACAGCCAACTATGGACATACAGGCCAGGGAGACGGAGCAATAGGAATGAAGGCCTGGAGGCAGAAGTGTGTCCTGTGCCAAGGAATCATGAGGACTCAGTGTGACCGGAAGAGCAGAGCAGGGGGAGGCGGCAGTAGGTTGGGGTGAGAACACGGAAGGCTTTGAATGCCAGGCCGGGAACTGTGGGCTTTATTTACCTGTCAGTAGAAGCCATCAGAGGTTTTTGAGAAGGAAATAAACATAGTGTGTTAGACAGAATATAGAGGAGAAAGCCTAGAAGCCAGGAGTTCAGGTAGGAGGCCTTGGAATAAGTCAGGCAAGAAAAAGGTGTGGTGGGGCCCCTGGCTGGCTCACTCAGAAGACCATGTGACTCTTGATCTCAGGATCATGAATTTGGGCCCATGCTAGGTGTAGAGATTACTAAAAATAAGCAAACTTAAAAAAAAAAAAAAAAGAAATAGGCATGACTTGAAGCAAGCCAGGACAGCAGGGGGAGGAGGGAGAGCAAGGAGGACGCTGAGGAATTGGGTATGGGGTCTGAGGAGTAGACATTAAGGATGATTTCCAGATTCCCAGCTGAGAACTCTAAAACTTTTAACTGAGTGAAGACAGCAGTTGGGTAAAATCCAGGTTCCATCCTTTGTTGTTTGAAGGTTTGACATTCCTAGTAGCTATGCCCCCAAGTCAGTCACTCTCTAATTTTTCATGCAGGTCTGGATCTCTGGAGAGGGGTGTCACGGTAGAGATCTAAACTGGGGAGCCATCTGTCTAGGGTAATGTTCGAATCCGTGGGATTCAGTTGCACACAGCAACTGCACAGCTGGGCACGTTGTGCACTAAACAACTCTCAGGCACCCCGTCAGAGTCCTTGAAGATTTGTGTCATAACTATGAATTTTCTAGGAGCTGGTGGTAACATGTCTTCAGAAAGGGGAGCCTTTTTCTAATTTGAGCGAAGGCACCATTTGGTCTAGCGGTAGTTCTGGAAAGAAAGCTAAGAAAAGGCCAAGCACAGAACCTTAGGAAAGAGCCCGCCCTTTAAGGGAGAGTGGAGGAGGAGCCCACAAAGGAGACAATGAGGACGGGTTAGAGACTTAAGTAGGATTGTATTTGGTTGCCTTGGAATTTACTTGAAAACACAGCCTTCACACCGTAAACTCTCATCTGACTTCGGTTTAGTGACTCAAAGTAGAGCCTCCACTAATATTATCTGTCCGTTTTCCCTTTTCCTATAGCCACGGGGTTTGCCTTGACCCAGCAGGTGGGAGAGTTAACCGTCCCCATTTGCTAGGACAGAGAACCATCAAACCTGGGGCTCTGTTCCTGAGAGCCAGCGGGGGCTATGAGCATCACCCAGGACAACTAGCAGCCTCTGCAACGCCCAAGCCAGAGCCTGCCCTGTGGGTCCTAGGAGAGCAGGCCACGTTTGCTGTCCCTAGGGCAGGGCACTACTACCTCAGGTCACTCACCCCTGTTCCATCTGGCTCGGGCCAGCCAGGAGTCAGGAGCCGCTGAGGCAGCTCCCCGCCCAGAACAGGGAGAACCTCTCTGTTGGCCCTGAGTCCCACCCTCTGAGGGCCTGGCAGGGTAGAGGAAGCTTTTGCCTCCTGAGCCACACAAGAAAGAAAAGGCAACCCCAGAACAATGGCTTGGAGGCTGTCTCAACTTCCTTTTGGCAATAAACTACATTTGGAAGCTTACAGCCTTCCCCATGTGTGCCAACAGGATGGTATAAATACTTCTTACAGAAGAGAAAGCGTGCCTTGGCCCATGATTCTCTGCCTACGCAGACCTGTCATTGCCGCCTCCTGGCGCTTCTGACCTCATTTGTATCAGCGGAAAGTTATAGGAGGAGAGATAGCACCACCTTTCTGGCCAGGAATGTGTCAGGTAACCCAGATCAAAAACTCCAAGTTCACCTCTATGTCAACGGGATTCTGGCTCTAGAGGCAGAGAAGACACTGGAATGGTCGTAAAACTCAGAATGAAACTGGAGCCTCTCTGAGGGGGTGGACCTTGATTGCTTGTGTATCGCCTAGATCAGTGCAAATGTGCTGTTTTCAAAGGAATTCACTTTTTTCAGATCTTAAATTTTAATAATTTTCTTTATCAGCTGATTCTCTGCTTCTTAATTAGAACGAGGGTTAGAGTCCCTTTTCCATTGGAAAAAAGATCACTTGTCTCTGTGGCTTGCTTGGTTTTTTTGGGTTTTTTGTTTTATGTTCTGTTTTCTGGTTTTTGCTAACCATAAGCGAGCCTAGGTTCCCTGGCTCTGTACATCCAAGGCTCTCAGGAAGCTCTCGGGATGATTTCATACACTACATCCTCTAAATGGGCAGGTGATCACTTTACCCCTTTTAAAAAAAAGGACTCTGCAACAGAGAGGAGAGCAAAGACATGTTCTGTGGCGTCAGGGGGAAAATCCAGGAGTAGAACCCAAGAAGCTGAGGTTCAGGAAATGTGTTCCCAGACTGCCTTCTCTGAAAAACACAGGCACCCGGCTGGTTTCCAGTGAAATTTTGGTTTATCAACTTTCAAAAAAAGAAATTAGTTCCATATGATGGAAATCATGTTCTTTGGTTTAGGCTTAAATTGAGCTTTTAAGTAGTTTCTATGTAATATTCCAATCCCTTCTGGTTTTGGAGTTTTCCATTGAACTGAAGAAAAAAAAATCAAATGAGCTTTTCAACTTGATGAAGGACTTCAGGAATCTCATTATTCCTTCTCTTCCTGGACTGACCTTTTAATTTTATGCAAGACGTACAGGGGTGATTTGTCTTGTCTGGTTACAGTCCGCGCTGCCGTAAGGCTGCTTAATCACCAGGCACACACATTAGTCACCGGTTGTTGCACCTACAAGCCCAGCTTCCTTCAGTTAACTCGAGGACCAGCCTGAGCGCTAGAGAGGGGACAGTGCACCTGGACGGGTGGCATCAGAAATTCACAGCAGATGCAGAAAGCAGCTCTTGTCATTTCTTCCACGTTTCCTCAGCTCCCTGTCTCTACAGGACACCAGCTTGGCATGGGAGGGAGATACACCGGCCGGAAGGATCTTAAACATAAGGAGTATTTGGGTAAAGGGAAGGCAACCAGAGTTTAGGGTAAGAAACTTCAGGCTTGTTCAGTTCAGTCAACACTTAATTGCCCACTCAGCCCTGGGCCAGGCACCTTGTTCTGAGGTTAGCAGAAATAGGCATGGGGAGGACCTGCAGGGAAGCCAACAATTACAGTCAGCGTAGTCAATGCTATAATTAGAAGTATGCACCGCATACCACCGCAGCACGGAGGGGAGACACCAAGCTTGTCCTGGAAGGGATGCAGAGCCCTCCCGAGACAGCGAGGCTTCAGCGAGAGAGAAGTCATCTGCCCGGGACAGAGGAAGGTGCAGGCCGGGGGTTCCTCACACTGTCTGTGGTGGTAAACCGGTGGGGTTTTTCCTTTTTCAATCCATTTAGGACTGGTATTTTTATAAAATGTAATAAAAGTCAATCACTAGAAAAATAAAATTTTAGAAGGACATAAAGTAGATTCAACAAACATGAAAGTACTGTCCAATAGTTATAAAAGTCTCTAAGTGCTTACTCAACTTTTCTTCTTACTTCATTAGTACTTCATTTATTCGTCTTCATTCTTTCATTTGCTACTTCATTGCAGGCCAGTCGTGGTTTATTGGTGAGTACTAATCCAAGGGCACAGCAGGGCACAGGGGAGGGCAGAGAGGTCCACGAGAGAGCAGGGGGATCTGAGAAGAGGGAGAGCCCTGGGGCGGGAAATAGGGCTGCAGGGGCAGGCAGAGGCCCCACCGTGGAGCCCTGTGGGCGCTGAAGTTAGGCAGGGCCTCTTAAAGGTACAAGCATTCAAGAACTGACTTTCAGAAAAACAGCTGGCCCAGCCCAAAGAAGGGGCGAGAGCAGAGGTGGTGAGACCAGTTAGGAGAGACAGGGATCCAGGTGGGACATGACGGAGCTACACGGAGGCCAGGGCGGCGTGGTGGAGAGAGGGTGTCTGGTTCTAAACACAGTCGGGAGGAGTGATTGTCAGTTCTCAGTGATTGCATAGAGAAGTGGGGAAGGGGTGTCACCCAGTACCATCTGGTCATTTACAGATGAAGAAACTGAGGCCCAGCCAGGTGACAGAGCTGAGTCTAGAAGTTCTGCTTTCTGGCTCAGGACAAGTTTTCTTACCCCTTGACTAACTGACCAGACAGGATACCAGGTAATACCAGCATTCCAGCGTGTGCACCCCGAGTCTCCATGCTACCTCTGAAGAGAGGGAAGGTTGTGTGTCCTTCTGAAGGTTCCAGGTACACTGAGACACCAGCTTGCTCACAGACACCTCACACCCCTCCACCCCGCTGCCCAGCTACACTCAGCCAGCCTACCTGACCTCCCGTGCTCTCTTCTCCCAGTCCCTACCTTCATGACCGAAGCTACTCCAAGGTTCACTGTGTCCTGTAGTAGCCAGTTAAATTCATGTAAATCCTGTTTAGGCAGCTGACAGAATTTTTAATATCCTTCTTTTATAGGAACAAAGGTTGCTCTCACCTATAGGCCAAATATGAACAGGCAGTCACCAAGCGGAGCCAATTTTCCTTTCTGGTTTCTCTTGGTATCTCGTGACTGGTTTGGAAGGATTAATGTCTGGAGTAGGGTGGATTTGAGAGTGTGTTCCGAGCCACAGAGTTTCCTGGGGTGTCGACCTGGTCGTCCTAGGTCATCCCTGAGACAGGACTCCAGCTTCATTTTGGCTTCGGAAGTCCCGGATGGATGCCAGGGGCCCAGGACAAACCAGAATCCACCCAGTTTCCTAGTAGTGCCCCACATCCTCTAGCCTCACTGGGTCTTCAGAACCAAACCCATACCAGAGGGCTGGGGGGGGGGGCATGCCGTTCAGAGGAACAGCCGTTTATCAGGGACCTACTATGTGCAAAGCACTGTGTTAAGCACCGAAGAGAACTCAAAATAGAAGGATAGAAAAAGGAAAACAATGAGGCACCTGTCCTCATGGAGATCATATTTTAGTTGGGAAAATAAGAATCATAAAATAATAGTATCCTGGGGCAGGATTTTGGAATTTGCGCTCTCTGCCTGCCCACTCCCTTGAATCCCCATAACCTTTGTCGGCTTCCTGTGGCAAAGGAAGGTAAACACCAACGCAATGGCCGTAACAGAGATTCTTAAGTGTGAGCACGATACCTGGATTTGACTACTCATCTGTGAAAACACGCGATAAAAAATATTAGTAGGTTTGGACATGTCGGAAAGATACCTTTATCTATCATGGCGTTGCTTGTTAACAGTGAAAAATTGGAAACAACTTCTCCCAAAAGTGGCCTTGCAGGATCTGGATTTTATCACATCACTGAGTATATGAGGCAGTGTCCACTATTGGGTTCGTGTCCTAAATAATTAGGCAGGGAATGGCTAGAAAGCAAGGACTGGCTGCGCTGGCAGAGTTTTGACTGCATTACGAGGCACGGTTGCCATGTTACTTATTGGGAATTCTGTGTTTTATTTCTGGAGAATTACAGTTCCTCTGTCAGCTTATTCTGCTTAGAAAAATGGGTCATTTGTGCATTTGACAGACTGGGATGGAACTGGGTGAACCTCAACTTGAGCCAACCTTTTCTCATTGCACTGAGCAGGGCTGCTGATAGTGAACAGAGATCATTCCTCTATCTTTTTTATTTTTAATTCAAGTATAACCAACACACGGTATTATATTAATCTCAGGTGTACAGTATAATACTTCAACAATTCTATGCATTTCACAGTGCTTATCAAGATAAGCGAACTCTTACTCCCCTTTATCTATTTCATCCATCCCTCCCACCCACCTCCTCTCGGGCAGCCGCTAGTTCTCTGTAATTAGAGTCTGGTGTTTTATGTTTGTTTGTCTCTCTTCCCTTCATTTGTTTTGTTGTGTTTCTCGAATTCCTCAAAAAATTGCCATATCATCCAGTAATTTCACTCCTGGGTATTTACCCAAAGAAAATGAAAACACGAATTCAGAAAGACAGATGCACCCCTGTGTGAATTTCAGCATCATTTACATTAGCCAAGCTATGGAAGCAGCCCGGGTGCCCATCAACAGAGGAATGCCTAATTCCTCTATCTTAGCGCTTCAGTATTTGGTCTCAGCAAAGATGGGGAAAGTAGACGAAGGTATGGTGGCTGATGGAGCTTAACCAGTTCTTGAGCTGTTTCGCTCACGGCTAGCGCCGGGCCCCAGCACTGTATGCACATCTTACTTTGGCCCCGGGCTCCACTACCCACAGAGCAGTTTATAAGCCAGATGTGTCTCTTTATAATATAAGAGACCTACCTGCCCCAAATGCAAAAGCTGCCAGTGTTATTTAATATTTCCAATGTTTGTGTATCCTCTCTATCAGTTTTGATTCTTATAAAAATCTTGAGGAATAAGCCATGTATGTGTTATCTTTTTTACTAACGAGAAAATAATAGTTAAGGTTTCTCTAGTACTTAATGCATTCAGGCACGGTTCTAAATAATTCGCATTAAATAACTCAGTTCTCATGATGCAGGAACTTCTATCTGCATTTCATGATGAGGAAACAAGTATGGAATTGTCACGTAACTTGCCCAAGATCGCACAGCTAGTAAATAGCAGGGCCAAGACTCAAACCCAGGCGGCCTGGCTCCAGAATCTTTACCCTTAACCTTACACTATACTGTCTTTTGGAATCAGACAGAGGTTGGTTGAGTAACCTCTCCAAGGTTGTGCGGGGATTAGGGAAGGAAGCAGAATGAGGGAGGCACATGGGAGCTGTATTTCTCCACAAGAGCACAGTTGAGAATTTGCCCTTGGCCTCTATCTAGCCATGTGTGTGAGGACTGTGTGCTTGGCCACTAGTCTGAATTTGCTGTGTCCCCAGAATTGGTCACTCCGGATTTGTTACCAGATAAGATCATCAGCATGGATTTCAGTTCTCTAGGAAATATAAAATATACCCCACTATTATTGGTATATGAAACCTTATATTTGCAAAAGATCTTTAAATGCCTCTGTAATATACATATGGACATAAAATGTTGCCACACAGGTCACTTGTGGAGTGAAATCCAGGGTTGGTGACTAAAGTCTAGCACCTTGTGACCTTAATGGTTTTTTTTTTTTTTTTTAAAGATTATTTATTTATTTATTCGACAGAGATAGAGACAGCCAGTGAGAGGGAACACAAGCAGGGGGAGTGGGAGAGGAAGAAGCAGGCTCATAATGGAGGAGCCTGACGTGGGGCTCGATCCCGTAACCCCGGGATCACGCCCTGAGCCGAAGGCAGACGTTTAACCGCTGTGCCACCCAGGCGCCCCCGTGACCTTAATGTTTTAACAGAGAAACTGAGGTGCTGAAAAATTGAGCAAACTAAAGTAACCATTATTTCTGCATCAATATTAGTCCAGCATTTAGGCAACAAGAATGTTAGTCTCTCAAAAGGTCTCTTCATCAGCAACTTTTGCTTACAGGTTTGATGATACTTTCTAAGCTAATTAAGACACACAGGCTAAAAAATAATTTTCTCCCTAATTTTTGAATTATTTACTTTTAAGATCTTGGGAAGTTACAATGACTTTACTTATGCATCTAAGAGATTACTTTTATTAAGAATACTACTACATAAAATTGAAATAGTTTTTGGACAATGTATCCACATTTACTCAAATAGATTACTCAACAATATGGATGTTTTGGGAAACCTGGTTATAAGACTGAGTGCTAGGGGCAGAAGGGGTAGGTGCTTAGGAAGTAGCAGTGAGTTCTTCCAAAGGAAGTTTCTTAGGGGCGAATTCGATGTCTTCTGTGCGTTTTGCTGTGATATGCCCAGAATTAGGAGGAGATCCGTAAATCCTTGGAAAGGGACTCAGATGTGTGTTGCTGTCATATGTCCAGCCTGTGATCGGTACTCTGAAAATGACCTCAGAAATATTCCGGGCCTGCCCTTGGAGATTTTGATCATATTGGAAAAAACAAAGCTTTATGCAAAACACAATTAGAGAACACAGCAATACCAACTATAACCCAGAACTAAAATGTGAGGTTCTTAAAAAAAAGAAAAGTAATAAATAATAATAATAACAATATCATAAATAAAAAATAAAATGTGAGATTCTTATTTAATTCCAAGGACCCGGGAGTGGTTCTGAAACCATAGGTATTCTCTTGGGTTTTTCAGACTTCTGTTTAAATAGCTCAGGTTTAATCTCTGATGGAAAGAGCAGGTAATCCAATGAGACCTGCTGATGTGGCCGTAAGTTCTGGTTCAAGTCAGAAGTCTGTCTCCCCTCCCCTTTGATATTGCACAAGGCATTACTAATGTTGGCAAAGGTTTGTGTTTGGCCAGTTGCCAAAAACAGCCTGACTGTCCCTTCCTGAGGTTGGTGCTACCAACTGCACTCCTTCCTGTCGTAAAGCGTTCCTCACCACCCCACCTCCCCCCAGCAGTGTCCGCAGCCCCTCTCAGACGCTCCTATTTCTTCTCAACAGAATGCCTTCAGGGAACCAGCCTCGCTGCTGACAGCCTAGTACCCCCAAGTCAGAAGAGCCCTGGGTTTCCTCTGAGGGCACCAGCCACAGCTGGACAGGCTAAGAAGTCTCATTGTCCCTTCACTCGTCAGGCTGTGTATTTGCATGGATGCCTCAGTTGTGTGGCTAATCTTTCTGAGGATGACAGCCGCAACATTTAGCCACTTACTAACAGTAATGTGACAACAGTGGCTAACATTTATTAGCCTAGCGCTGTGTGCCCTCTAAGGTTTAAGAGTTTCATTCTGTGAACCTGTCTGTTGGTATTGGTGCCGTGTGTGCACATAAACCTAGCAGGATCCCTCTGCCCCGCCCGTCCCCACTCCACCGCTGCCCCAATTATCATTAAGATCACGGGGGTTAAGAGGGACCCGTGTTCTGATGCCTCCTCATTGGAAATCATTCCCTCCTCTGCCTTCCGGAGCACGCCCTGCGAGCAGCTGGCGGGGAGCTCCTCCACACCTATGCTATTGCTCGCTGGCAGGCTCTCGGAATCCCTGTGACTCTCTGATCCATTTCTTTGTTGGATTTCTGTGGCCGGAAGCAAAGCTGCCCTCGCAAGTGGTTTTCCATGGGGTCCGCTGCACCCAGCTCTCTGCATGGGGGAAGCCTGACAAGTCAAGCAGAATTCATCGTGTTGACCACCTTATCCCCCCCAGACTGTCAAGTGCACGTGTATCCTTGGCTCTGGCATCCTTTCTGTGTTGTCAGAACGAGGCCCAATGGTCAGGAGTCCCATCACCACCAGGGATCAGTCATCTCCTTGGTGTCTTTGAAGCCCTCCATCCTGCCTGCCTGCTTTCCCGCGCAGACGGCATCTGCGCGCTGAACGTCACTCGGTATCACGTAGGAAGCATTTTGGCAAGGGGAGTCAGTGAGAGAGGTTTTCTTGGCAACTATAAAATAAAAGTACTGTAGGGAGCTACTAAATAAATTTGTGCCACTTCAGCTAGGGAATTTCAACCCTCCTGGGAGTAGGGGTGGGAGGCCTGGAATGAAACTTCAGAGAGAAGGCTCAGCTGTCAGCTTGATGGCTCATTTACTGGATGGTCCCTAGGGAGACGTGTGGTCTGCACGCCGTGGACGTTCACCAAACTCATTGCCTGCTACATTTGTCCAGAGAGGCAACGGGTGTTTTCTTTGTACATTTTTTTTTTCCAGCCATAAGACAAGGCAAGGGGAAATTTCTCGATCCCTTTGCTCAAGTTAAATTGGTCCTGTATATACCCAGCGGTGAAGGTGGGAACACGCTGCCTGCATCCTGAGTGCATCCGCCACCAGACCTGGATGGAAACCAGCACCTGGCCTGGGGGACTTGTGAGTCCCTGGCCCTGTTTTAAAGGGAGTGTAATAGCCAGACTTGTACAGGGTCATTTGTATGCTCATTTCCCAACTTAAGTAGCTGATGGGAGAACTATGAAAGGATGGGGGAGCCTCAGAGGAGAGTTGGTAATACTTCCAGGGTTGGAAGTTGTCTTCGAGACTTTATTCCTTAGAAAACGAGTTATTTTACATTCAGCCTCAGAATGAGTGTTCATGTCTCACGTATTTGTTCCTAATTTGTTCCAATAGATCAGCCCCACGAAACCAGATAAAATGTCACTTTGTGAAGAGAAATGGCATGGGGACTTCATTTCATAATTAGGAATGTTGCTTTGTTTCTTTAGCAGGGCCTCATTTTCATGATTAAGTTGGTTAAGCACCATGGGGACACATCATGGGGCAGTTGAAAAATCAATGCCTTCACAACAATTATGTATTTGGTAGACCCTTCAGGTAATTTCAGGAGTGAATAATGAGCTTGTGGCAACAGGTTCGGAATTCTGAGCCCACAAACGTTCAGGTTCCGTAAGCAAGGAAGTTGATTTTTTTTCAACATGCCCTTGCAGCCTGAATTCCAAAAGAAATCCTTTCCATCTCTACCACTGGATTATATTCCCTACACATCTTCCTTGGAAATTATGGCCGTAAATGGTACAGAAACCAAAGAAAATAATTAAAGCCAAAACATGTAAACATATATTTTAATGACTTCTTCCAGGCTATCAAAATAATATGTAATTCCCATAAGAAATTTAGAAAACACAAAGCAAAGAAAAACTATTTATAAACTTATCACCCGGAAATAGACTTTTAACCTTCCCTCTTAGCTTTCCATCTTTCCTTCCCTCCTGTTTTGCTTCCTTCCCTCTACCTTCCTCACAACCATAATTAAGAGACAATTGAAAATATAATTTTGTATACTGCTTTTCCACTTAGAATTGTATCAGCCTGTAAATAAGTCATGAAATCCAGCAGCCATTAAGGAAAAATTGAAAGATTTGACTGTATAAAAATATGAAAGTTAATAAAACTTAAAAACAAATTGGGCAATAATATTTGCAATCTATATAACAAATCACTACTATCCAGAATATGTAATGAGCTTCTAAAAAATAATCAGATAACTCAAATTCTAAAATGGGTAAAACATGTGGACAGGCAACAGAGAGAAGAAATACAAATGGTCGTTAAACATATATTTTTTTAAAAGCTTACTCTCATTAATAAGAAATGAAGTTAAAACAATGAGATCATTTTCCCTAGCAGATTGGCAAGGATTTAAGGATGATGATGTCTGACTTGAATAAGGAAGCCAAATGGATGTTCTCGTACACTATTGGTGGGAGTATAAATTGGTGCAAACTTTTTCAGCAGTTCAACATCTGTTTATTAACATTTATATCCTTTGACACAACATTTCTACTTCTAAAAGTCTATCTGAAGTAAACCTTCCTGCAGGTGTGCAAATAATGTTCATTCCTCTCTGGTTTGAGGCTGTAAAAAATTGAGAGCCATCTAAATGTTCATGGAGAGGGGACTAGTTAAATTATGATACGCTTTTCTAATGGGATCTTAGATAACCATTACAGAGAATGAGACAGATCTATGGGATATAGAAATATGTCCAAAATATTTGTTAGGTAAGAAAAGCAAATTGCTTCATAATATATGTTAGTGAAGCATTAAGAAGAAAAGGTTTGAAGACTATGAGACTGTCATCATTTTCCCCATGATTTTTTCAGGAATGATTGAATTTTATGTAATGGAAATATTACCCTTGTAATCACAAAAGAAACAATTTTCAAAAGATAAAAAAGATAAAAATATCCCTACATTTTTAGTCCTTTATAAAATTTTAGCAGCTTCCATAAAATTCTGTCATGTATACACCATAATTTGTTTAGCCATTCCCCTATTAATAAATAATGTGGCTTATTTCCAAATTTTTGCTGTTACGTAAGATGCAGCAATGAACATTTTTGTAAAACAGAATACTGAAGTTTACGCGTACAGAGGCATCGCATCATGTAGCAGGGGTTGAGAGTTAAACCAAGAAAGAATCTATTAGATGATTTTGAATGTAAAAGGTTATTGTTTTCTAACCCTATTAAACCTTGACAAGACTAGGGATGGCCCATTTGGAGGCAGAAGAGTTGGGTCCTTGCTTCCCCGGGCGCTCAACGGTGCCGCCCACCCTGGCTCTAATTTATCACCAGTATTTGTGGTCCCGGTGTGAAAAAGACCAGGGATCTTATCCTCAGGATACCCTTCCCATTCCATTCCTTCTCCCCAGGTGAACTCATCCATGCCCAGCTACTGACTCTCAGATTTATATCTCCAGCCTAGCCTTTCCTCTGACTTCTCGCCATGTATATCCAGCTGCCTTTAAACGTCTCCACTTGGATGTCTAAAAAGTAGCTCAGTATGTCCAGAATAAATTCTGTGAGCCAGAATAGGCTCACGCCTTGTTCCCTTTTACTGTCTACATCCTTCCATTACTACATCCCATTACTTTTCCCCCCTAATTGGTCTCGGACCATCTAGTGCCCTTTGCCTTACTGCCCCACCCTGCTCCAGGCCACTATCATTTGTGTCGTGAACACTTTAGTAGCTTGCCAGCTAGTTTCCTCAAGTTCTTTCACCCCCCTCTAACCTGTTGTCCGCATTGTAGCTGGAGGCTCATTGTAAAATCACAAGTTAATGCCATCTGTCTCCTGTGTATGACCTTTCGATGATTTCTCTTTCTTCTTGGACCAAAGACTGGAATTTTGACTGGCCCCTGCCTTATCAGGTTCCTGCTATCTCCGGTCTCATTCGGGACTCTGAGCCCTTTGCATATGGTTTGGCTCAGAGATGGTCCTCTAAGATTTGTGGGGTGGGTGAATGGCTGAACATCTTGCGTTAAGTAATACATGAATGGCACTTCTAGCTCATTGATGATAAAATCAGATATTAGACTTCTGCTGTTTCAGTGACTTTTCACCATCTTTTTTTAAGAGAGAGAGAGTGTGTGGGAGCACGAGGGAGAGAGAGAATCCTAAGCAGGCTCCACGCCCAGAGCAGAGCCAGTTGGAGCTGGTCGAGCCTGGAGGGCCCAATCTCACAACCCTGAGATCGTGACCTGAGCCGAAATGAAGAGTCGGATGCTTAACTGACTGAGCCACTTAGGCGCCCCTCAACATTCTTTTACCAATTTAACACAATCAGTCTTGCCTTGAAAAAAATCGCAAGTTTATGTAAACCCAGACACTCAAAATCCAAGCTAGCCCTAAGTGGTTTTGTTGTGAATTTGTGATCATAATATTAAATTCATTCTTTCCAGCCACCTCTTCACCCTTACCCACCTACCAGTCTCTTCTCCTTAGAAGAGAGCAGTGAATTATCTTCTGAATATTTGACCACTGGAGACGTATTTGCTGTGCACACCCCTATTCCTGCACATTCAAAGATTGGGTAAAATCCACTGAACTCCCTCTCCATGCACAGACTAAAATCCAAAGCAAAAAAAAATTTTTTTGGTAAAATTTTGATTATGCATTTCATAACGATGTGCACAAAAATGCCCCTTTGTCATAATTCAGTCTTGGGATATTTACTGATTATCAGATAGTTCTTATTTCAATTGGGGACGTGTTCTCAGGAAATAATCCACTAGCAGGATTAGCCGACAGTGTAATACCAGGATATAAAAGAGTGATTGCCTGCTATGGTGGGTTACGCGCCCGTGCTTTAGAGGGAGCTGAGCAGACCTGAGTGTGAATCCTGGATTTACCCCTGGGTAACTAAATAATGCTGCTGTAGATCCTAGTTCAGAGGGTTGTTACGAGCATAAAATAATATGGTTAAAGCACTTACCATCTAGTGAACATTCCGTGTGTGTTAGGTACTATCATACTATTATTCTTATCCACAGAATCTTTTTTCAGGTTCTCTGGACACAGGCACACACATACCCAAATGAGCAGACAAAAAGCAATATACCTGTAATAGTATATTGACTGTATGTTTTATAATGACCAATATCAAAGTTATATTTTATTGAAGAATTGTTGTCTCTTAGATTCAGATATGAAAATATTTACAGATGAGATGATTTTATGTCTTGGATTTGCTTCAAGATCTGAAAAGGGATGGGTCAGGTAGGGAGTGAAGGTATACACAAACGAAATTGGGCATGCACTGACTGTCGCTTATGGTCTGCGATCACCACGGAAGTTCTTATAGTCTCTGTACATTTGTATAGATATGAAATTTTCCATGATAAAAAATTTTTTCAGATACCTTAAAAATAGTTACTGAATAGCCTCTTAGAGTCATTCTTGTTCAGGGAGCCAGCTCTCAACTCACCTTCCTTTATTTCTTTGGGAAGAGTCACTGATTCCAGTGATCTAAGCAGAAAGACTCATGTCATTCTGTTGTATGACTCTCGGAATAGCTCACGGTGTAAACAAAATAAATAGAATTTCTGAATTTCCTTTGTCCTCAACCAGTTGGGATGCTTCTCTGAAACCACTGAGGGCATTTTAAGTAACCCCAATTACCCAGCAACAACAATGTATAAAATAACTCTTTCTACCTTTCCGTGTTTATAGGACAAAAGCTATAGCTATGAAATACTGGTGCTCAGTGAGCTAATGAATGATGAGCCCGTAATTGTGTATCTGGCATTTTGGGATCTGAGCCTCTGCCCTGTATGAACTTGTAATCTTCATTGTGTAGCCTTGTTAAGTTTGGCTGTTGAGTTACATATTGGCATTGAAGGTTGTGGAACTACTCCAAAGCCACAAACTGACCTCTGCCTATTTTGAAGTCAGAAGTCATGGGGTGACTTTTTTTGCTTTTGCTTTTTTAAAGTAAAAATAATGATTACCCTTAGAATGGAAGCTGACTGTGGCCATGAATGGGTCTTTAACCTTTGGATCTATTTGACTAACCCCGTCAATGTTTTACTCTTTCATCTGGCTGCAAGCCCAAGCAAAAGTATTATGATTGGGTCCATAACTGCCTTTCCGAAAGTAGTTTCCCTTCTCCAGCTTCACCAAAGCGAAGAATTTGAACTTGTATTTCAGGATTCTTCTTTTCCCTCTGGAATCCATCTCTAAGGGGAAAAGCACATCCCTTTTCATAAGTTTAATTACTTTGGAACAAGGATCCCAGTGAGGTTTATGAAGCTTCCTTTCTTCCCCTAAAAAAAGACAGGCTCTGAGTTGGCTAGGGCAGCCCACTCTTGTCTGTCTGAAATGCTTCTGTTTACCTCTGTGGTCAGCACCTTCTGCCAGGCCCAAGCTAGAGTGAGGGAGGAGGAAGCCTTAGCTCCAGCTAAGGGGAAGACAGGTACACAGAGCCTTCCAGAATACAGTGCAGGACACAGAATTATAGAGGCATGAACTGGGTACTCTAGGGGCAACGTTGACTCTCCGGGGATATCAGGACAGAACTTAGAGAAAAGGTGTGAGATGCTTGGACGTACGGGCAGAACTGATAGCCTGGGATTATATTACACTCTTAATTGAGCCCCCTTGGGATTCCAATTTGGGAGTTTTGTCTGTTGGATAGCACCTGGTATGAAACCAGCAATGGTATTTCCCTCCGGCCTTATACAGTTCTGAAGAATACTGAAAATGAGTTTGAAATGTCAGGATTGAAGTGTGTAAGCTGCCTCTGCGGCCTCGGGCTTCCTGTGACGGGAATGAGTCGCGCCCCATGTACTGCTCAGGTCTGTCTTCTGGCCAGTGAGGCTGTGTTCCCGGACTTCTCGGTGCAGAGGGCATGGTGCTGGGTGGCTTACAAAACTGATCGCAAGCACTCGTCTCTCCCGGAACAATTCCTGCTACCCGTGACAGCAACTGAGTAATATCCAATTAAACCGCTTACTTGGGATGTTAGTCACAAACGCTTTTGAGCAATCGCAGGTCAGTTCTTGAGACCGTTGTAGGTTTCTGTTAGCACTTGTTTTCTGTTACCAAAGAAAATCCTGTACAAGTCCTTAGCAAGCTAACAACTTTGGGAAAATTCAGAGACCCAGTAACCTTGTTTGGCAACGCCAAGGAGCAGGCTCGGGGCGCAGGTCCACACGGGCCTGGCCGGCTGGGCGAGAACATGGTGTCGACAGAAGCCACCCCCAGGCTCACTGAGACCCCCACGGTCTTGCTCTCTCCTGCACCGGCAGGCTGTCATCTCTAACCTTGGCCACCTCTGATGTGTGCCATCACGGAGAAGCCAGACAGCCAGGCGCTAACAGGGCCTGGGGTCTGCGACCATTCCTGGGAGAATGGCTGAGAAAGACCTCACTTCTGGCAGTGGCCTCCCTCCCGAGTACACGATCGCAGTCATCCCAGCCACCACCCTGCCTCTCGTGAGTCCTCCCTCGCGGGGGTTAAATACGGCTTGCTCCTATAGGGCAGGGGCTGCGGGGGGAGGAAACCGTCTGCACAGATCACAGCCCCCTGAAAACAGTTGCTTGTTGGGAAGTGGGATTTCGTCTGGACAAGGGGACGAGGCCGGGTTTGGTTTAGGGTGGGAAAGGCCTGCTTCTGAAGCAGGCGCTCAGAGGCCCAGCACAGCTTGGCTTAGCCGCTCACTCCCAGGGAGGCTGCGGCCAGGAGCGCCGGGCGGAGAGGAGGCCCGCTCCGCGTTCCCAGCCGGGAAGCTCCTCCGCTTTGACCTCGCTTATCGGGCATTCCTAGAAAACAGGACTTTGTTTGCGTTCCTGGGTGTCTCCGGCGACCGCTCTCTGTAAGACCTGCGTGGTCAGGCTGTGTCAGCTCGTCAGCTCGCAGGGCACGGCCTGGAAACTGGTCCCGCCAGCTCTGTCATCACCTAGCCGCCTCTGAGTGGAACGTGATCCGGGCTGGACGGACACCAGTCTCTCCCTCAGGCCAAGCAGGCCAACAGAGCTTGGTTCCCAGAGCAGGGCTGGGAACGCGGAGCCGTGGGAGCCCCGCCACAGCCCACTGCGGGGTGAAACTCCAGAACGACAGGCCGGTAGCGACTGGGAAGACGCCCCCGTGAGGGGACACCATGGCGCCTCGGTGGTTCTGTGTGGTTCGCCTGTTCCCATGGGACCATCATCTAGGAACCATGAGGCAAATTTTGAGAGTTGACATAAGTTTTTTCCAAGATAACCCAAAGAAGCCTGTTACCTTTGAAGCGCAGGCGGGAAGCTTGCTTGGGAGGGTCTCATGGCCCACCCCACGAGCCAGCCCTCCGGGTCTGGGGCCTGGCCGTCCTACACAGACTGCTCTCTCTCTCTCTCTCTCAGAGATCTCAAACTGGACAACGTACTGTTGGACCACGAGGGCCACTGCAAGCTGGCAGACTTCGGAATGTGCAAGGAGGGGATCTGTAACGGAGTCACCACGGCCACCTTCTGTGGCACGCCCGACTATATCGCTCCAGAGGTGAGTGCAGCTTGGGAAACCCCGAGCGTTAATGTCACAGGCTGCTTTTGTGTCCTGAGCTCTGGGCGCGTGGAAAGCTGACACGTCCACACTCCCCGAAGCCTCATTGGGTGAATGATGCCTGAAAATGTCCTTGGTTCCAATAAAGAACAGTTTGGGTTAAAAAATTTTTTTGTAAACCTTGCAATTGCTTTAGGCATTAGCCACGAACGAGGACAAAGTGTGCTCTACTCAGAGCTATTTGTTTTCCTTTTTGTCTCTACTCAGTGCTTTGATCCCAGCCCCGTTTAGCAGAAGTAAAGTTCCTCAGTCTTTCCCATGCGAGTGAGCCCAACCCCCTCCTCCCTCTACAGGGACGCAGCGCCCAAACCCTTTCTGTTTTGGATCTGCACGTGCCATTACCTTGGCCGAAACAGGCCATAAAGGTTTGATCACCTGGATGAAAAGTCCTCGGAGTTGAACCACAGAGAAAACAGACCGCCCTCTAGAGATGAACTGAAACCTATTTCCTAATGCATCGTTTCCCCTAGTCCTGCAGGACACATTCGTTAGTCAGCTGTTCTCCCACTGCCCCCTGCACAGATCCTCCAGGAAATGCTCTACGGACCTGCAGTAGATTGGTGGGCGATGGGCGTGCTGCTGTACGAGATGCTCTGTGGTCACGCGCCCTTTGAGGCGGAGAACGAAGACGACCTCTTTGAGGCCATCCTGAATGATGAAGTGGTCTACCCTACGTGGCTCCATGAAGATGCCACAGGGATCCTGAAATCTGTAAGTTTGGCCTAGGCTTCCAGCTCCCGGCCTACCGCCAACCAGCTGGCTGTGTGTCCTTCTCTGTGTTCTTCCAGTACCTCGCGCTGGTCAGCTCCCAGTGCTAACTGTAGTGTATGCTTTAATCTGCAGAATCAAAGAACCAGAGTTCTCTTGGAGTGTTTTCCTCTGTTATGCAATAATTCTTTCTGGGCCAACTGTGAGCCATGGATAACGTTTGCCAAATATCAAGTATTTTTAGCACTCGTGGCCCTAGCGTAGGTGCAGTGATGCACCCCCTTCATACAGTCGGGACACGCCGGGGGGTTGTGTCAGATGAATGCCATTCCTGGTTTGTTCGGGTATTGACGGTGTTTCTGGGATGAAGGGGTCTTTCCCTGCGTGCTGGGCAAGGCCGGGAGAGGTTTTCCAAACTTCTGCAGATGCCTTTTGGGTCCCTATTATTCTGCTGAATAACAAGTGAGGTGCCAGGCCCAGATTCCGGTGCAGTGAGGTTAATGTATCATGAGCAGTCTTTTTCGCGTGCATTTAAGGTACTATGCTGGAAGCCTTATTTTGAAGTCAGGAGGAAACATGGATTTGATGCCTTTATGTTGAAAATTTAAAAAGCACATGTGATCTGTGTCATTCCTGTAACCACATTAGTTGAATTCACAAACCATGTATTATCACCTATTAGATGCACAGGGGAATGAAGAGGGATAAAAGGGCAATTCTTCAAGTAGGGAAAAATCAGAACAATCCATTCTCTGTCGGATAGTTTCTATGGGATAAGAATTACTTTCCTCAAGTTATATCCTTTTCAGTGATTTGAGACAGAAAACTAAATTTGGGAAATATTGGCTGTCTTGTTGGGAGACTTATCTCTCTCTAGAAATCGCCAGTCACATAATCAGTGCCGTTTCAAGAACATTTTGTATGCAGGTCACTGTGTGCTGGGGCTGCAGGCATGATTCTCCCTGAGAAATCTCCATGTCACTGAAAGTGAAATAATCATAGAAATCCTTCTTAGGCAAATATTGCCAAAGCGAATTGTAATTGGTGGCTTGATTCTCAAGGTTAGGTGCCAGGACTCTAATATTGAGGAAACACTAATCTCTTATGGAAACAAAAGTGAAGTCACTTTGGACTCTCCCAAATGTCTCCTATCTAGCATGTTTTCACAAGAACAATGATTTGTATCGTTGGTAGAAGTTTAAGACCGAGGAAACAAAGACTGTGGCTTTTATAATTTCATGAACAAAGGATGGAGGAGGGCTTGTCTCTGTGGATTCGTGCCCTGAAGTGTCTTAACTTCTGGAAAGGAACTGTACTCACCTTAGTTGGCCCCGCCCGGCCAACTCTGATGACCTAAGCTACTTGAACACAACCTATCATGCTGCAGGATCAGCCTCACTTTGCATTATTACTTTTCCGGGACCGAGGTCCAGAATCTGGCTCTTCAGATGTGCTAACCCCCTGTGGCTCTTCAGATGTGCTAACCCCCTGTGGCCAAAAACCACCACCATCATTTTCATGGTTTTTCATGGCGCATGTCTTTAACTCAATTACTGTAGCTCATTTAGCATTTTTAATATTTAAAAGAAAGACCTCAAAGTTGATAGTTCAAATGAAAATACTAGTTCAAACTATAAAGAAATGTGCATTGCTGGCTTGGTATGTAAATGTCATATGTTTACTACCATGAATGGTAGGAAATAAGTCAGTCTGTGCCTCAAGAGACTTTAATGTTCCCTGTGAAGGGTCAACAATCCAGACCATCATTTTTCTGATAAATATCTGCTACCTGTTGTCTGAATCCAGCGGAAATCTTGAGGTCACCGTATCATTTGAGTTGAACATCACTCACACGTGCTTCTCTTTTTTTTCTTCAAAATTCTAGAAGATCTAAAAAATCTTAACTTTATTCTAGTATTTCAGAATCCTTTTGAGAGAGTTTTTCTCAACTAAATCTGGGACCAGGATCTTACCCCCCCTCCCCGCCCCCACCTAATCCCTATAAAACCTAGAGCTGGTACTAAGCAAGATTCAGAACCATATGGAATTATTAGGCTGGTTTCTTCTTAAGCAGATAAGTCCAATTACTTTAAACTATATCTTTGATATATATAAAAATAAGTTTTGGTAACTAGAATATGTGTTATCCAGTAATATCCTCCCTCCACAGTCTTTGTTCTAAGAGAAAAGAGAGCCTCTGGTGCCCAAAGAGAATCTGATCTTCATTGAGACTGAATTGCTCCCTCTCCTTGCAGATTTGCTCCTGGGAAGTTGTGAACCTCTTCACTTCCCTGTATTTTTCTTTCAGACACCAGTTGCTCGGCTGGATTGAGACAGCACTTGAGATTGTGATATGTCATTGACCCTGCAGTGATTTTCCTAAGTGGCGCTCTGTGTTCTTGGTGGGATGTCTCCCCGTAGGAAGGAGTGTGGGCTTCGCTTGGTGACAGGCTTACCTCCCAGCTCTATTCTGTTTTGGCTCAGGGACCTGGGTGAGCTGCCGCACCTCTCTGGATCTCAGTGTCCTTGCTTACAAAATCAAGGTAATAAAAGCCACGTCATAAGATTATTGCCCAGAACACCATAAGGATTCTATTTCTTCTTCCTTCAAGGAGCGTCCCTTAAAAGTGATTTTCTGAAAAACACTGAAATGGTATCAGATAAAATTACTAAAAAGCATTCACCCAGAGGATTTCTGGGACAGTTTTGTACATTTCAGCCTCTATGCCTAAAAATAAAAAGCTTAAGTGCCATAGCAGAGGAAATTCAGCTATTCTTTTGCAGAGGGCTGAGACATTTAAATGGAAGTGTGATCAAGGAAAAGAAAGAAAACAGTTAAGAACACTCAGGAATCAAGGAGAAACCTGAGGAAGAAAGGCTTCATCTGGGGGCACCTGGGTGGCTAAGTGGTTAAGCGTCTGCCTTTGGCTCAGGGTGTGATCCCAGCATTCTGGGATCGAGCCCCACATCGGGCTCCTTCACTGGGAGCCTGCTTCTTCCTCTCCCACTCCCCCTGCTTGTGTTACCTCTCTCGCTGGCTGTCTCTCTGTCAAATAAATAAATACAATCTTAAAAAAAAAAAAAGAAGAAGAAGAAAGGCTTCATCCGGGTCTGGTGGTGAGGAACTTGCCCCCAACGGCAGAGCTGTCCAAGGGCAAATCTCAGCTCTTTCACTTGCTGGCTGTGTTCCCTTGTACACATAGTGTAATTTTGCCGTGCCTCAGTTTCCTTATCTGTACAACCGGGGCATGAGATATTGTGTGGGGGATACTTGGAACAGTGTTTGGCAGAGGAGATGCTCTGGAGGTGGCCACTACCGTCATCCATGACAGCTGGGTGCATGAGATGATTTTTAGACTCTTTGCCCTTTTCTTTGAAAAATGATTACTTCGTTTATTGTATTAGGAAGAAGGTTTAAGGTATCAAGTCACGCTTATAAACCTTTAGGACTGCGTTCTGGCTTTAATTGCAGCTTGATTTAACTAGACCAATATAGTTTTTTTATTGCTGAAAGAAACTGGGGATTGTCCATTCCAATCCCCTCATTTTATAGATCTGGAAACTGAGTCCAGAGAAATTATGACTCACCAAAGGCCATTCAGCACAGTAGTTTAAACAAACAAATTAGAACGCTTGTGCATTTTTTCATGGGAATGTAAAATGGTGCGGTCACTGTGGAAAACACTATGGCAGGCAGTTTCTCGAAACATTAAACATAAAATTACCACATCGTTTAGCAATTCTATTTCTGGATGTATCACCAGAAGAACTGAAAGCAGGGACTTGAACAGATATTTGTACACCCGTCTTCAAGGCAGCATTATTCACAATATCTGAAAGGCGGAAACAATGCAGTGTTCATTGACAGATAATGGATAAACAAACTGTGGCCTATGCATCATGCAGTGGATGATTATTCAGCCTTAAAAAGGAAGGAAATTCTGATACGTGTTACAACATGGATGAACCTTGAAGACATGCCTAATGAAAAAAGCCAAACCCCAAAGGACAAATGTATGATTGCACGTTTATGAAGTAGCTAGAATGACCTAGGAAGTCAAACTTATAGAGACAAAAAGCAGAATTGTGCTTGCCAGGGACTAGGGGAGAGGGTGTAGGGAATTAGTGTTCAAAGGGTATGGAGTTGCAGTTTTGAAGGCTGGAAAAGGGTCTGGGGATGGATGGTCGTGATGGTTGCACAACAGTGTGACTACTTAATGCTGCTGCGCTAGACGCTTAAAAATGGTTAAGGCGAATGTCATATTCTGCATACTATGCCACAGTTTTTTAAAAAAATAGAAAAACCCCAAAACTCTGGGATCAGAATCCAGATATTCTTAACTCCTGGCCGGGGTTCTGAGCTAGACAACATCTGGCCATTCCCCATGTTTCTTCTACTTCCCATTAATAAGAACATGGGCACAGACATGACTGGGGTAGGAGCTGAAGAATAAAAGGAGGTTGGAGGATGGGGCTTAGGGCCCACCAAGGTTCAAGGAGTGACCACGGAAGTGGATTCAGTGGGGAGGTTAGGAAGGAAGGACTTCAGGTTATATAAACATCTAAATCTGAACCATGGCTACTAGTTTTACTTGTGGCGAAATAGGCCGGTGGTTTTACAGTGTGATCTACACAGAAACTGATGCCTGCAGTAACTTTTGAGCAGTACTAGCTAAGTAGGAACAAATAGTCCTCGGCCAGATAACTGAGGGCTTGGGGGAGCTATCCGTGTCAGAAGTTACGTAAGCTGAGACATCATTAAGGACTGTGAACCAGTCTTCATTTTGTTGTGCAATTCCTGTTCAAGATAAAGGGCATTGCTTTCTTTAAAAATACAGACTCCAAGCCCTTTTCCAGGATTTTGTGACACCCCCACCCCCCACCATGGTTCTGGGAGCTTGGTGACTTCAAGAGTTCCTGATGTTGAATGTTGACTCCATTGGATGGTGTCCTACATGGTCCTAAAAATTGCCAGGAGGTCCTGCATGCTACGTTTTGAATTATAATTACTTGTCATCACCTTTCATTTCACAGAGCTTGGTGACTATTAAAAACACACACGCAGAATTGCCGAAATAGAAGATCTTTAAAAAGCTCTTTGTCTGAATCCCTGGCTGATAGATGAAGCTGAGACCCAGAGAGGTGACGCAACCTCACGTGGTAGCGTGGAAGGAGCACACACTAGTCTGAGAGTCAGGGGACCTCCTTCCACTCCTGCCACTGCTCTTCAGTCTCCCTCTGCAAAGCAGGGATGAGGACACCAGCAGTACCCACTTCAAATGAGGGCATACACATGAAAGCATTTGCGAAGTTGCAATGCAGGAGTAAGTTATTAGTATTGTTGGGTTATGAGTAGTAATTTTATAACATACTGAACGTGTCATTGTTATCATCCTCTCCTTGAACAAGGTCCACCAACATCATCAAGATTACTAAGTGCTAAATTGTACATGAGGCTGGGTTCCATTTTTATTCCAGAGAGAACTATATTGTGTTTTTCCAGGAGCTTTCTAGCTAAACCAGAGACACGTATGTGGGATGTAAATAGCCAAATAGGTACTGATCTACCTACTCATTTAACAGGCATGAATCCGTGCATATGTGCGCAGCAGCCGTGGCTCTGCTAGGCTCAGTTACTAGCAAGGGGCCGGGAGTGCAGAGAGGACCTTGCCAGACATCATCTTTGCCTTCAAGGATTTTAAGTCCAGCTGGGATGGGGAAGAAAACAGATGAGAAAAAAGAAATTATACAAATAACTATCGTTACCTTACAATTGATGTTAAATAAAATAACATTATCGTTAAACTACAATTTGGTTTTTAAAAAAGGTCTAAGGTGTTTTGAGAAGATATAACAGGTAGACCAAACCTAATCTAGGTCACCAAGCAGGGCCATCCTGAGGAAATGACATTTCAGCTGAACCCAAAGGCTGAAGACAAGTTAGGTTCAAGAAGTACACAAAGAGCTTGAGAAGGAGTCCATTTGAGTAACTCTGGCAGTGTGGCCGGACTATAATGAGCCAAGGTGTAGGGCCACGGGGGTTAGAGGAGTTGAGGCTGAGCATGAAGGACACTGGAGGCCATGTGAGGGAGTGCCAAGATGAGTCACTGAAGGACTTCAAGCAAGTATGAGGGACAAAATGTTTTTTCGTGTTTAAGTGATCATTCTGAATATTTATAAAGAGATATTGTCAATCAGAAGCACTTGCAGATGAAATATCTAGGATTTTTTTTTCCAGAATAATCCAAGGGTGGCAAGAGAGGAGCAGATGAAACAAGTTTGGGCATGTTTCACAAGTGTCAAGGCTGCATGATGTTTACATACTTGTGTATATTTGAAAATTCCCAGAATAGTAATTTTTTTTGAGAGAGAGGGAAAGAGAAAGAGAGCTGGGTTGGGAAGGAAGCGGGGGATAGAGGGACAGAGCAAATCTCAAGCAGGCTCCATGCCCAGTGCAGAGCCCAATAAAGGGCTTGATCTCACGACCCTGAGATGATGATCTGAGCTGAAATCAAGAGTTGGACACTCAACCAACTGAGCCACTCAGGTGCCCCTATAGCAAATTTTTAAAATTAACATATGAATCCGTTTTATACAAGTTTAAAGTGTGTGTGTGTACACGTGTATATATGTATACGCACACATTACAGACTGTGTAGAAAAACTGAACCCAGCCTTCATTTAATTTAACAAAATGGTTTAACAACACAAACACAGAAAAAGAAGAAATAATGTGAGCCACATACCAGCTATCTGGCTGATCCAGCTACATCTTTGATTTTTCCCCCCCAGTTTAGATTTGAATTTATTATGAGATGTTTCAGTAACAGTGGATCTGGATCCAACTATACCTCTTGATTGCTGGTAAGAGTCGCAAGGTCCTGGGCGGAGGTCCACACCACCCTGGTCATTTTTATGCTAAGAGATAAAATTTATCAGTGGTTTTAGCATATTCATTCTTCAACATCTTCATTCTTCAACATCCATAAACAGTCTTCGTACCTTCCCAAGAAGTATTACCCAACCCCTGTTGAGTAACTAAGTGTACCCCAAAGAAGGATTTTTAAACAAACAACAGGGAAGAAGAGAGCAGTCACTGGTGAGCTCTGCCCTGAGCTGCTCCCCTGCTGCCCTGTGGGATCCTTTCCTGCGGGCTGGGTCCGCCCTTTCCCACCAAGGCAGCAAGGGCCAAGATCTCCAAGCCAGCCTTTCACATCCGCTCTCTGCGCCACTCTCAGCCTGGTGGGCCATCCCTACTTGGCTTCCGAGATTTCCTGATGCTCTTTTCTTTGGAACATAAGGTCAGCCCTGTTCCTGGAATTGGTGTCTGCTGGATATTTTGGTTGCTTTTTTTTTTTTTCTTCAAAACAAAATGCTTTCTGAATTCCTTCTTACCTTTTAAAATGGAAGGTATTATCTGTGCACACTGTTTGGATACCCATTTATGTAGCATACTGTAGATTCATAGATGTTAAGGACCTTGTGGCTTCATATGGTGTAATTCTGTCACTGAGTCCCCTGAAGTGGGGATGAGGGGGTGTTCTTGTCCCCTGTTCCACAGAAAATGAGTGGTTGAACAGAACGGGCACCGGTGTCTTACCCAACAGAACTCCCAGCCCTTTCCGTGATCACCTTTATCACACCCCCCAAGGTTGTGAACTTTTGAGTTCTTTGCGTGTGGATGTCCAAACATTTCATATAGAGGCAGAGAGAGGCAGAGGACTCGCTTGTGAGGACATTCCCCTGGGGCACAGAACTGTCGGGAAGAGGGGAGCGGGAATATACACAGTGGTTAGCCCAGGACTTCTACTTGGGAAAAAATTTCCAAATCATTAACAAGTAATCCTTACAACTAAAAATAACCATTGCATACACTCAAAAAAACTGCAATGGGAAGACTCTTTTTCTTGCTTGCCCTTTTGTCTCTCATTTCTCATCTTCCCTTTAAATGTGTATGTGAAATGCTCACATGTCCATGCTCTAAAAGCAAAACAGTCCCACCCGTTCGCTCTCATGAGATGACAGAAACTGGCAACACCCACCGAAGTTAACACAGAAAAGATATATGAGACACACTTGTGTAAAGCCAATTCCGGATTTATGACTTTAAAGATTTTTTAAATGTTTTTTCCCTTAGTTTTAGAATAATACACGCTTTCTACTGGCTGAGTTTCCTTAACTGGCACAAAGTGATCCCAAAATGCTAATAATCATAACACAGACAAAAATAGAGAGTTTTTGTGGTTGCACTGAGTTTTGCCTTCACGTAGCTCGAGAGAGAGAGAGAGAGAGACTTGGGGAAGTCCTCACGAATCCACAGAGCTTCAGAAGGGCCTTTCTGTAAGGTGAGTCTTCCTTTGTACTAAATCATCTCCTGTGAGGGATCACGAGGCTGGGTGCTGACTCAGGTGAAGTCATTGCCCTTTCTCTGAGCTCACACAGGTGGCCAGGCGAAATAAGCGCTGAAAGGAGTTTGGTGCATTCTCCTGAGTCACCTTTGTCAGTTCGGGAGGCATTGTAAACTTGGCATTAGAGGGAGATTACAGAGTGCTTTTGTTCCTAGGCTTTATAGAAACTGAAGTGTGTGTGTACTTGTGTGGGTTTTATCTGTCCTCACACCTCTCGGATTTCATCATCTGTGCCTTGTCTGCAGGAATCCTGGTGGCCTCTGTGCACAAAGGGAGAATAACAATGAATGCTGGGATCCTCTTTTAGCCGTGAGAGCAGCATTGAATTTGACCGCCTCCATTACCCACTCCCCTCCTGGCAGAAGTTGAGTTGCTCAAGGGAGATGGTCAGCCAGAAGGAGGCTGAGGAAGTGGAGGGAAAACTGGGACCAGATTAATGTAGAAGATCCAACTTTGGATCATTAGAACTGATTTCCAAACACTGATGGGGAAAATCCAAAAGAAGTTCACTGAAAGATCCTTTAGCAAGAGAGATGGCTAACATGCAGCCAGGCAGCCCTTTACTAGGACTGGAGTTCCCATATGAAGAAATGGAGCTGCTCTGCAGGCCTCATCCTGAAACTGCTCATGCTATTAACACCTTTCAGAAATGAACCATTCCCTTACAGATAGATCAATGCTAGTGTTGGCAGAAGACAGAAAAACACTAGCACACTGATCTTCCCATAGACTTATTTGGCATTTTTTATCATATTTTATGAAGGTTCCTGTTTTCAGCTTCCCTCCCCCTCATTTTAGCTTATAAGTTTACTTGAATAGAGGTCCTAATGTTTTATTTGTGGCTGGCAGTGTGAAGGACTTTTTATTCCTTTTTTTTTCTTCTTTTTTTTTTTAATGTAGTACTAATACCACTTACCCCTTTAATCTCCATATCTCAGCCAGGAGGATAAAGATATCAGAGGTTTTGTAAAATGAGTGTAGAAACCTTTTCTACGTGGTGATTAGCTAACCAAGATCTGTGGGTCAGAAGAGCTTTTTGTTTTAAGCTGGAAAAATTCTTGTCTTCTTTGTCTTCTTTCCAACTATCAAAGATCAATAAGTTTTAGCAGCTGATGGTTAGGTTTGGTTTGGACACCAAAGGTAATGTATATCTTAGATAAAGAAGGGTGTTGGCCCGGGTTTCATCAGGAGGAAATAAAAGGCATTGTGTAGTGTCCTCCGGAGGACCCTGGTTTAGTACTTGCTTCCTTTAAATAGCTATGTTTGGGGAGATCACACCTGAAACAAAGAAGTAGTCTGGGCCTGTGGAGCGGCCACAGTGAGTAGAGCTCTCTTTTCCTTTAACACTTGGGAGAGCAATGAAACCCACCCCATCAGTCAGAGATGCTTCAAACTCACTTGCCAGTCATAAAACCATATTGGCCAACAACATGGGTGTTGGCACAAATGCCTGACCTTGGACTTCGATCTCTGGGACTCACCTCTAACCCTTACCCTTTTTTAAGCCAACATTGTCCTATGACTTGGGATTCAGCGGAAGCTATAGTGATTATAAAACACAGGAAAATCAGAGTGTTAAAAGCTCTGAAAAGGAATTGAGTAGATGCCCACAGAAAGGCTGCTGGATTCCAGCCACAGGCAGCACGAAAAATAGAGCCAACACACCCACTACAGATTTTAGCACTGTTTCTGCCCCCTTGTAGGAACGGCAACAGTACGGGGCACTGACTGTACTGGCTTTCATGAGGAGTAATAAAGTACACTGTGTACTGTGTCTCTGGAGAGACTTACAGAATATTCTGGTGTGTGTGTGTATATATATATATATATATGTAACAATATTCTGTTAGTTATAAGTAACTTATCAGTATAGACGTTGATCCATTGGTATTTTCAAGTATACTCATATAGTCACAGGCCGCCTTCCTCATGACTAGTTCAAGGAGATGAGCTTGAGCAAGTTTTGTTTCATTTTACGTTTTATAAAGACCATTTGAGACCCAAGGAAAATGTCGCTTCTCTAGCTGAGGGAGGAGGTACAGTCACCTTCAGAATGTCAGTTGTTCTTTCCCTGAATTTTAATGATAAATACAAAAAGAGACAAAAGAGAGGATAAGATTGTAGACTCTTGATAATAGCAGAGTCCATGGAGGCCATTGGTCTCCCTTCCCACCTGATGCCAGATAGGTCATCCGGCGTCCTTGACAAATCCCAGAAGTTCTTCTTCAGAGTTTCCAATAAGACAGTCGTGTTCCTCCTGGGAAAGCCCTTTCTATCACTTCATGGCGTTGAGTATTAAACTTAGTTTAATTGCCCTTACAAGCTTATATGTTTCCCTTAACTCCCACTCCCTAAACATATTTCTTTTATTTAGAAATGCCTCTTACTGCCAACACCTCTCCTGGTATTTGAAAATATCAGCAGTGCCCTTTTATCTTTTTTCTTCAATATAAAGACCCCCAGTTGTTTAAAGTAAAGCAAGGTAGTCTGACTAAAGGATTCCTTAGGTTCTTTTCAAGACTGTTTTCTCTCCCCTCTCTTAGTACCCGCTGGTCCCATGGGCCAGCAAAGAAAGTGGAACATAAGTAAGCACACAAAGGCTATGCATTCTCATTCAAGTGAAGTCCTGAATGTCATCCCATGATTGTCCTGACCTGTCAGTCCACACTGTTTTTTTAATCCAAAATCCAAATGAGATGCCTGGTCACCTCAAAAGGAGGGTTGGCAGAGTGACTGAAAGCAGAGGCTTCTAGTGCTACATAGGCCTGAGTTTGAATCCCAACTCTACCGCCCCCAAACTGGGTGGCCTCGGACAGGTTACAGATTGGACTGTTCTTCAGTTTTCCAGTATCTGTAAAATGGGAATGATAATCAGGGTCACTGTAAACATTATACAGAATGAATTTGAAACACTTAAGTCCATATCTGCTATAATACAAGAACATATAACATAGATATGTGTATATAGTAGTAATGGCTACCACTTATTAAGCTATAGCATTTACAAAAACTATACCATTTTTATTGATGTGTAGTTAACGTACCATATCATGTTAGTTTCAGATCTATAATATAGTGATTCAACAATTATATGCATTATGAAATGGTCACTATGATAAGTGTAGTCACCATCAGTCACCATACAAAATCATTACAATATTATTGACTATATTCCTTATGTTGTACTTTTCATGCAGTGATTGATCTATTTTATAAGTTTATACTTCTTAATTCCCTTCACCTGTTTTGCCTATCCTCCCGCCCCCCCCCCCCCCCCCCGCTAATACTGGCAACCATCAGTTTATTCTCTGTATTTAGGAGTCTGTTTCTGGGTTTTTTTGGGTTTTTTTTTTTTTTTGGATTCCACATGGTTTTTTTTTTTTTTGGATTCCAACAGACAGACCTGTGGCTACAACAGGCACACACGGGCATGCATCATATGGCATCTGACTTATTATACTTAGCATAATATCCACTAGGTCCATCCATGTTGTTACTAATGGCAACATCTCATTACTTTTTACAGTTGAGTGATACTCCATTGTGTATATACACCATATCTTTATCCATTCATCTATCAATGGACATTTGGGTTGTTTCCATATCTTGGCTCTTGTCAAAAAATGCTACAGTAAACATAGAGATGCATATATCTTTTCAAATTAGTGTTTTTGTTTTCTTCAGGTAAATACTCAGAGATGGGATTACTGGATCATACAGTATTTTTATTTTTAATGTTTTGAGGAACCGCCATACTGTTTTCCATAGTGACTACACCAATTTACATTCCCACCAGTAGTGCACAAAGGTTCCTTTTTCTCCACATCCTTGCCAACACTTGTTGTTTCTTGTCTTTTTGACTTGAGCCATTCTGACGAGTATGAGGTAATAGCTCATTTGGTTCTGATTTCCATCTCCCTGATGCTGAGCGATGTTGCGTATCTTTTCATAGTCTGTTGGCCATCTGTATGCCTTCTTTGGGAAAATGTCTGTTCAGGTCCTCTGCCCATTTTTTTATCCGATCGTTGGGTTTTTGGTGTTGTCTAACTTTTTTCTATATTTTGGATATTAACCCCTTATTGGATATATCATTTGCAAATATCCTCTCTCATTCAGTAGGTTGCCTTTTGTTGATGGTTTCCTTCACCATGCAAAAGATTTTTATTTTGGTGCATTCTTCACAGTTTATTTTTGCTTTCGTTTCCCTTGCCTGAGGAGACATACCCGTAAATATGTTGCTAAGGCCAATGTCCAGGAGATATTGCCTACGTTTTCTTTTAGGAGTTCTATGGTTTCAGGTCTCACATTTAGGAATTAAATCCATTTAGAGTGTATTTTTATGTATAAGAAAGTGGTCTAGTTTCATTCTTTTTGCATGTAGCCGTCTACTTTTCCCAACACCATTTATTGAAGAGACTTTGATTATTCATGCCTCCTTTGCAATAGATTGACCACATAAGTGTGGGTTTATTTTTGGGTTCTATTCTGTTCCATTGATCTCTGTGTCTGTTTTTGTGCCAGTACCATCCTGTTTTTGGTAACTGCAGCTTTGTAGTATAATTTTAAATCTGGGATTGTGATACCTCCATCATTGTTCTTCTCTCTCAAGATTGCTTTGGCTATTGAGGGTCTTTTGTGTCCATACAAATTTAAGGATTATTCGACGACACAAATAAATGGAAAGATAGAATTCATGTTGTTAAAATGTCTGTACTGCCCAAAGCCATCTACAGATAGAATGTAATCTCTATCAAAACACCAATACTGTTGTTCACAAAACTAGAACAAATAATCTTCAAATTTGTACCATTCTTTCTTCCACTTCTGCAGCTGCTCCCTGCCCAAGTCTGTCTGGATCTAGATCCCTATGTGCTTTGGGAACGGCCAGGTGGTCTATTGCCATAGGCGTGCAGATTACTAGTTCCAGCCCTGCCTAGTAAATTCCACTCAGACCCAATCTGAACAAGCTAGAACATTTCTCCTTCTCTTGGCTCTTCCAATATTCCATGGCAACACCAGTCTGTATAATAACCTGTACTTGAGAAGATTAGTTTGTTTCCCCAGAGCTATCTTAAAAATACATTATGTAGCCTTCCCACCTGCCTCTGAGCCCCATCCCAGCCCCAGTGTGGGTTGTTGTCACCCTCATCTCATGTTTAAATATCTGTCTCTGCCTTCTCCTATGGAAAAGTGACTTCGCAATGCCAAGTCAGAGCCCTGGTGTCTCTCTCCTTCCCTGCTGCCCCATCAGCTAACTCACATGCCTCCCCTTGTCCCTCTTACCCATGCTCTGGGCTGGCTGGTGCTGCCAGTGTAGGTCATTCCCAGGTCTGTGCTCACCAGTGCAGCTGGCATGAGGGGCTGAAAGGAGGTGGTTGATGACTCTTCATCACCAGGCTAGACTCTGCCTGTGACACTGGCAACAGACAGACCTGTGGCTGCAACAGGCACACACGGGCATGCATCTTGTCATCCCTTCTGGCTGTACACCCGTGGTGAGCTTGGCCATCATAGCTGTGAACCCTACTGTGTTCCGGGTCGTGTGTGCTTTCTCTGCCCTCCCTCCCCAGCGTCCTCGGTAGAGCCTTAAAGTACCTTCTTCCCATTTAGGAGCACCTCCCCGGAACACTGATGGGACTGTCCCGTGGAATGGTTTCCTTCCCTTCGGATTTGCCAGCGTTAGCGCTTTCTGCTCTTCAGTCTGAAATTGAATGAGAGGAGAAGGTCATTTTGTTTGTCCAACCGCCAAATCCAACTATTAGGAGAAAATAGTGTTTTCTCCCTCCTAGAAGAAAATCTTATTAGACTAATTGGTCTATTTATATAACCAGTCATCTTCCTCTGAAATCAGACAGATTTTGAAAGAGGAAAAAATAGCCATTGCCTACATTTTAATGAGTTTCAAAGTACATTTGGATCCTGTTTTCTCAAGACACATTAATATACAGGGTGAGTTTAAACTCCATCCTCTGGGACATTCAGCCACTGAAAACCAAAGCTGCCTCGGGTGTAGCAGAGCTTAGCAGACGCGACAGTGCTGCCCTGGCTCGGGGCTCACAAAGAAGTTGCCCCATTGCATCCTGCATCCTGAATTCAGTATCTCCCTTCTGTTGTTCAAGGAGACAAAACTGCACAGCAAAACCTGTTATCTGTATTTCTTGTTTTAAGATTGTCTGTAGAAATCTTTGCTGTCAGAAAAACTGTTTTCCAGAGACCATTATAACAACCCCACTGTTGGAAACTGTGAAAGCAGAAACAGGCCTTGTTGTGTCTTTCTTGGCCTCCAAGCGGAGTAGCAGGGAGAGCCAGATGAGCCTCAGGGTCAAGGCTGACTTCAGACTTCGCTCTTGGAGGCGTCCAGCCCGTGCCTCTGGCTTTAGGTAGGACAGGATGGACCTACGAGGGGTTTAACAGGATGCTTACCAATACGTTTATTGAGGGCTTCTTTTGTGCCAGGTATTTACTTGTCATAACAGCCTTATGAAGTACAGGAAAATCTCCATTTTATAGTTGAGAAGTCTGAGGCCCAGAGAAGGTAAGACATTTGTTCAGGCTCACACAGCTCATTGGTATACGAACACACAGAGTCACGCTGCAGAGCCTAACCAGTTAACCTCTGCGCCCTCCCTATCAGAGGAGCTCGTCTGTCCTTTCCTTAGTGTGTGGAGTGGAGGCTTCCCAGGACATCCTTGTACAAACCCAGCCTCCATTTCACCGGAGAGCTACCTTCAGGAAGACACATGTCTGTTTTCCCCTGTAGTCCTACCTTCTCTGCAGCCTTGAAAGAACCATTAAGCTTCTATGTATCTCTGATTACTTCCGTATCCTCTAGTTAAATTCCACGCTAATGAGGACCCCAAAAGGAAGGAGACTACGAATTGAATCCACGCATTCTTGACCCCTCTCCTGTCCCTGCTCTCCAATTGCCTTGACACTTACATTTGGGGTAGAAGCAGATTTTCCACCCTGGCCTTCTCACTTACTCTTTGCAGCTTATAAAGTGCTTTTATTGACCCTAGAAAACATTCTGCTTCCTTTAGTAAATGTGTCCAGAATCTTTCATGAAGTCACTTTATTTTCCTCCTGGGCTGACTTTCTCGTTTGGACCACAGTTGGGGAAAAGGTCAGTTGAGGCGAGGCAAGCTGAAGGATGACCTTAGACATGGACAGATGATTGCTCCAAACACCACTGTCGGTACCTTGTTTGGCATTTGGGAACCATGAGGGACATAAGCAAACAGAGGAAGTTTTCTGCAAAGGGATCATGCCGTCACTGTTCACAGCAGCAGGAATATGGTGTTTCGGGAGTCTTGTGCTGGCCTAGGGCGGCAAGCTCCTCCTCCTTGCCCTGCTCACTTCCACCCACATGTACCACTGAAGATTTCAGGCCTGGGTAGAGATAAATGTTCCGTAACTCCCCATCTTTGCATCTTTGGATGGGTAGTCATGAAGAGACTCGAAGCTCCTCCTTCCTATGGGCCCTGTCCTGGCTTCTGTTCCATGGTATTCATCTTTTTTTTTTTTTTTAAGTGTAGTTGACACACAAGGTTAGTTTCCGGTGCACAGCATAAGTGATTTGGCAAGTCTGTTATGCTGTGTCACCATACAATGCTATTACAATACGATTGATTAGAGTCACTATGCTGTACCTTTTATCACCGTGACTTATTCATTCCCTATCTCCCGCTACCCTTCACCCATTTTGCCCATCCCCCACAGAGCCCCCCGCCCTGGCAAGCATCAGTTTGTTCTCTGTTTTTATGGGTCTGTTTCTGCTTTTTGTTTTAATTTTTATTTTTATTTTTTATTTTTTTAAAAGATTTTATTTATTTATTCGACAGAGATAGAGACAGACAGCGAGAGAGAGAACACAAGCAGGGGGAGTGGGAGAGAAAGAAGCAGGCTCATAGCGGAAGAGCCTGATGTGGGGCTCGATCTCGTAACGCCGGGATCACGCCCTGAGCCGAAGGCAGACGCTTAACCGCTGTGCCACCCAGGCGCCCCTGTTTTAATTTTTAGATTCCACATAGAACTGAAGTCATTAGGTATTTGTCTTTCTCTGACTTCACTTAGCCTAATACCTTCTAGGTCCATCCACGTTGTCACAAATGGCAAGGACTCGTTCTTTCCTGTGGCTGAGAAATATTTCATTGTACACATATACCACTCCTTCCTTATCTAGTCATCTCAGTGGCCACTTGGTTGCTTCCATATCTTTGTCATTGTAAATATTGCTACTATAAACATAGAGGTGGCATCTATCTTTATGAATTAGTGTTTTTTTGTTTTCTTTGGGTAAATACCCAGAAGTAGAATTACTGGGTCATATGGTGTTCCTATTTTTAATGTTTTGAGGAAACTCCATACTGTTTTCTGCAGTGGCTACACCGTTTTACTTTGCCACCAACAGTGAGTGAGGGTTTCTTTTTCTCCACATCCTCGCCAACACTTGTTATTTCTTGTGTTTTTGATTCTAGCCATTCTGAGTAGGTGAAAGGTGGTATCTCACTGTGGTCTTGATTTGTATTTCCCTGATGATTAGAGATGGTCAGCATCTTTTCATGTGTCTATTGGCCATCTGGATGTCTTCTCTGGAGAAATGTCTCAGGTTCTCAGCTCATTTTTAATTGGATTTTCTGTTTTCAGGTGTTGGGTTGTGTAAGTTCTTTCCATAGTTGAGATATTAACCTCTTACTGGATATATCACTTGCAGATATCATCTCCCATTCGGTAGGTTGCCTTTTCGTTTTGCTGATAGTTTTCTTCACTGTGCAAAAGCTTTTTTTAATGTAGTCTCAATAGTTTATTTTTCTTTTGTTTCCCTTGCCTGAGGAGACATACCTAGAAATTACTGCCTATGTTCTCTTCTAGGAGTTTTATGGTTTCGGGTCTGGCATTTAGGTCTTTAACCCATTTTTGAGTTTATTTTAAGCATGAGTTTGAGTTCTCTGCTCTGTTCTATTGAAGTATGTGTCTGTTTTCGTGCTACTCCTGTACTGTTTTGATTAGTACAGTTTTGCAGTACATCTTGAAATTTGGGATTGTGATACTTCCAGCTCTGTTCTTCTCTCTCAAGATTACTTTGGCTATCCAGGGTTTTTTGTGGATCCATACAAATTTTAGGATTGTTTTAGTTCTGTGGAAAAAAATGCTATTAGTATTTTGGTAAAGGTTTCATTGAATCTGTGATTGCTTTGGGTAGTATGGACATTCTAACAATATTAGTTCTTCCAAGCCATGAGCATGGAATATCTTTCCATTTGTTTGTGAGGTCTTCAATTTCTTCCATTTTATACTTTTCAGAGTATAAGCCTTTAACCTTTTTGGTTAAGCTTATTCCTAGTGATTTTATTCTTTTTGATGCAATAGATGGAATTGTTTTCTTAATTTCTCTTTCTGCTACTTTATCAGAATATATAAATGCCAACAGATTTCTGTGTGTTAATTTTGTATCCTACAACTTTACTGAATTTATATATTATTTTTCATAGGGGTTTTTTTGTGGAGTCTTTGGGATTTTCTATATATAGTAACATATCATCTGCAAATAGTAACGGTTTAACTTCTCTCTACCAATTTAGATGGCTTTTATTTCTTTTTCTTGACAATTGGTACTGCTGGGATTTTCAGTATTATGCTGAATGAAAGTGGTGAGAGTGGACATCCTTGTCTTGTTCCTGATCTTAGAGGAAAAGCTCTCAGCTTTTTCCCACTGACTTATGTTAGCTGTGGGTTTCTCATATGTGGGCTTTATTTTTGTTAAGGTATGTTCTCTCTAACCCCACTTTTTTTTTTAAGATTCTTTATTTGAAAGACAGAAAGCAAGAGACAGAGCACAAGTGGAGAGAGAAGGATAGAGGAGAGGGAGAAGCAGACTCCCCACTGAGCAGGGACCCCAATGTGGGACTCAATCCCAGGACCCTGGGATCATGACCTGAGTGGAAGGCAGACACTTAACCAACTGAGCCACCCAGGTGCCCCAGTTCGTACATATTCTAAAAAAATGTTTTCACTCCCATGTTTTATGTCGTCATATTTTACATTTTTTTATTTATAATTTTCTAATTATGGCCTTCACTTTTGCATTTAAAAAAAGTCCCTTTAACATTTCTTGTAAGGCCAGTTTAATGTTGATGACTAACTTTAACTTTTGTTTAGGAAATTCCTTCTCTCTCCTTCAATTCTGAATGGTAATCTTGCTGTTTAGAGTATTCTTGGTCTTAAGTTTTTACCTCTCAACACTTTGTAGACCAGAAGGGAGTAGCATGACATATGCAAAGTTTCTGCTAAAAAACCAGCTCATGGGGTCTCCCTTGTAAGTAACTAGCTGCTTCTCTCTTGCTGATTTTAAAATTCTTTATCTTTAATCTTTGACGTTTTAATTACTATGTGTCATTATGTGATCCTCCCTGGGTTCATCTCGTTCGCAGCTCTCTCTGCTTCCTGAAACTGGTTGTCTGTGTTTTTCCCCAGGTTACGGAAGTTTTCAGCTATTACTTCTTCAAATAAGTTTCTGCCCCTTTCCCGCTCTCTCTCCTTTTCTTCTGGGACCCCTATAATGCAAATGTTTGCTTGATGCTAAGAGATCCCTTAATTTGTCATTTTTAACAATTCTTTCTGCCCTTCAGCTTGGGGGCTTTCCTTTATCCTGTTCTAGATCACTGATCCATTCTTCTGCATCTGCTAATGGATTGTTGATTCCCTCTAGTGTACTTTTCATTTCACTTATATTTTTCAGCTGATTCTTTTCCTTTGTTGAAGTTCTCAGTTCATTCTTAAGTGAAAATCTTTGTATTACTTTAAAATCTTTATCAGCATACTGCTTATCTCCATTTAGTTCTTTTTTTTTTTAAGTTTTAGTTTTGGAACATAGTCCTGTTTCATTTTGCCTGATTTTGTGTGAATTAAGCAGAATAGCGACTTCTCCTAAACTTGAAGGAATGGTCTTGCATAGGGTTGTCCCCTGTGTAGACTGTGTGTGCCTGGTGACTTTGGTTGGCTCACTGGAGCTGAGGCTAGTGTGGACTGGGAGTCCTGGGGCACTCCATGTTGGGGCTGCCCTGGTGGGATGGCAGGAGGCGAAGTGGGTGTGGGCTGGGACAGTCCCGTGGCTCTTTATGCAGAGGGTGCCCTGGCAGACAGCTGAAGCCGGTGCAAGCCAGGGTGTCCCAGAGTGTTCGGCACATGGGGCATCTGTAGCCAAGGCTGTTGCTGCCTGGGGTGCTCTACACAGGGGGGCCCTGGTTGGGCTGCTGCAGCTGAATTAGAAGGTCCCAGAGCACTCTGCACTGGGGGTGCCGTAGCAAGTCATCTGGAGCCAAAGTGGTATGGCCTGGAGTATTTCAGGTGCTGTGTGCCTTTTGCACCTTGGCAGGAAGCTGGAACTGTAGTGAGTGCTGATCAGAAGAACCCTGGGATAGGCCGTGCTGGGGCCACTTTGGTGTGAAAGCTGGGGCTGGTGTGGACTAGGGGCCCAGGGCTTACTGAGGTGTCAGGCTCACTAGGGCACTGGACCTTGCTCCCCTCCGTGCTACCAAGGTGGAGGGGGACTGTAATCATCACACTTGCCAGCCCCTCCAACCCGGGGAGATTTCTAGAATGTCTCCTGCCGTTCGTCAAGGTTCTAGGGCTGAATGCTTTAGTTGCACTCTTAAATGGTTTTTTCTGTGCTCCTGGGCAATTGAATCTACTCAAAGTCCCTCAGTACTATTCCTCCCCCTGCAGTTTGCAGCATTGGGTGTTCCCTTTATGATCATGTTATGTCTCCATCTAGCAGAAGCTGTTCAGGCAGCCCTCACTCCTCTCCAGGGGGAATTGCTTTATAAAATAGGTGTGGATTTGCTATGTCCATAGAGGAGTTCGGGGTCTTCCTATGTTGCCATCTTGAACCAGAAGCCCCACCCTGGCTTTTTTGTGTCCCTAGGCCAGGGCTTAGAGCCATGCAAAGTCAGTGAGTGAAGCCCGCTAGGTGTGAGGCAATGCGGAGTGGTGGGACATGCGGCTGACCAGGGATCATATGCTCCATCTAGAAAGGCAGCCACTGCTGGACTCTAGGCCCTTTATATGAAGAGGCGCAGGTTTGGCGTTCTAGAATATCCTGTTTTCCAAGACAAAGTGGAAAACTTGACTTTTAAATAACATTTCCTAGTTTTTAAATATTTGACAAGTAATTAAAATTATTTTAAAACAGGCTGTGTGAGCCGAATAAGCTGTCTGAGGCCTGGGGCTGGTCTTACTTTTATACTCTCTCTCCTTTTCCACAGTCTTGCCTGCTCTACCAGCTGCATCGCTTGCCGTTTCACCAAATGTTGGTGTCTTGGAGAGTCAGATCTCTAATCCTCGCCTGCACCCTGGATGTGTAGGACTAGTCCTCTCCAGGGGGATGTCCACACACTTCAAATGCAAAGCTGAGCTCAGCCTCCCAGATCTGCACCCTGTCAGGTCTTGAGAAATGCTGGGTGTTTTTGTTTCATTCCCCCCAAATACTGCTATTACTAAGGTTACTGCTTCTATGATTAATACTATCAGTAATCTATTGGCCTTCTGTTGCTGCCGACTTCTGCCAGCAGGCAGCCAGAGCAGACCCTGTGACCCCGCACTCCTGCTTGCCCCTTCACGGCAAGGCCAACCAGTGTGGATCACATTCATTCTTCTTCTACAAGCTCTCCAGGACTTGCGCCCAACTTTGCCTTCCCACTAACCAGAAACCCTTCTAGTTTCTGAACTTGTCCACTCTTCTCAGGCATTTTCTCAACTCTTCACCCACCACCAATCTTTTATCTCCTCCTTCAGGATGTACTCAGTACACTGTGGCTAGAGTCATCACTCACCTCTCTATAGGACTTTGGTGGCTCCTGTGGGCTGCCCCCTCCCCCGTCTCCTCAGCCCTCCCCACGTGCCCGTCATACCATGCTGAATGTTCCTCTCCCAGCATACTAGGGGTTTGTGTGCACCTGTGCTGGCTTTTGGGCACAGTGGTCTTCTTCCTTCATGACTGTGTTCATTCTCTTCATCCACCTCCTCTCTCGTCAAGTGCCACCTCTTCCAGGGAGCCATTACTTGCCTCCTCATGACCAGCCCCTCTTCAAAGCTCCCGCGTGTTCTGCTCTTTTCATCTCACCCAGCTGTGACTGCCCACAAAGCTTGCTGGCCTCTTCCCCCTTCACTTGATCAGCTCTGTCGTGGATAGACACTGTCTTTGTCGTCTCTCTCCCCACAATGGCTAGTCTGCTGCCTAGCATACAGTAGACACCATGTACACCTTTGTAAATTGGTCCTCTAAGTGGAGAATTCTGTGTCTAAAGGGCTCAGAACAAAAGTCAAAACAAAACTGTCTGGTTATTCAGAACGACTTACCAGAACCTAAGAGAAGGTATCAAGCTAGTGAAAGGGTTATTCTGACGGTCTTCTTGTCCAGGGATGCAGTGTTTAGAGGAAGAACAGCCCTGATCTGGTCTCCTTTCCCTCATGCACAGTGCCCCTTGGAAGTTTGTCCGTTCTTCCTTGTCCCTGGCACTGAAGCCAAAGTCTGTTGGACACTGGGCTTCTGCCACTCTGTCAGCAAGAGCCAGGCACTGTTCCCCTTGCCCAGAACAAGTTGTACCCACACACTCACAAGATGTCCTCTGCTCTCATCATTGGCAGGCCTGGGAATTTCCCCCAAGCCGTCGGGGTCTGTTCTACCATCCTTGTATTCTGAGGTTTTTTGCAGCATTGTTAATTAGCTATTCCATCGGGGATTGCATCCCACTGATGTTCCTCAGCAGAGAACCTATTCATGTTTCTTGCGTATATACTTTCCCCTTCCTTTGTGAGCGCACAGGCTGAGCCAGGAGAACCCCAGCAGCATGAATGCCTCGTTCCCACAAAACTGAGCTGCGAGGCATGTACTTCCTCAGTCCGCACCGTGCTGACTGGACCTGTGCAGCTCTGAAAGCTCCTCAGACTTTCAGGTTCCACCTCCAATCCAGCCCCACCACGGCCTTGCATTCTTTGTCCGTCGGAGGGAGGAAAAGCTATTAAACCCCATCAGTGTCTGCATTTTTTATTAGCTCCCTTGGAGGGCTTTCTAGCATTTTCTGAGGACTTTCCTGTCAGCTTTGCTTAGGGAGTTTTGCCGCCTTCTCCCTCCACAGGGTCGTTTTCATTTGAAGCACCATGAGAGGCTGTGCAGCTTTGGATGCCTGGCTGGGCCGGCCGCCTCCAGACACTCCCCTCTCATGTCTGCAGCCTTCAACACCAGGGGCTGCTTATGACTCTGGAAATTCCACTGCAAAGCAAGTTCTAGGAACACTGCATTACTTTTGTGCTCACAGATCAAACAACTTGATTTAAACTTTATAACAAAACTTTTTAATCCAAGGCAATTTTTATTTTGAATTATTTTAAATTAGCTTAAGTGTCTGGCCCTGAAAAGTAAATTATCCCGTACGAATCCTGGTTTGGATGCGATCAGAACACCTTATGGGCCTTTTTGTCCAAGTCGATTTAGTTCCAAGTATCTTGATAGGAGCTCAGCCTGAGGGGAGTTTCCCAATTGGTAGAAATTCAGAGGATTTATATAGACACATTGCTTAAATGGTGTATGTAGCAAGAGTCTTAATCATGAAACATTTCAAAATGGAAGGGTAGGAGAAGAGGAGCATCGTTGTTGCATAAAGAAAAGTGGCCAACTTTGGGTTTTTTACTCTCGCAGCTTCTTCCCACAGATCTTCAAAATAATGACCCTCACTCTTCTCTCTGCGGTCTCGTTGGAGAGCGGGAATCCGGGCCGGCTGGTCAGGTCCTCAGAAAATGGCACAGCTGTTCTTAAAAGTAGCCCTATTCATAAGCTGTGGGCTGTCGACAACTGCAATGTTGGAGAAAGGCACCCTATTTTATAAAGAGTTTTTCTTTAAAAGGGAAAGAAAAATACATGGTATTTACAGTGAAGAAAACTGGACCCTTCAGCTTTATTTTAGTGGCCACGTCTGAAATGGAAGTGGCGAAGGCCATAAATACAAGCAATTGCGCCTTTAAGGGATGATTCATGTTGGCTGTGCTGCCTATAATGGAAAATTCAGCTAGTTAAGCAAGATCAGCCAGAAAGCCTTGCACAGGCTCTTCTGCCAGAGCTGATGCCGCCATCTTGTGACCTACTTGTTGTGTATTAGCGAATGATCGACTCTCTCTCTTCCCCTCTCAGTTCATGACCAAGAACCCCACCATGCGCCTTGGCAGCCTGACTCAGGGTGGGGAGCATGCCATCTTGAGACATCCCTTCTTTAAGGAAATCGACTGGGCCCAGCTGAACCATCGCCAAGTAGAACCACCTTTCAGACCCAGAATCGTAAGTGTCTAAGACCATCACAGTAGACTTTCCTCTTTCTTAAAATGTCTCCGTGGTCTACCAAAATCTGTTGTCCCCAATGGAATAACCAAACCGGACGTTCAGCCTCACCCTCTGCAGGATGGCCTCACCCAGGACGAGGCTGGCCCTTGAGGCAACATCTCTCCCTTTCCAGCTTACTTCTCTCCAATCTTTCACCTCTTACTTCACCGAAGCTTTTTGGAGACTAAGAGACCTGAAACTTTCTAGGTTGCCCCAAAAGAGTTTATAGGAATGATGAATTTCTCAGCTAGATTCCTTATGCTCCCCCTCACTGAATCTGGCTCCGTGGCTTGGAGAGCTGGGTCTGTACCAGCTACAGCAGCCCAGAGCTCAGGCCCAATCCCTTTTGCCTGGAGAAATACCAGGAGCGCGGGGGGACCTTCCCAAGCAAGGCAGCTGAACGGCATTCCTGAGGGTGGTCTAGCTCTTGACTTGAGAGCAAAGCTCCTTCTCATCTGTGGGTCCAGAGAGCCGTGGTGGAGAAAGCAGAAACGCATCTTCAACTTAGGTAAGAGAAATGAGAGGTCTAACCATGGCAGAAATGAGCTTTCCAGCGTCACAGCTAGCTTAATCTCTAACAGCCCCTAAGGTTGGGCACCAGGCCTCCCCCTGCCAACCCCTCGGGGAGCGGGGAGGCTTTGCCAGCAGAAAGCCACCTGGTGAGTAAAGCGAAAGGCGGTTGTTTCCTAAACTCAGCGCTTCCACGTCTTTCAGGAAAATCTCTTCACACCTAGAGTCCTGTGTATAAACAATAGGTGAGGCAAGTGTGAACTTCGACTCTGTTGACAACCGAACGTGTGTGTCCCTCAGTAGAGCCTGTCGAGAAGGGGCATTTTGGTGAAATGCCGAGTAAAGGGTGATTGAGAGGGCTGGATCAGGTGACCAAATTAATTGCTTCGCCTCCCGGGCCAAGGCGGGCCTGCTCAGCAAGATGTCCGTGGGGTCGGTGAAGCGGGGGTTCCCAAATGCCCGTAACGATACACAGCGCAGATTTACTATAATGCGCTGTTTAGTCCTCACGGTCCTAACTGGAACTAATGCTGCTCCCAGGGCTGCAGCACCCTTCTGACCGCACCGGCGCGGGCCCAGGGAAGATGAGGAAGCCTCATGTGCCTCAAATCTGACCCTTGTTTCCTTTTGACAGAAATCCCGAGAAGATGTCAGTAACTTTGACCCTGACTTCATTAAGGAAGAGCCAGTTTTAACCCCAATTGATGAGGGACATCTCCCTGTGATTAACCAGGATGAATTTAGAAACTTTTCCTTTGTGGCTCCAGAATTGCAACCTTAGCCTTATGGGGAATGAAAGACATGGCATGAAAATCACAAGCAGATCCAGATTTTCCAGGAATTTCCTTTGTGGGGCCTTCCCTCGTACCAGCCTTAGAACAAGAACCTTACCTTCAGCACACAGGTGGGAGACTCTGAAGGACAGAACTTCAGGAGGTCAACTCTTTCAAGTCCTCAGGGTACTGGGACGAGCGGATGCCAGAATGAGATTTCATGAAGCAGTATACTGCTCAACCTAGGAGTTGCCACGGCTCTTTTGGGCTTGGGCTATTAAAGGGAACCAACAGAAGAGAAGGTGTGAAGAATCAACTAGATCCTAGAAATTCTGAGCCAACCGGCCTTTGACTTCACAAATCAAGACTTGGTCTGGGCCACTGTGTGCTCTTCTGAAGCCGGGGAGCCCTGAATACTGGCCGTGTGCAAGAAGTCTGTACAAGCTAAGGAATTCCAAGGTAAGGAAATGAAAGGCTTTCCCAACAGTGATTTACTCTGAAGAAACAAAACTCACAACGTAAAGCCCCATCTTGAAAACAGATGTTGGGCTCCAAGACCACTCTTCCAGCGTATTCTCTCCTCCTCCCATGAACGGATATTTACTGAGAGCCTGGTGAGGTGGTGCCACGTGCCCTGCTAGTGTAAACAGATTTGTGTGCACTGAACTTCCACGCTCCAGTCCACTTATTTACCTGAACGGTGTTTGCATTCTGTGAAATGCCTTCCACATTGCATATATCATGCTTCTTTGTCTGCACATAACTTTGTCCACGGAAGAGGGCTCGCTGACACAACAGCCACTGTTCACACGGACAGCAGGTGAGCGAAGTGCTTGCTGCCGAAGGACTCGTTAAATCTCATCATGGGATGATGTGTTGATATCGCGCCAAACTCTGTGAAGAAGTGCACGTCACTCATGTCAGTGACCAGACTTAACAGCTTATACATTAGCAGGTTATTTAAGTTATATTTTAAGAGACCAAAATGTTTGGTATGCATTTTAATAATTAGAAATGACTCTTAGGACATTTACTGAAGGACCTTATAAAATGTACTCATATATGCAGTTGGAGAATTTTGTCTGTCTGGAAATAAATGCATTTTGTAGCAAAAGCAAACTTTTTGTCTAAAGTGATTTGTTCCGTCCCCACTAGGAGACGAGATAGATAGCTAAAATGTTGTTTTGGGCAGAATGGATAGAACTCCTGAAGCAAATTCCTGAAAAGCTGGTATCACCTATGTGTCCCTAAGTGGACATGGCCTCTTTCTTACTGACCAGAACTTCTCTTCCGAGGGTAGAAACTGCTAAGCGGTGCCGCAACAGAGAAATCCCCAAAACTCCCAGTGCCTCGGCCCAATGTTAATTTCTCATCTGCATAAAATATAGTACAAGTTCAACAGCCCTCTGATCATATAAATATGCCATCTGGAAAACAGAATTTCCAAGGTTGCTATAGCAAGGAAGAAAGAAAGAAAGAGACGGAGGAGGTGCTCGACTCCATCTCCAGCGAGGGCTACGCATCGCTTCTGCGCACAGCAGATTGGCCTCTGTCTACAAACGGGGTGTAGAACCGCAGAGCGGCCAGAGGGTATCTAGCCCATATTGAAAATCTCGGTCCTGGGTTCTTTTTTGTATTACCGGCTGAAATAGGACTTTTGAATTAATTGAGAGTTGCTAGAAGCCTCTCTTTACTTTCGTTTAGCACCTAGCAGTGCAGAGGCACACTCAGCCTACACAATTTCACTACATCTTCAGGTCCTTCTACCACTGTTCCAGTGTGATTACCAGGGCTCATTTTACAAAGGAGAAGAGAAAGGATCAGAGAAGCTTAACTGGTTGCCCAGAGGTTTCAGACTCGGGAAAGAGTAGGTCTAAATTCCAAATGACTAAAGTTCTAATCCAACAGACTTCTGGAAAGGGAGGGATTGTTCTATTTTGGGGGGCAGTGGGGAGATCAGGAACCTACATAGCTAGGTTGCTGCTCAGAGTCTTCTGTTGCTGTGTGGGGCCGAGGAGCTGCTCGATGTAGTTTACTTCACACTGGTAAAGAAGGATGAACGATAAAGCATGACTCCTGGGTTTATTTACAGAAACCATCATGGCCCCACAAAGGCCCCACCTGTCCTCTTTAATGAATCTGTGTAATCACTCAGCGGCTTCCCTCTTCACAATCTATTCAGAACTGCTACCCGGGCCCCCTGGTTTGGTTTAACTCTATTCCTTCAATCCCAGGCCTACCCAACAGAATATCAATGATCATGCTACGAGAAGACTTCCAGTGCTGCTGCTTCCTCCCTCTTCTGTGAGGAGACAGAGGAGGTACAGGATATTTACCTAAAGTTCCAGGAGTCTCCAAATCCAGGGTTAGGGCTCCATTTCACATCTGTAATCCATCCTCCTAACTCTTGGGTCCTTTCTGAGGATCAACAAGGTCACCCGCCCATACTTCCTGCAACACACTGGACACAAGCCATTTGATCAGCAGGTGCTGAGTCGGCTGGGGCTGCTGGGTTCCCCTCCAGCTCAGCTGACACCATGGAGGTCAAGACAAGGTCATGTTTACCCTTCCCCACAATACCATCTTGCCTCTCGGATGAGGAACCCTGAAAAACAATCAGGCCTTATCACCCTACCGTCCTCCCGAGCCAGTCCTCCTCCCCATCCCCAGCTCCCCCTACTTTCCCAAGCTGTTCCTCCGTTGTAGACAAGCAGGCTGGAGTCTTTGAAAGGAGGACAGAGATATGGAGACCTTGATCAGCTTTGACCACAGCAGAGGTTTTCACTTAATAATGACCTTTAATTCAGCTGTATTCTGCATGAGGCCTTCTTCCAAATGCTTTAAGTGTATTTTCTCATTCAAAACCCCAAGAGGCGGGCACTCTCGGTTGTACAGATGGGGAAACTGAGATACAGAGAGATTGAGTAACTTGTCCCAAGTCCTACAACTAAAGCATTATGGTCAGGATCCGAACCAGGCAGTTTAACCCCAGAATCCCTTCTTTTAGCCAAGTTGGTGAGTACCTTCTATTAAGGCCAATTTTATTTTTCCCAGTTTTGTAGGGTTTTGAAAATAAGGGTGTAGACTGGGATTAGCAGGGAACACTAGATAAACTGCCAGCTGGGCAGGACAGTATTAGTCATCCTGTCTGCAGAACCATTTATCAGCAATGAGATTATACGATTTGTGTGTCAAGGGCCTCGAACCACTAACCCCCCCCCCCAAAGGAACTGGGGCAGGCCGGAGTGATGCAATCTGGGTCTCTGGCCTCCCTGAGGAAGAGGAAATGGTCTGGGTTATACTGAGCCATATGAACCCTGTCTGAACCACTGCAGAACCTCTAGACCCGTGATGGTGCTTCCAGGCCTTTCCTCATGAGCCCCCCCCCCCCCCCCCCGCCGCCCCAAGAGGCGCCTCCTATTTCAGTAACTCACCACCCACCCATGGCATCACTGGGAAGAAGGTGTGTAGCGTGGGGCCAACCTTGGCAGCTGTGACAGCTACAGAGCTGATTGGTAGCAAAGAAAAGAAGAAAAATAAAAACACCCATTTATCACTTATTAATCTTAATTCCGTGTGTGTTGCCTCAAAAATGTCCCAGCCACAGCCGATTTGGCCTTGACCATAAAATGGCCAACACCATAAAACTTTGTCCTCTTTATTCCCAAATTTGGTCATCCTAGTGGCTTAATCTGGCTGCACTCACTGAAAATGAAAATGCCCTTGGCACCGAGTCCCAGTGGGTCCTATAACTTATTTTACATCATCTGAGGATAAGACTCGGATACAGCCCGAGACATTTGCAGTGGAAATCAACCCCGGGGTCAGATGCTCCTCTGAGCGGAGCTGCAGGCTGACACAGTGGGCCGGAGGGCAGCTATAAATGGGGCTTTGTAGTCTCCCTTCCTTCCTGCGTTGAATTAGATCCAAAAGGAAGAATGCCGCCGTCCGCTTCATCCTGTCCCGGCTGCCCCCCCCTCACCTCCACTCCCCCGGCAGGCGTTGGTCCCCTCCTGCCACCTTCCTCACTCACCCCCGGGAGCTGATCACTGCGGTACACTCTCCCCCTGGCATTTGATTCTTCAGAGCTCAACCAATTAGAGTTTTCCAACCACCAAGACTCCATAAAAATCCTGATTTGCGTATTTATCTTGGAGGCTCTTTGAGAGCCCTGAAAGGGCGGCTACCATGGTGTTTCTGCCCTGTGTTCCTGCCTCTTTGGCATCTCTGCGTCAGCTCTTGCCCCGGTGCGGACCGCGGGTGAGCGTAATCCTGCCTCCTCACCGGGGCTGAAGAGCATGGACTTGAGTACGGTGCAGACCTATGCACCAGATTTGCCATTTCCTCTCTGTTCTTCTTGAAAGGTGTTCTTTTCCCCTAGCTTAGAAGGTTCTCATGTGAGATGGGAGAATAGCACTTGCCAGCCTTGTGTTATTACTGCAGAAATTCGCTGGGATACTCTAGGTCAAGCATTTAACCCAGGGCTGGGACCGAGAAAATGGCCCATCGGTAGTGGCGATGATGGTCCGCTCTTGCAGAGCGCCGAGGGAGGGTTGCAAAGGGGCTCCACCAGAACCTGGGCGGGAGGGGACACCCGTGTTCCTCATGCAGCCCGTCCCACCTGACAGGGAGGCTGTGCCAGCTCCAAGCTGGAGGGCTTTCACTTTTCTAACTGGCTGGCTGCAGAGATTTCTCAGGAGCCTCTTTTGCAAACTTCTTTCAGGCTGTTTTGAGTTCATCCTGCCCTGATTGACATGCGTGACCAGTACTATGCTTGAAACTGTGCTGCTCGGTATAAAAAAGAGGCTAAGAAATATCCGTTTTCCCTAAAGTAGCTCTTCCCTCAAGCCCTTCAGGTATGCTTTTGTTCTCTCATACTTAAGCTGAAGGCACATTTAACTCACTTCTGACCAGATAACAGAGTCCATACACCAACCCCAGTACCTGCTGGTCACCCTTTAGACACTCAACATGCCTGTGGACCAGTTCAGAGAAAAGAGGATGTGTTCTCAAGATGTTCCCTCGGTCCTGGCATGCCTTAGGGTTCGAAGCCACTAGTAGAACCATGGGATTTGACCACCTAGATGAAGATCTCTGTGAAGATCATTCCTAATAAAATGAGAGACACTGAAGTCCTATGTATTCTTACTAGAAACTGGGCATTACAACCCGGGCCCCATGTACCACCCTTCCACACCACCCAGAACTGCCTTTCTCATGCCACCGAGCAGTCTTAACCCACAGAGGTTTCATTCTTCTAAGGGCTTGGACCATAACTAGAAGAATTCCAGCTAAACAAAGTGAAGATTGTGTAGGCACGGAGTGTGGCCAAACATTCAAGTGGGTTGCAGAGGTTGAGACGGGAATTTTCTTTGGAGATATTTCAAAATAGAAACCAGAGATAATCTAGTGGTTGTTTGCCCTGACCGTGTCAGTCATAACCTAGATGATGCCTCAAGTTCTCCCAGCCTTGTGCCCTCATGACTAAAAGGTAAGCAGAGGGATATGGTTGGTCATCCGCCACCAGTAGACGTCACCGCCATATTGCTCATGCCTCACACAAGACTCCATCACTCAGATGGCCTCCCTGTCCCTCTCCGTGCAATTTTCACACCCACACACCCTCTCCGCAGACCCTCTCAATCCCAAATTCCCGAGGCTCATACAGATCACTTGCGCCTAAAATCACATGCCGGTCTCTCGCACCTGATTGCCTTATTTCTCATGTTTATACACGGAAAGGAAAAATGGCTTTCTAAAGATCAGCACAAGATCAAGAGAAGCCCCCTTCTAGAAACTGATAATAGAACACAATTAAAGAAAAAGATTTCTCAGCTCTACTTCCTGTGTTTTTCCTTGAGGAAAATGATTTAAGATATAAAAGATTATAAAAGTCAGTGATAAAATGAATTGTAGCCCAAGGTAAATAAATAGATTATATAAATCATCTAGGCAAGTACAGGCAAAATTACGGAATTATTCTAGTAGTTAGGAGCACCAGAAAGGGTACTGATCATCATGGCTGTACAGGGGCTCATAAAGATAAATCTGGAAAGTCTAATCTCATTTGCTTTTTGGATGGTTTCTAGACTGGTTGATCGAGAGGTATATGATAGGTTTCACATACCTGAGCAATTGACAGTCTAACTTGTGGCCTAGCTGGATTCAATGAAAAATGGTAATCTAAGTATGGTAATTAATAGATGGATACTAACCTGGAATAATGTTCTACAACCTTAGGTAACGTCTACTCCTTTAGGATTAACAGACAAATTTCACACCTTTAATCTTTTATCAAAACAAGCAACATGATGAAATACAAAAACTGGACAATGGGACGAAGAGCTACTATGTTGTTAAACTACACATTCCCTCCCAGCAGACTCTGATACGAAAGAGCAAACTAAAGCTTAGAGGTCCATGTACTCATTAGACTAATATTTACTGAGCACTGACTATCTGCCAGGCATGATCTTGTTGCTGGGAAAACTAGAGTGAAAAAACACCCAAAGAGCCTTGCATTCCCGGAATATACAGTCTGAAGAGGTTGATATTGTTTGCCTGAATTAACCTACTCAATGGAATGGTGGCCTCTGGTCTTCTTCATAATTGTATCCATGGCACCTGACACATTGTAGGTGCTTAAAGGTGCTATTGAAGGATATAATCAGAGCTGGGTGTCAAACACACATTTTTTGACCTACAATATTCTTTCATAGCTATATGCTGGAACAAATTTAAGAAATAAATATAGCCTGTACTTGAGTCCGAAAAGCTAATTATGTCAGGACAAGATGGAGTTAGGACTTCACAGTATGAGTAAAAAAAAAAAAAAAAAAAAAAAAAAAAAAAAAAGGAGGCAGAGGTAAAGAATAAATGTATGCAACAAATTAGGAGTTATCAGACCTTTTTCCAAGTGATGGGGACACTACAACAAGTCAAACAGTCCCCACCACCTTGGAGCCTGCAGTCCAGTGAATAGTGACTATACAATTGCAGGGTTCTGTGGCTGCCACAAAAAGATGGGATCTTAGGTTCCAGAGTTCTAACTGTGGGGTCTCGGGGGAAAGGATAAGCCCCACTGAGCTCTGCCGAGATTAGAAGGGGTCTGGAAAACTGGACTCTGCTCTAGACACCTAGTACGAAAAGATACAAAGTTCCACCAGGTTCAGAGAAAAGTCAGCTGAGCAATCAAGAGAGCAAAATAACACAGAACACAGTAGTGAGGAGGTTACCTGGGGGGAGCCTGAGGAAGAAGGCAGGAGGATGTCCTAACTACCTTCAAATACATGAAAAACTATTGTGATGATCGCGGAGGCTGCTGTCGGAGCATTTCCAGCTCTCTGCCTCCCGGGCATGTAGTGGGAGCTTCGTTGCGGACAGGTGAGGCCACAAGGATAGTTGTAACCTACAAGAGAGGAATGATGCACAGTATTTGCAAGTTAGAACAGTTCGGTGCGGCGGAGAGACGGCCCTTTTCCTCCGACGGACCAGACTCTTTCCTCCAGTGAATGGCTATGTTCAGCGATGACAATTGGACTCTGACAGCCTACATCCAACGTGAGCCAAGCCCTCAGCCAACTTTGTTGGACACTTTGCCTGACAAGAAATAGTTCTTTTTATTACTATTTAATGCCACTGAGATCATGGCAGTTCATCACTGTAGCATAACCTGGTCTACCCTCACTGATTGCCATACGCAGAAACTAGCCTGGAAATTTAAACCCCCAGGGTTAGAACTAGGATGACAAGCTCCAACGGGGGTTACAGAATTTGTTATAACCTTAAGAAATGAATTTCTTTTAAGAAAGGTACTCAAATGTACTATCAACTGCCTTGGAAGGGAGGGAGTTTACCATCACCGGACATCTTCACACAGTCTAAAACCCTTGGCGGGATGATGGACAGGAGGTCAGACTGAACAATCAGAGAGGCCCCTGGCAGCTTTTAGAGACTATCATGCCACAGTCTGAAATGGGCTTAGCAAGCACACTGTCACTGTGCTGTTTCCCCTGGCCCACGGCAGCAGGCCCGGAGTTGTCCTACCATAATGTTTCCGCTGGCCACAGGCCCCAGGCCCTGCTGTTTCGCTGTACCACATGGTCCTGAATCTGTGCACAACAGTGCTTGGGGTGCTCAGCGAGTGTGTACAAAAGGCACAGCAGCTCAGATGGCAAACAGATACAGCAAACGGTAAAGGCTCCCTGGCTCACTATATCAAAGAAAGATAAATGGCCCCCTGGGACTCCTGTCTGCATCACTGGCATCCTGGAGGCGTTAGAACACCTCGGAATTTCACCCCTACTAGTTTGTTCCTCATAGTGCTTCTCTGCCTTCTACTGATAAGAGCTAAGCATCCATCCTAACAAAGCAGAACTTCAGCATACCGATCTGCTCTGGGGGACGCCTGGGGGGCTCAGTCAGTTACACTGCCTTCAGCTCAGGTCATGATCCCAGGGTCCTGGGATGGAGTCCCACATTGGGCTCCTTGCTCAGTGGGAAGCCTGTTTCTCCTTCTGCCTGCTGTTCCCCTTGCTGAGCTCCCTCTCTCTCTGACAAAAATCTTAAAAAAAAAAAAAAAAAAAAAAAAAAAAAAAAAAAAAAATCTGCTCTGGGGAGGCATGTGTTAAGAGAAAGCTCCATTTAGGAGGCTGGTGAGAAATGTGGTTCTTAGCACCAAAGGCTGGGTTTAAGCACTTGCCCCACTTTCTAGTGATTTGCTGAAGCTGCCTCATACAGGCTCCCAAGACTCGACTGCACGAAACTCTTCCTAAGTTAGTATTCAGTGAATTCACAACATAGCTTAAAATTGGGTATAGTGAGAATATTTATACCGTGAATATTTGTAGCATTTACCAATCTGAAATTTTTGTTTTTTATGTATTTGGCAGCTTATCAGCATACTCCTGCTAAAAGGTTGAAAATCATGGTCTCTAGAACCAGGCTGAACTGGGTTTGTTCGGTCTCTGCTACTATGAGCTGTTGTTGTTGGGGAGAGAGGTCACTGGGGAGAAGGCATTGAAACTTCTGTGAACCTTAGTCTCCCGGACTGTAGTAAAGTGGGAATCACCACCAGCAGCAAGCTACTAACTGCTTTAGAGGATAGGAGGATCAAATGAGATAATATCCACAGATCACTTCCTAAATTGAACAAAGCTCCTTTACCTTGGAGCACATGCACACAACACAACACCTCCAAATCATGACTTTGTAAAATTAAAAAAAAATTTTTTTTAAGTAGAAAGCCTTGCACGTATTACATGATGCAATGGGTGTTATACGCAAGTAATGAATCATGGAACTGTACATCGAAAACTAGGGCTGTACTGTATGGTGACTAACATAATATAATGAAAGGATATTATTTTTAAAAGTTAAAAAAATTAAGTAGAAAGCCTTCCTGGAAGTTTCCTAGCTTCATGTCCCCGTATCCCATTGACCAGTTTAGCATCACATGATCATACCTAAAACCAGTCACTTGCCAAAGGAAATGGAAGCCAAGCCACTGTCCCTGAGGGTAACCTAGAGCCCCAGGTGGGATTAGTGGCATTTTTTTTTTAAGCTTCCCAGATGGTTTCAATATGCAGTTAAAATACAGAACCAGTGGCTTAGAGTCTAAGTCTTAGGCAAATTATGACTTAACCAACTGGGGCTAGAGAGGGATTCAATCTCTCCTGAAGGATAAGGATGACAACCAAATCAGGTTCTAGGAGTGTGGGAGGGATAAAAGAAGGAGAATGCTGGTTACTTGATAAAACCAACGTTGGCCCCAGTCTCCATTCCCAGCTACTGGACATTTCCGGGGCAAAGAGCTCAGCAGGGAAAACCAGAGGCATTAATAAATGGTTGTACTTTGAAGTAAGATACTCAACTGTTTGAGAACAGAAGCGAAGCCTTGAATTAAGATTTAAGAAAATAAGGGTAGGTAAGAGAAGGTTAAGCATTTTTTTTCTTTTAAGATTTTATTTGAGAGAGAGAACAAGGGAGAATGAGCCACTTGGGGGTGGGGGGGTGGAGGAAGAGGGAAAAGCAGACTCCCTGCTGAGCAGGGAGCTGGATGTGGGGCTCAGTCCCAAGACCCTGAGATCATGACCTGAGCCAAAGGCAGATGCTTACCCGACTGAGCCACCCAGGAGCCCCAAAGTTTAAACTTTTACAGTTCTGATTCAAGATGGTGACATAGGAGGCTCCAAAATCCTCTCCTCCTATGGACATACCAAATCTATAGCTACATACAGAACAGTTTCCTCTGAAAGAAATCCAGGATCTACCTGAGTGACTCCTACACATGGGGTAAGCAAGAAAAAACCCACATCAAAATGGGTAGAAGAGGTAGAGACTGTCTTGTCATAAACTTCTCCCCTAGTGCTGTGACACACAACCAGGAAGGAACTCAAAACTCCAATCTTCTCCCTGAGGAGTGAGGGGTTTAGACCTCATATCTGGTGCCCCAATGTTTAAAACTTCCACCTGAAAGGTGAGTCTTCAGAACATCTAGTTCTGGAAGCCAATGGAGTTTGTGTCCATGAGACCCACAGGCTAGAGCAAACTAAGAAACAGTTTTTGACAACATGGACTCACCATGGCTATCATTCCCCACAAGGCCCACCACAGAAAAGCAGAATTAAATGCCCAGCCTCTCCATAAAAGGCCTATTTGTTTATCTTAAAAACTACAGCCTGGGGCACAGGCTTCCAATTTAACACATACCTAGGGACCAACTACAATGTTCTCCAGAGACTGGGGAGGTGCCATCTTTGTACTCTGCCTCACTCCGGTCACTACTATCTCCCCAAAAGGAACTTATGCACACATCTGGCACCCCAGGTTTTCTAGATGCCACTCAGGCACCACTTGATTGACTAACTCTGGTGGCCAGTGGGGCTTACATTTGTGGATTTCACAGGACTGACACAGAAACTGTTCTTAACCATCCCAAGGCACAGTGCAGACGCAGCAGACTGAAATGTCCAGTCTTTCTGTAAGAAAGGCCTATTTGCAGATCTTAAAAGCTGAAGCCTGAGGGCCAGATTTCTAATTTAATACATATCTAGTTGCTGGCTACAATCTTCTACAGAGACCATGGAGGCCAGAGGGTGCCATTTTCACACTCTGTCTCTGCTCCGCCCCAGGTCACTCTTAACTCTAAAACAAACACACACACACAAACAAAAAAAACAAAAACCAAACAACAACAATGGAGCTTTTACATACATCTGGTATCCCAGCTTTTGTGGTTGCTGCCTGAGGATGACACCCCTGAGAGTCTGGTGGCCAGTAGGGCTTATGTTCACAGGTTCAATGGGACAGTAGGAAACAATGACATAGTTCTTAACAGTACATCCCTCCACAGCTCAGTGCAGAGACGACAGAAACACTCATCTTCAGGCTTCCCCTGAAAGAGATATATTGGCGTATTTTGTCTGAAGGTCCAGCTTCCAATCAGCCTACAGGTAGGTGTTGATAGAGATTCTCCCCTTTGGGACACTGACAGGTCCTGCCACACCCTCAACTACTGGGAACTACTAAGAACAAAGATGTCTCTCACACCTTTGTGATTGTCCAAGCAGCCAACAAAGAGCTCAGGCAGGGTTAAATAATAAGGTTCAACCTCCCACATGAGCCTACTCCATCAAGACTAGGAGAGGTGGTTCTTTTATATAATGCATAGAAATCAATACCGAGAGTCAAAGAAAATTAGAAATACAGAGGAATATGTTCCAAATGAAAGAATAAGATAAAACCCCAGAAAAAGATCTTAATGAAATGGGAATAAGTGATTTTCCTGATAAAGAGTTCAAAATGGCAATCAGAGACAGCTACCAAGGTCAGAAGAACAATGTAAAACAAAGTGAGAATTTCAACAAAGAGAAGATATAAGAAAGTACCAAACAAGTCACAGAGTTGAATATAATAACTGAACTGGGAAATTCAATAAAGGGGTTCAACAGCATCCTATATGAAGGAGAAGATAAACAAGTCCAAAGACAGGACAATAGAATTCACCCAATTGACAGAACAAAAAAAATGAGTGAAGAGAACTTCTAAGGGACTTATGATGCGACAACATCAAGCAGGCCAAATTTACATTGTAGATATCCCAGAAGGAAAACAGAGAAGGGGCAGAAAGCTTATTTGATAAAGTAATGGCTAAAATGTTCCCTAACCTGGGAAAGGAAACAGACTTCTTATTTGGAACTCTGGCTTTCCTGGATATAGATGAACCCAAAGAGACCTACACTAAGACACATGAAGTTGTCAGAAATTAAAGACAAGGAGAGAATCTTAAGAGCAGCAAGGGGAGTTTTTTTTTAAAGCCTGTTACATACAAGGGAACCCCAATAAAACCACTAGCAAATTTTTTTCAGCAGAAACTTCCAATATATTACGCCATTCCCTTCTTGCCTGCGAAGTGTTGAAAGAAAAAAACTGCCAACCAAGAATATTCCACAAAGTTGTCCTTCAGAATTGGAGACAAAGTTTTCCAGATAAGCAAAAGCTGAAAGATTTCATTACCACTAGACCTGCCTTACAAGGAATGTTAAAGGGACTTCTTTAAGCTGAAAGGAAAGGGCACTAAGTAGCAACAGGAAAGCATTTGAAAGTATAAATAAAAAAAAAACAAACAACCACTGGTCAAGGTAAATATATACTCTCAGAATAGTCTGTTGTAGTGGTAGTAGGTTAATTATAAATCTAGTGTGAAATTTAAAAGACAAAAGTAGTAAGAACAATTACAATAACTTATTTTGTGTATCCCTTAATTGTGACTTCAAAGCATGGGGTGAGGGAGTAAAAATGTAGAGATTTAGAATGTGTTCAAACTTTGTTACCAATTTAAAATAGATGGTTATAAATAAGTTTTATGTAAGCCTAATGCGAACCACAAGCAAAAGCCTACAGTAGATACACAAAAGAAAAAGGAATTAAGAATACCACTACAGAAAATCATCAAATCACAAATGAAGAGAGCAAGAGGGACAAGTGCATTAAAAAAAAAAAAAAACCCAGAAAGCAATTAACAAAATGGCAATAAGTCCCTACCCATCGATAATTACTTTGAATGTTAACGGACTGACGTCTCCACTCAAAAGACATAAAGGGATTGAATGGATTAGAAAAAACAAGACCCAACTATATGCTGCCTATGAGACTCACTTCAGCTTTAAAGACCCACACAGACTGGAAGTGAAGGGATGGAAAAAGATATGCCATGGAACAGGAAAAGAAAAGAAAGCTGGGGTAGCTGCACTTGTACAGACAAAATAGACTTTAGGAGACACACTGTAATAAGAGGCAAAGAAAATCATCATGTAACAAAGAGGTCAATCCAACAAGAGGATAGCACATTTAGGAACATTCATGCAGCCAACATAGGAGCACCTAAATCTATTAAGCAAATATTAATCTGAAGGGAGAAAAAAAGAGAGCAATAATATAAATGGGATAAAGTCCCCTAATATCAATAGATGATCCAGACTAAAAAAATTAAATAAAGGAAACATTGGCCTTAAATGACACATTAGATGAAATGGACTTAAGAGGCATATCCAGAACATTCCACCCAAAAGCAAGAGAATACACATTCTTATGGAATATTCTCCAGAACAGATCAGATGTTGGGCTACAAAACAGATCTCAACAAACATCAAGCACCTTTTCTGACCACAATGCTATGAAACTAGAAATCAACTCTAAGAAAAATGGAAAATGCACAAATAAAGATTTAACAACATGTTCTTAAAGTACCAATGGGCCAAAGAATAAAAAGAAATTTAAAAAATACCATGAGACAAATGACTAATGGAAATACAACCTACCAAAACTTATGGGATGCAACAAAAGCAGTTCTAAGAGTGAATTTCTAAGTCATAAACCCCCACGTTAAAGGAATAAGAAAGATCTCCTACAACCTAACTTTATACCTGAGGAAACTAGGGCAAGAACAAACGAAGCCCAAAGTGGGAAGGAAGGAAATAAAGAGTAGGGTGGAAATAAATTAAATAGAGACTAAAAGAAATAGAGAAAATACCAATGAACAGGAGTTTGTTTGTTTGTTCTGTTTTAACATAAACGGAGAACACTTTAGCTAGGCTCAAGAAAAAAAAAAAAAAAGAGGGGGCTCAAATAAAATCAGAAAATGAAAGAGGAAACATTACAACTGATACCAGAGAAGTAGAAAGGATCCTAACAGACCGTTATGAACAATCCCAGGCATGGCTCATTTTGTTACATTTCATTTATTGAGACTCACAGATGTTTCGTTTTTACAAATTGATTTGTGCAACCCTGCACTGGCCCTGTCTATTGGCACCATTTTCCCCCAACATTTGTTCGCTTTATATCTCTGTCACATTTTGGTAATTCTTTTAATATTAATGAAGAAATTTGAAATACTTCTTTTGTTCTGGGGATCTGTGAGCTTTGATGTTACAAATGGTTTCAGGACACCATGAACCATGCCCATATAAGACTGCAAACTTCATGTGTGTGTTCTCACGGCTCCCACAACCAGCTGTTTCCCCAACTCTGTTCCTCTCCTTGATGGATTTCGGAGTAACAATGGTGAAGATGACGTGTAGGCTTGAAAAAAAAATATTAACGAAAATATTTACGAGAATATAGAATCTCTAAGGGCAGAAATGAGAGTGAATCTGGCAGAAATTAAAAATGCTATGAATCAAATGCAGTCAAAACTAGATGCTCTGACGGCCAGGGTGAATGAGGCAGAAGAATGAATTAGTGAATTGGAGGATGGGATGGTAGAAGAGAAAGTAAAAATGGAAACTTGGCTCAAAATAATCCAATCTCAAGAATGTAGAGTACGAGAGATTACTGACTCAATGAAATGTTCCAATGTCAGAATCATTGGCATCCCCGAGGGGGTGAAGAAAGAGGTCTAGAAGAGATATTTGAACAAATTGTAGCTGAAAACTTCCCTAATCTGGCCAGAATCTTAGAGATTCTATAACTGGCAAAGGAAACAAGCATTCGTGTCCAAGAGGCAGAGAGGACACCTCCCAAGATCAATGAGAACAGACCTATACCACATCATGTCATAGTGCAATTCGCAAATATTAGATCCAAGGATACAGCATTGAAAGCAGCCAGGGAGAAGAAAATCCTTACATACAGAGGGAAGAATATCAGAATAACGTCAGACTTATCTACAGAGACCTGGCAGGCCAGGAAGGGTTGGCAGGGTATTTTCAAAGCTCTAACTGAGAAGAATATGCAGCCAAGGATCCTTTATCCAGCAAGGCTGTCATTCAGGATTGATGGAGAGATAAGGACCTTCCAAGACCGGCAGAAACTGAAGGAATCTGTGACCACCAAACTAGCCCTACATGAACTATTAAAGGGGGGAGGTTCTATAAAAGTAAAAAGGCCCCAAGAGTGATACAGAACAGAAATTTACAATCTGTAGAAACAAAGACTTCACAGGCAACATAACATCATTAAAATCATATCTCTCAATAATCACTCTAAATGCTCCCATAAAATGCCACAGGGTTGCAGATTGGATAAAAAGACATGGCCCATCCATTTGCTGTCTACAAAAGACTCATCTTGAACCTAAAGTTACATCCAGGGGCGCCTGGGTGGCACAGCGGTTAGGCGTCTGCCTTCGGCTCAGGGCGTGATCCCGGCGTAATGGGATCGAGCCCCACATCAGGCTCCTCTGCTCTGAGCCTGCTTCTTCCTCTCCCACTCCCCCTGCTTGTGTTCCCTCTCTCGCTGGCTGTCTCTATCTCTGTCAAATAAATAAAATCTTTAAAAAAATAAAAATAAAAATAAAGTTACATCCAGACTGAAAGTGAAGGGATAGAAAACCATTTTTCATGCCAAGGGACCTCAAAAGAAAAGCTGGGGTAGCAATTCTCATCAGACAGATTAGATTTTAAACCAAAGACTGTTGTTAGAGCTACAGGAGGACACTATATTATTCTTAAAGGATGTATCCAACAAGTGGATATGACAATTATAAATATCTATGCCCCCAACAGGGGAGCAGCTAGATACACAAGCCAACTCTTAACCAGAACAAAGAGACATATAGATAATAATACGTTAATAGTAGGGGACCTCAACACTCCACTCTCAGGAATAGACAGATCACCTAAGCAGAAAATCAACAAAGAAACAAGAGCTTTGAATGACATACTGGAACAGATGGGCCTCATAGATTGTTCTATATATATCTATATCTATAGATATCTATATCTATAGATATAGATATCTATATCTATAGATATCTATATCTATAGATATAGATATCTATATCTATATCTATATCTATAGATATAGATATATATAGAACACGACACCCCAGAACAACAGAATACTCATTCTTTTTGAATGCACATGGAACTTTCTCCAGAATAGACCATATACTGGGTCACAAAACAGGTCTCAACTGATACCAAAAGACTGCGATTATTCCCTGCATATTCTCAGACCACAGTGCTTTGAAACTGTAACTCAATCACAAGGAAAATTTTGGAAGAAACTCAAACACTTGGAAACTGCTCAAGAATGATTGGGTAAACCAGGAATTAAGGAGATTAAACAATTTTTGGAGACCAACGAAAATGAAAACACATTGGTCCAAAACCTATGGGACACTGCAAAGGCGGTCCTAAGGGGAAAATACATAGCCATCGAAGCCTCACTCAAAAGAATAGAAAAATCTAAAATGCAGTTTCTATATTCTCACCTCAAGAAGCTGGAGCTGGAACAGAAGAACAGGCCTGACCCACACACAAGAAGGCAGTTGATCAAGATTAGAACAGAGATCAATGAATTAGAAACCAGGAGCACAGTAGAGCAGATCAATAGAACTAGAAGCTGGTTCTTTGAAAGAATAAATAAGATCGATAAGCCACTGGCCAGACTTATTCAAAAGAATAGAGAAAGGACCCAAATTAATAAAATTATGAATGAAAGGGGAGAGATCACAACCAACACCAATGAAATAGGAAGGATCATTAGAAACTTTTCTCAACAGCTTTATGCCAATAAATTAAACAGTCTGGAAGAAATGGAGGTCTTCCTGGAAACCTATGAACTACCAAGACTGAAACAGGAAGAAATGGATTAAACAGACTGATCAATTATGAAGTGATTGGGGCAGTGATCAAAAACCTCCCCAAAAACAAGAGTCCAGGGCCTGACGGATTCCCTGGGGAATTCTACCAAACATTCAAAGAAGAAATAATACCTATTCTCCTAAAGCTGTTTCAAAAAATAGAAACAGAAGGAAAACTACCAAACTCATTCCATGAGGCCAATATTACCTTGATCCCCAAACCAGGCAAAGACCCCATCAAAAAGGAGAATTACAGACCGATTTCCCTGATGAATATGGACGCCAAAATTCTCAACAAGATCCTAGCTAATAAGATCCGACAGGACGTTAAAATGATTATCCATCATGACCAAGTGGGATTCATCCCTGGATTGCAAGGGTGGTTCACCATTCACAAGTCGATCAGTGTGATAGATCATATCAACAAGAAAAGAGTCAAGAACCATATGATCCTCTCAATTGATGCAGAGAAAACATTTGACAAAAAACAGCATCCTTTCCTGATCAAAAACTAAGGATATACTGTATGGTGACTAACATAATAAAAAATTATTAAAAAAAAAAAAACCAAGCAAACAAAAGTGTAGGGATAGAGGGTACATTCCTCAATTTCATAAAAATCATCTATGAAAAGCCTACAGGAAATATCGTTCTCAATGGGGAAAAGCTGAAAGCCTTTCCCTTAAGATCAGGAACATGACAAGGATGCCCACTCTCGCCATTATTATTCAACATAGTACTGGAAGTCCTTGCAACAGCAATCCGACAACAAAAAGGGATCAAAGGTATCCAAATCGGCAAAGAAGTCAAAATGTCTCTCTTCGCAGATGACATGATACTCTATATGGAAAACCCAAAAGAATCCACCCCCAAATTACTAGAACTTATGGAGCAATTCAGTAATGTGGCGGGATACAAAAATCGATGCTCAGAAATCAGTTGTATTTCTATACATGAACAATGAGACTGAAGAAAGAGAAACTAGGGAATCCATTCCATTTACAATAGCACCAAAAATCATTTTATCTCGGAATTAACTTAACCAGAAAGGTAAAGGACCTATATTCTAGAAACTACAGATCACTCTTAAAAGACATTGAGGAAGACACAAAAAGATGGAAAAATATTCCATGCTCAAGGATCGGAAGAATTAACATAGTTAAAATGTCCATGCTACCCAGAGCAATCTACACTTTCAATGCTATCCCGATCAAAATACCGAGGACATTTTTCAAAGAACTGGAACAAACAGTCCTTAAATTTGTATGGAACCAGAAAAGGCCCCGAATCGCCAAGGAACTGTTGAAAAGGAAAAACAAAGCTGGGGGCATCACAATGCCGGATTTCGAGCTGTACTACAAAGCTGTGATCACAAAGACAGCATGGTACTGGCACAAAAACAGACACATAGACCAATGGAACAGAATAGAGAGCCCAGAAATGGACCCTCGGCTCTTTGGGCAACTAATCTTTGACAAAGCAGGAAAAAACATCCGGTGGAAAAAAGACAGTCTCTTCAATAAATGGTGCTGGGAAAATTGGACAGCTACATGCAAAAGAATGAAACTTGACCACTTTCTCACACCATACACAAAGATAAGCTCCAAATGTTTGAAAGATCTCGATGTGAGACAGGAATTCATCAAAATCCTAGAGGAGAACATAGGCTGCAACCTCTTTGACATCGGCCACAGCAACGTTTTTCATGACACATCTCCAAAGGAAGAGAAACAAAAGAAAAAAATGAACTTATGGGACTTCATCAAGATAAAAAGCTTCTGCACAGCCAAGGAAACAGTCAAAAAAACTAAGAGGCAGCCCATGGAATGGGAGAAAATATTTGCAAATGACACACTACAGATAAAAGACTGGCATCCAAGATCTATAAAGAACTTCTCAAACTCAATATTCGAGAAACAAATAAATCAAAAAATGGGCAGAAGATATGAACAGACACTTTTCCAATGAAGACATACAAATGGCTAACAGACACATGAAAAAATGTTCAAAATCATTAGCCATCAGGGAAATTCAAATCAAAACCACACTGAGATACCACCTTACGCCAGTTAGAATGGCAAAAATGGACAAGGCAAGAAACAACAAATGTTGGAGAGGATGTGGAGAAAGGGGATCCCTCTTACACTGTTGGTGGGAATGCAAGTTGGTACAGCCACTCTGGAAAACAGTGTGGAGGTCCCTTAAAATGTTAAAAATTGAGCTACCCTATGACCCAGCAATTTCACCACTGGGTATTTACCCCAAAGACACAGACATTGTGAAGAGAAGGGCCATATGCACCCCAATGTTCATAGCAGCATTGTCCACAATAGCTAAATTGTGGAAGGAGCCGAGATGCCCTTCAACAGATGACTGGATTAAGAAGATGTGGTCCATATATACAATGGAATATTACTCAGCCATCAGAAAGAACAATTACCCAACATTTGCAGCAACATGGATGGGACTGGAGGAGATTATGCTAAGTAAAATAAGTCAAGCAGAGAAAGGCAATTATCATATGGTTTCACTCATTTATGGAACATAAGAGATAGCAGGGAGATAGGGAGAAGGAAGGGAAGAATGAAGGGGGGTGGTGAACAGAAGGGGGAATGAACCATGAGAGACTATGGACTCTGGGAAACAAACTGAGGGCTTCAGAGGGGAGGGAGGTGGGGGATTGGGATAGGCCGGTGATGGGTATTAAGAAGAGCACATATTGCATAGTGCACTGGGTGTTATACGCAAATAATGAATCATACGACACTACATCAAAAACTAAGGATATACTGTATGGTGACTAACATAATAAAAAATTATTAAAAAAAAAAAAAACCAAGCAAACAAAAGACAGGCTACTCTCTTGTTAGGGGCCAATGCAGCTGGTTACTAAGTTGAAGCCAGTGCTCACTGCCTCTTCTGAAAATCCTAGGGATTCTTAACGATTATGTTAAATCTACTTTGCCTGTGTTCTATGAATAGAGGAGTAAAGTCTATATTATAGCATATCTGTTTACAACATGGTTTACTGAATATTTTGAACACAATTTTGAGACCTGATGCTAAGAAGAGATTCCTTTCAAAATATTACCATTTACTGACAAGGCATTTGGTCACCTAAGAGTTCTGATGGAGGTGTACATTGAGGTCAATGTTGATTTTCATGCCTACAAAATACATTCCGCAGCCCACGATTCAAGATGTAACTTTGACTTGGAACTATTATTTAAGAAATATATTTCATAAGGCTATAGCTGCCATAGATAGGGATTCCTCTAATGGATCTGGGCAAAGTAAATTAGAAGCGCTTTGGAAAGACTTCACCATTCTAGATGCCATGAAGAGTATTTTTTTTTTTAACAACAACATGGTCAAAATAACATTAACAAGGTTTGGAAGATGTTGATTCCAGCCTTCATGGATGACTTTGAGGGGTTCAAGACTTCAGTGGAGACAGTAACTGCAGAATCGAGGGGAAATAGCAAGAGAACTGGAATTAGACGTGGAAACTTGGGATGCCCAGGTGGCTCAGTTGGTTAAGTGTCCGACTCAATTTCAGCTCAGCTCACGATCTCAGGGTTGTGAGATCAAGCCCTAAGATTTTTCTCTCCCCCCTCCTCCCTCTTCATTTCCCTCTCACCCCCTAAAAAAAAAAAAAAAAAAAAAAAAAAAAAAGGGGAGGGGGAGGGAGGGAGAGCGAGAGCAAGAGAGAAATGGAGCCTACAGATGTGATTGGATTGCTATAAAATCAAATTTGAAAGGATGAGAAATGCCTTTTTATGCCTTTTTAAGATCGTGGTTTCTGGAGGTGGAATCCACACCTGATGAAGATGCTGTGAAGTTTATTGAAATGATGACAAAGGATTTAAACTATTACATAAATTTTATTGATAAAGCATTGATGGTGTTCAAAAGGATGGACTTCAATTTTGAAAAAGAAGTTCTACTGTGGGTAAAATGCTTTCAGTTAGAATCGCATGCTACAGAAAAATCATTTGTGGAGAGAGTCAATGCAGCAAACTTCATTGTAGACTTATTTTAAAATATCACCACGGCAACCTTCAGCAACCACCACCCTGATCAGTCAACAATTAACATCAAAGCAAGACCTTCCATCAGCAAAAAGATTACAACTTACTGAAAGCTCAGATGATAAGCATTTTTTCACCAATAAAGTATATTTTAATTAAGGTACGTGCGTTTTTAGACCTGTAATTGCACTTAATAGATGACAATATAAACTTTTATATGTACCGAGAAACCAAAAAATTAATTTGACTCCATTGCAATACTCACTTTATTGCAGTGGTCTGGACCACAAGATCTCTGAGGTATGCCTGTATATACCAACGAGTTGCACAACCTAGAAGAAATAAATTCCTAGAAACATACAACCTACCAAGATTGAATCGTGAAGAAATAGAAAATCTTAACAGACGGATTACTAATAAGGTGTTTGAGTCAATAATTTAAAACTTGTCAAACAATAGCCAAGGACCAGATGGCTTCACTGGTGAATTCCATCAAACATTAAAGAAGAATTAACGCCAATCCTTCTCAAACTCTTCCAAAAATAGAATAGAAAGGAATATTTACAAACTCATTTTATAAGGCCAGCATTACCCTGATACCAAAACCAGAGGTCACCACAAGAAAAGAAAACTGCAGGCCAAGATCCCTGATGAACACAGGTGCAAAAATCTTCGACAAAATATAAGCAAACTGAAGTCAACAATACATTAAAAGGGTCATACACCACAATCAAGTGTGATTTATTCCAGAAAAGCAAAGATGGTTCGACATCTACAACATTGAGGTGATACACCTTATTAAAAAAATGAAAAATATAAATATGATCATCTCAATAGAAGAAAAAGTAACAAAATTCAACATCCTTTCATTAAAAAAACCTTCAACAAATTGAGTATAGAGAGATTGTACCTCAACATAATAAAGACCAAATATATGCCAAGTCCACAGCTAACATCATACTCAACAGGGAAAAACTGAAAGCTTTTAAGATGGCAGGGGAGGATATTTGCTCTTGCCACTCCTATTCGACATAGTATTGGAGGTCCTGATCAGAGCAATTAGGCAAAACAAAGAAACAAAAGACATACAAATCAGGGGCGCCTGGGTGGCACAGCGGTTAAGCGTCTGCCTTCGGCTCAGGGCGTGATCCCGGCATTCTGGGATGGAGCCCCACATCAGGCTCCTCCGCTATGAGCCTGCTTCTTCCTCTCCCACTCCCCCTGCTTGTGTTCCCTCTCTCGCTGGCTGTCTCTATCTCTGTCAAATAAATAAAATCTTTAAAAAAAAAAAAAAAAAGACATACAAATCAGAAAGGAAAAAGTAAAGTATTTCTACTGCAGAGGACATATTATATAGAGAAAAGCCCTAAACACTCCACCAAAAAAACCTGTTAGAATAATCAGGTCTGGTGAAGTTGTAGGATACAAAAATCAACATACAAAAATTTGTTGTGTTTCTATACACTAACAACAAACTATCAAAAATAAAGAGAACTACCCCATTTTTCAAATGCATCAAAAAGAAAAAGGTACCAGGAATAAATTTAACCGAGAAGGTCATAGACCTGCACACTGAAAACTACGGACATTGATGAGAGAAATTGAAGACAACACAAATTAACGCAAAGTTATTCCACGTTCACGGATCAGAAAAGTATGGTTAAAATGTCTGTACTACCCAAAGCAATCCACGCATTCAATGCAAGGCCTATAAAAATTGCAATGGCGTTTTCAGACATAGAATAATCCTAAAATTTGTATGGAACCACCTAAAACCTCAAATAGCCAAACCAATCTTGATAAAGAACAAAGCTGGAGGCATCACGCTCCCTGATTTCAAACTATATTACAAAGCTACAGAAATCAAAACAGTAGGGTAGTAGCATAAAAACAGACACATAGATTAGCAAAATAGAATGGAGAGCCCACAAATGGGAGTGACCATGTATGTTCAATTTATGACAAAGGAGCCAAGAAAATACAGTGGGGAAAGGACAAGCTCTTTAATAAATGGTGTTAGGAAAATTGGACAGCCACAGGCGAAAGCACGAAACTGGGTCCTATACCGCCCCCCCACAAATTCAAAATGGATTAGAAACATGAATGTAACACCTGAAACCATAAAACTCCTTTAAAAAAAAAAAGACATGGGGTAAGGTCCTTGCTGTCGGTATTTGCAGTAATTGTTTCGGATTTGACACCCAAAAGCAAATGCAACAAAAGTAAAAACAAACAAGTGGGACTATATCAAACTGAAAATTCTCTACAGTAAAGGAAAACATCAACAACACGAAAAGACAACCTACAAAACAGAAGAAAATATTTGCATGTCATATACCTGATGAGGGATAATATCCAAAACATATAAGGAACCCACACAACTTGATACCAAGAGAACAAGAAACCTGATTTTTGTAAACCTGATTTTTAAAAGTGGGCAGAGGATCTGAATACACGTTTTTCCAAAGAAGACATACAAAATGGCCAACAGGTACATAAAGAGGTGCTCAATATCACTAATCATCAGTGAAGTGCAAATCAAAGCCACACGATATCCCACACACACCTGTAAGTATGGCTATCATCCAAAAGAAGAGAAATAAGTGTTGGCAAGGATGTGGAGAAGAAGAACGCTGTGCACTGTTGGTAGGAATGTAAATTGATGCAGCCACTATGGAAAAGAATATAGAGGTTCCTCAAATTAAAAACAGAACTACCATATGATCCAGCAATTCTACTTGTGAGCATTTATCGGAAGGAAACAAAGTCACTATCTTGAAAAGATATATACACTCCATGTTAATTCACTGCAGCATTATTTACAACAGTCAAGACGTGAAAATCTAAACGTCCATGGGCAGGCAGATGGGTAAAAAAAAGACAGGACACACACACACACTGGATTACTCAGCCATTAAAAAATAGTGAAACCTTAGGGTGCCTGGGTGGCTCAGTTAGTTAAGCAGCCAACACTTGGTTTCCATTCAGGTCATGATCTTATGGGTCATGGGATCAAGTTCTGCATTGGGCTCTGTGCTCAGCAAGGAGTCTGCTTGAGAGTCTCTCTCCTCCCTCTGCTCTTCCTCCTGCTCACACCCTCTCTTAGGAAAAAAAGAAAAAAATAGTGAAATCTTGCCATTTGCAACAATATGGACGGACCTTGAGAGTATTAAGTGAAATAAGTCAGGGAAAGCCAAATACTGTATGATCTCACTTTTATGTGGAATCTAAAACAACAAAAACCAAACTCATAGAGGGAACATGTTGGTGGTTGCCAGAGGCAAGAAGGGTGGTGAAATGAGTGAAGATAGTCAAAAGGTATAAACTTCCAGTGAAAAGATAAACAAATCCTGGGGATGTAATATACAGCATGGTGACTATAGTTAACAAAACACATAGTGTAGATTTGAGAGTTGCCAAGAGCATAAATCTTAAAAGTTCTCATCACAAGAAAAAAACGTGCAGCTATGTGAGGGGATGGATGTTAACTTATTGTGGGAATCTTATATCACCAATATACATACACATCAAATCATGACGTTGTACACTTGAAATACAGGTCATGTCAATTTTATCAATAGTAAAATCAGCAATAGACAATAACCTTTTAAATCAATACTTCTCAAAAAGATACTTTAGGAAAAAAAAGGAAAGTTTTTCAGTGTATAGTGAGAGCATAAGACATGCTGCCCTGTTCATTCTGCACCCTCTCGGGACCACGAAGATTCTAGTCACCAATTTCGATGAGGGGGTAATTCCAAGCAGCTGCAGCTGAGCGCCTTACAATTCAACACAATTCTGATGCCATCTACATGCAGATGGTGTGGGAACCGGAGGGTTAAGTCCACCAAAACTGCCCCACCCATACCAATTCTGATCCAGATTATCAGCTGAGCTGTACAATGGAGGTCCCCATGACCTGCTCCCTGGTTTTAACCAATGTGTTAAAGCAGCTCCCAGAAACACTGGCTTACTAGATTATCGGTTTATTATTAAGAGCGTAGTATTCATTCAAGAACAGAGAGGCGGAAGGGATGCGCGCATGGGGTGAGGTACAGGGAGAGGTACGGACCTTCCAGGCTTCTCAGAGCACACAATTGCCAAATCTCCGTGTCTTCGCCTCGGAAGCTCATTGGGTTTTTAATGGAGCCATTACCTGGGCATGACTGATTATATCCTTAGACATTGGAGACTGAACTCAATCTCCAGCCCCTCTTCTCTCAACTGGAGGGAAGGGAGGGGAGGGAAGAGGGGGTGAGACTGGATGTTCCAACCCTCTAATCAGGTGGTTGGTTCCCCTGGCAAGCAGTCCCATCCTTAGGTGTTTACAAAAAACAAAACAAAACCTAAAACCACCTCATTAACATAACAAGACATCTTTATTGCTCTCAACACAGGAAATTCCAGGGGTTTTTAGGAGCTCCGTACCAGGAATAGGTCAAAAACTAAATATGTATTTATGGTAAATTACAATATCACAACCACCACGTGCCTGAAGACCAACATTTCCGCAAAGCCACGGGCACAGCAGACTTCTCCATTTTTTTTTTTTTTTAAGATTTTATTTATTTGACAGAGATAGCCAGCAAGAGAGGGAACACAAGCAGGGGTAGTGGAAGAGGGAGAAGCAAGCTCCTAGCAGAGGAGCCTGATGTGGGGCTCAAATCACGCCCTGAGCCGAAGGCAGACGCTTAACGACTGCGCCACCCAGGCGCCCCCAGACTTCTCCATTTAATCTGTATCTTCTCAGAAGGTTAGAGCCCTGATAAAGTGAATTCGTGTATCAGGGACCCACAAAACCAAGGCTGCCCCAGTGGTCCGGTCCCCATCACAAATCTAAGTCAGCCTGCGCTTAACAGGAAACACCTGCCAAAGAGCCCGAACACCAATCACAGCCCTCCAGCTCTGCTGTAGCTGGCTCACCTGACCCTAGAAAACACCATTTCCTAGCCAGTCATGCCTTGTTTCTGAAGAGTATGGACTTTGAGTCAGGAGACCATGGATTTGAAACTTGACTCTGCATTCACCCTGGGCCAGTTGTTAAACGCTCCCAAACCTTGCTCTCTTTACTGATTCAACAGCAATAATAATAATAATACCAACTTCAGAAGACTGTGATGATTAAAAAAAAAAAGATACCTTGTAAACTCTTAACTCTCAGTACAAAATATAATTATATTCTATTTACTGTAACTGAGGAATTAGGTTTAAAAGCAAGGCCCTTCAGCGCAGTCAGCATTTCCCATCTCAAGGCTCCAGAAGCCATCAGTCAAGGGGGAGGGAGGGGAAGTCCTATTCCAGTTCATCCCAGAGAAAGCTCTTAGCAAGCCCCTAGTCCTCAGCTCCATCTGTTTCATTCCCCAGACACCCCCGCACTCAGTAGCTTTCCACTTACTGGGGAAGGGATAAGGGAAGTAGAACCGAGTAGGTTTATTTTTTTGTTTGCCGCCGCAATCTGTCTCAGAGGCAGAACATGAGAAGCCCAGAATCCTCCTCGCCCGTCTGCACATCCCCAAGTGAACGCCTCTACACTCAAAGGCAGCAGAGACTGGATCCTCTTCATGCCTCCTGCATGTGAGAGAGAGGAGACCACGGGTTAATCAGGGGCACTCGCAAACCCGTGCCTTATTGCTGAGAAAAAGCCAAGACTGATTCCGTGTGGGACCCGATAGCTTTCTTTTCAGACCAGCTGGAGAGCCGGGCAGGAGGAGAGAAAGGGTCTTTGTGAAATGCAGGACAAAGCAGGCTGAAGGCTCCACTCCCTTCTCAGCTGACGGTCCTCTTAGGGGAATCAGGCCAGACCTGCACTTCCTGGCTGACTTGGAGCCACGCACAGGGCTCCACATGACCCCAGTGCCAGCCAGCCAGACGCATGGCCCCGTTAGGGAAGTCTGGAGGTCCTGGGGGTGACTGGACCTCAGCTCTTGAGAGAACTATGGAGGCACACTGGAAACACTGTGTCTGGAATCTCATGTGCTTGACTGCTCAGGAATGCATGGTTCGGGTAACTTTCTGGTTTGACTTACAGGAAGGTCTGCTGGGGATAGGGCAGGAATGTTGTAAGAGCTCTGGATCACCTTGGAAAAATACCATTCATTTGCCAGCCCGGCACTGCAATTCCAGGAAGCAGCTGTGGGTGAATCAGCACCGTCCTCTTTCCCCGTGGCTTTAAGGAAGCACGGCCAGGGCCTCACCCACCACCTCTCCCGTGGCGAGAGACACCCGCCAGCCACACACAGGCTCTTCTGAGAGGGACTGAGGGCGGGCTGCCTGGGAGCTCCCCACCCATGGGGCTGGAGAAATAGGGAGGAGATGAGAGACCTCAAAGCCCCAGATTCTTAGGTCTTCTGGAAATATTTTCAGTCTTTTGAAACAGAAAATCCATTCACGGTTTGAATTTTTTTTCCCCTGGAGTTCACAGCAACAATGAAAGGAGGCAGAAGTCTCTAGGTTCTGAGGGGCATGGCGTGCATTTTCCTCAGTGTGAGGGCGGCCTCTCACCTGCGGAGCCAGCCCGGAGCCGAGAAGCTCAGAGCAGCCGCCTGTCGGGTGGTGCGCTATGGCTCGCTAGGCAGCCGGAGGGGCTGCAGTGCCAGCTGTCCTCACCCCCCCCCGCCCCCCCCCCCCCCCCCGGGCCTCTGCTCCAGGTGCAGGGTTCCTTCTCTCGGCCTTGGCGTTGACTACTCTCTGGCCCTCCTCCTGCTGTTGCTAGAACAGCTTTGGGGCCCTGGACAGAACACTTGTGCCTTGGTTTTCCCACGACCAACTAGAGCTAGTCAAACAGTTAACAGATTTGGAGGGGAGGGTCGCTCCTGGGTTGTCACACCCGCTTAAGAGCTCTTTTTTCCTGCGTTCCTGGCTCACTTCTGTGCTGTTCATTCAAACACGTTTATGACCCACATTCAGACCTGGGGACTATGAAAGCAAGTCCGCATCACTGATGATTCAGGAGAACTTGAAAGATGAGCTTAGTCAGTGAGCTGCGGTTTTTAACTCCTCCACCCATCCTATTGTAACGTGCACCCCCTTACCTTTCTCTGGGCATCGGCGCTCTTCCAGGTCTCCTGTGCGTGTGCGGAGGCAGCCGGGGAGAGATGGCCACACACCCTCCAGGACTCTTTATCCTCAGGGCTTCTGGGACACGAGCCCTCGGACTTCACGGGAGGCTGGCGGCTGTGCAGCCTGCAACCTCCGAACGGGGAAGCAGAGATGAGAGGCGTTGGGAGGGGAGCCCGTGTTGGGCTTTTTGAAGCACCAGCTCTAAGGGCTTTAAGTGGAGGCTTTGGCCTCACCTGTGGGCCAGAGCAGGGAAGGTGGGGGAGGGCTTTAAAGGATACTCTGACCACTTCTAGACAAGCCTGAGGTCAGGGTGGGTGAGGAAGAGGAAAACCTCGCAGGGACCAACCCTTGAGGTTCATTTCTTGCCCTAATAAACCATGCCACCCCTACTCCTTTCCTCCTTTCTTCACCGAGTTTCCAGTCTTTCTTTCTCTGTTGCTTTTTGGTTGTTTGTAGTCGAGCCCGGTGGTTCTCAGGAGCCACACCTGGACACTTGTTAGGAAGGCAAATTCTCAGACCCTACCCCAGACCTACCGAATCAGACACTCTGGGAATGGGGCTGAACTAGGAACACGTGCAGGAGAAGCCGTAGCCGCCAACAGACGCGGGGCCACGCTTGGAGTGTGTGCTCCCATTGGGCAGGGAGCTTGCGGAGTCCTTGCTGCAGGAGCTCAGCTGCGGGGAAGGGAGAGAGAGCGGGCTTTGCTGTCAGGAGTCGGAGGAGCCAATTAAAGCAAAAGCCTTTAATCACTCGCTGCGGTGGTACGAGCAAGAGTCTAAAATCCGAGAAGATGGCCATCCCGTGTCCCATTTTCCCCCATGGAACCGCGTACTGCGTACGAGTCAGGGTCCGATGGGTCAGTTGTAGATGTGACGGTTGTCCTGCTCTGAGGAAGCCCCTGAAGAAAAGGCAGTTTCAGGGCCCCTGAGGTTGGAGGAGAGGGATGGGGGAAGGGCTCAGCGTGGAGAAGTCCTGGGTACTGAGGCAGAGAAGAGAGTGTCTTCGTGGTTTCCTCCCCTACCCGCACTCCCCCTGAAGGAGGCCTCAGCAGAGATGCGAACCTCAAGAGGACCCCTGCCCGAGCCTCAGAGGCAGGAATGCAGGTGCCGCCCAGCGAGGAAAGCACACATGCGCAGCGCGTGACCAGCGAGGGGGCGCGAGTGTGTGCCTGCGCCCCCCTCCACAGCCATACACCAGCCGCGCACGGAGGCTGCGGTGCGGACGGCAGCCGTCCCCGGGCCTGCCAGGCGAAGCCTCCCTCGTTGCCTATAGTCAGGACTCAGAAAATAACACAATCACACATAGGTTTCTAAGCAGGAGCCAGACAGCTCACCTCCTCTCAGGGAGACACGAAGTGACCTCCTCCTACCTGCCTCTGAGCCACCTGCAGCTTGCGGGCAAGGATCAGGGCACCTGCCTCTCTGCACAGGGGTGCAGTGACTTTGTCCAGGTGGAAGTCACTTCTCACCCACTTGTCCACACTTGATGCTCTTGATGCCTGTCCTTTTAAATCACAGGCATTTCTGGGACGTGATTGAAAGAAGTGCAAGACCCTCGACCAGTTCGCATGCTTGGCATTTCTGAGACTCTGCTACTGTGAAGTGGCACTCTCCTTCCCCCTTTTCTGGAGATGATCAGGTATTAAGTTTTCTTTTGTCTCTTTTTCTCAGCCTCCCACCCAGAGTGACTCAGCTCCTGGCAGCAGAGATGGGCGTATAACTGAAATGGAGGTGACGTACGGGGGTGGAGGGAGAAGGGAGAGCCAGCACGTGGGCCAGACCACAGGGTCTGATCATGGTGAGAGAAGAGGCTGTCGTGTCCTGGCCACTAATTCCAATGGGATGAATCCCAAAGTGATCAGAATTGTCTTCCTGAAAGATGTCCAGGGTATGGGGGGGGGGTGGAGAGAATGGGATATTTCAGTACAAGCCCTATTAATGCCAAAGCAGACACCGAATCACTCGCTTGTCCCAGCCTATGCTATTTTTTATATATTTCATACTGATACATTCTTCCCTATTGGATTGCAAGCTCCTTGAGGGCAAAGACCATGCCTTACACGTCTGCATATGACCCAGAATATATTGTACTCAAATACATGCTGTGTGGCTAAGTGGTCAGGATACAAGCCCCAATCAACCACAAGCCAGTTCTTCCAGGCTAGTCTGGAAATATCTGTCTTATATTTATTTACTTTCACGCAAAATTGTGTCTTATCTTCGCAGGTGAATTGTACATATAGTCACTGAGGCTTCACAGGACTTGGCCCATAGTTAGCTTTCTATAAATAAATACTTAACACTTAGATTTCTCAGAACAGTCTTTACCAAGAGACAGAAAGTGGAACTGGAAGTTTAATCCTCTCAAACCCCTTGAAGACCCATCCTCGGGGCTGTGAGATTCCAGGCATGATTGGACAAGACAGCCCCTGCCTGAAATCTCCCAGAAGGTGGCTATAAGTTTACGGGGGCGAATTCTGGAAACAGTGGGAGAACAGACCCCCTCTGCCTCGGTTTGCCCTTGTGTTCAGACATAGCTGGTGGAGATGTGCGGGCTTGTGTATAATGGGCTTGCTGCTTTATTTTTATCATTCATCACAGTCACCATTTGAAACTGGCCAGTGTGAACATCCCTAGGATTGACCATGACAATCAAGGTGGTCCTGAAAAGGGGTCTTTGTGTCAACAAGCTGGTCTCCTGCTTTCTAACTGGACAATGTATGTAATCAGGTTGAGGAAGAGGCACTATCCATTCCTGGCAGGCACAGCCCTCCCCAACATCCCAATACATTCTACTCCTCCCTTCCATTTACCCCCCCGTGCTACCCCTCCTTGTCCTTTGAAGGCATGTGAGCTGGTCCCAGGCATACAGCTCTTTGGACTGAGCTTGTCCCGTCTTCCTTTCTGGTGATTTCTGACTTTCTTATGACCAGCAGCCGGACTTTGGGTTTGTTCTCCCCATCGACCGTGTAGAGAAACAGCCCTTAGAGAAATTCCTCCCAAGATCAGCAGTTCTAACTGCTCAGCAGAGTTACCTGGAGGAGAGTTTAAATAATATGGCTCCATGGAAACTAGCCCCAAAGACTCCAATTTAGTCAGTCTGGTGATCTTCAATCAGCTATATAATTTTTTTAAAGATTGATTTATTTTAGAGAGAGAGTGTATGTGCAGGAGTGGGGGTGGGGTGCAGGGAGGGGTAGGGGGAAAGGGAGAGAGAGAATCTCAAGCAGACTCCCTGCTGTGCCCAGAGCCCAACGCGGGGCCTGGATCTCACAGCCCTGAGATCATGACCTGAGCCAAAATCAAGATGCTCAACTGACTGAGCCGCCCAGGTGCCCCCAGTCAGCTGTATTTTTGAAAACTTTACAGATGACTCTGATGCACGGGGGAGTTGAGGAACCACTGGACAAATTCTAAGCTCTGTGAGATCAGAAAACATGTGAGTCTTCCCTTCTGCATCCCCCAGCAACCAGCACAACGCCTGGCATATAGCAACCTCTTATAAATGAGACCAGTAAATAAATGATTGATGGGTGATGGATCAGAAGTACTGTCAACCTGTTGTCTTACTTAAAGGTTAGGGAGGGCCAGCAGGATGCAGAAGGCCAAACCAGTCACAGTGGGGGTAGGGGTTGGAAAAAAGCAGGGAGGGGGGGTGAAGAAAACTGGGTCATTTGCGCCCCACGTGGGAGAACATGGCCTCTGCCCTTGAAAATGCTGCTAGGCCCCTGTATTGGGACTGACAGGAGTTCTGCCTCCAGTCCCGCCTAAGAAATCAAATCTGATTGATCATTTGTTAAAAACCCTCCAAGGAAAGCAAACAAAAACCCAACCCAACCCATAAAACTCCCTCCAAAGCCCTGTATTGTCAGGATAGTCTACACTCCTTTCTCTGCTCACAAGTGCCTTTCTGGCTCTTTCCCAACTCATCGCATGCTACTCACGCCCATCTCTTTACCCCCATGGCCACCCTGCCTTCTTTCAGGCCTTACACCTTGTGGGGTTCTCTCCGTGGGCAATGCTTGTTGCCCCCAGTCCCCATTTCCTCTAGCAAACTCCAGCTCAACCATCAAATCACAGCTTTAAAACATCATCTTCTCTTCCCCCAGAAGACTGTCCGCTCCCTGAGGGGCCAGGCCAGCCTGCTGTGTCCAAAGTCGAGCCAGCAGATGCTCCAGTGTTCGTGCAATGAAGGGAAGTCGGGACGAGAAACCAAGAGCAGACACTCAGGACTGCTGGCATTGCGTGAAGCTGGATTCTGCAGACACCAGCAAGCTCACTGATTTGGACCGAGAGAGGAACTGGGCTCAGGGGTGGGCGGTGTGTGGAGAAGAAAAGCAAGAGAAGGTGGGAGATTCCACAACAGACCAGAGAGAAGCCAGAGGTTTCTGCCCAATCCCTCACTGGGGTCAAAGGCCGTGGGACACCGACTTCTGTAGCCACGCTCGGCCAAGGCAGGCTGCCAAACTGGCTCGACGCTGAGAAACCGCGGTGGCCGCACAGGCGTGACGCGGGGGCCGCAGGTGGGAGCAGCCGCGCTGGGCGCGGGGGCGGGGCGCGCCGGGAGGCTGCGCTCGGACAAGGTCAGGTGCACCGCGCGGGCGGGGCAGGCTCAGCGAGGCCGGTGCTGGAGGCAGCTGATTCGCCTGCTTGACGCGTGGATGCCTTGATTTGGTCTGACAAGTAGAGGCTGCTGTGAGAAGCGGCCTGGATTTTTGACATTCGGCAAACTAGAAATAACCAGCTGGGCTCCTGGCGCTGTGGCCACAAATGTCTTGCCCTTCCCAGGCGACGGCCTGATTGAAGGGGGCTTTTTGCTTAGGGAAGACCAGCGTTCTGTGTGCCAGGCCTGGGTTCTAGTCCAGGCTGATCTTCTAACCCGGTGGTTTAGGGGAGTCACTTGAATTGACTGTAGCTCAGCTTTTCCTCTGTAAAATGAGGTTGCGGATAGCTGACCCCTTTTCGCCTCTGCTAGAAAATGATTCTAAGTGGCTGCCCTGTCCCTCTGAATCCCATGACCTGAACTTGATGTCTGCTGCTTCTAGGAGACTTGCACTCGAAATATTCACTCTGGGAGGGGCTAGAGGATGATCCTGATTGAAAAGGTGCTGGTTAACGTTTTGTAAATCAGGGACCCTGTGAGAACCATAGAAATCTATGGGCTTTCACCCTAGAAAACTTTACCCACCAACCACACATTGCTTACAACTGCAGGGAGTTGCTGATTTAAACCCAGACCCCAGGCTTGACACCTCCACTCTTGTTGAACTCCTCTTCTTGCAGATAAGAAGACTGGCCTAAAACAAGCCCTCCGGGGCTTCCCCCCACCTTCTAATCACCGTACGTGTGAGCACCTACTTTCTCTGTTCAACCAGCCTCCACACCATCCCCCACACTTGGGCATTCTCAAGAAGGAGGTTGTCCTATTAATATTTATAAAAGGCGTGGGATGCCCTGTAGCAGAGAAAGTGAAAAATAATATCCCCCAGTCTGCAGAGCATGGCCCACTGCTTCTCTCCCAGCTTCCTCCTCATCCTTCCCATAAGCCCCAGGGTTGGAAGGGGGGGGCCATTGGGTGGGAGCCCAAGCTGCCACAGCAAAGTACTCGTCACCCCCTTCTGAATCCGCACCATCAACACTATCATATAAAACTTCCTAGTCCAACATCAACCAGCAGCCACCTGTCAGGCGGCAGAAAGAGCCAAAAATGTTTTGCATAGTGGCTTGCTTGCCTCAAGTGTCTTGTTACAAATTGTTTTCTTGTGCAATGGGGAACTACCGGGAGGGGCTTTTTTAATTTAACTGCAAGAAATAGTTCTAACAATGGATGATTCAGGAGGCTAATCATTGGGTCTCACTCCTACCATATTGTTTTGATAAAGCGACATAGCCCAGCTGGAGGTAGGAAGGCAGTAAATAAAAACCTAACCCCTTGCTACTCAAAATGTGCAGGGATCCGTGGCTTCAACATCCCCAAGGTGCTTGGTAGAAGACCAGAGTGAAAGGAGATCCGCATTTTAAAGTCAGGGGCATCTGCATACATGGTAAGTTTGAGAGCCCTGACCCAAAGTCGCTGATAGTGGTCATGTGTGGAGTCCCGGGCATGTCTTTCTCCTACCTGGGAAAACCACAACAGATGGGTGAAACTTCTCCAAGCTCTGTCTGCAGGACATGATGGCCACGCTCGCAAAGGACCCACCTCCTTCCCTCCACTAGAGACCTCATCCACCGGTTTGCAGAGTCACCCACCTTGGGCTACTTTTTTTTTTTATTGTTTTATTTTCTGGGGAAACAGAGGTCTTCTATTTGGAGATGAAAATGACAAGGGACCATGTCCTACACAAAATCGAATTTGGCTTTAGCTTTAACAGGAGCTCTGGGCTCAGTGCTGCTGGTGTCAGTCTCGAGGTCTAACTACCAAATGCGTTAGGGAGAAGGGAGAAGGATCACCCTGGAGCGGTTCATTTGCACAGCCTAGCACTATTTTCATTGGCCTTCAAAAATGAAGGTGCAGAAACCATGGGAGGTAAGAGCAGAGAGCTGGACAGACTTGCAGAGTGGGACAGACAGGGGAAAGATGGAAGTGCAGAAAGCTACCCTGGGGAAGACAGGCTTGAGTGACACCAGCTGAGACAGGGGCCTGATCTCCCAGGAGACCCCTCCCTGCCTATTTGCTACAAATACTGGGGGCTTGTGGTTTAAAAAAGGAGAGCTGCTTGGCCAGCTTATAGCAAATGTGATGTGGGCACCTCGCTGCCGTCCTGACTTTTAAAGAGGTCAGAAGCAGACCAACTTCAATGTGTCAGCTGCTCTGTTTGCAGCCTTAGAAAGACATCCTTGATCTTTTATTGTCCTGCCTTTGCTCCAAGCTGCAAACTCTCCCTGGGGAAATGGCTTGCCTTAAAAGAGATGCCATTACAGCTGAAGATGTTTTAGCTTCACTTCCAATCTCTGACTCGGCATGGAAAGTAATTGCCATTGCGGTGGGCCATGTGCTTCTATTCTCGCCTCTTTGCCTAGGTGAACAGAAGCTAAGTGGACACAGCTGCTTAAAATTTGCTGGAACTTCAGCATTTCCTTGGAGAATGATTCAAACAGGAAGGATAACGAACAGTAAGCAAAAGTTCACAGTCCAAGTGATAAAATTTTTTTTGTTCCTTTTTTTTTTTGGCCCTGATTCAGCTGGCGGAACAAAGTGATTACTACTTGGGACCCTGGATTAGTGAGAGAATCCAAGAGGCACTGGGACTACATAGCATCCTAACATATAGTGGAAAAGCAGAACAAAACTTCACCCCCAACACCTCACTGCCAGGCAAGCTATTATAGATGCCACAAAGGGATTTTTTTCCCCCAAATGGTTGAGGAGAGGCATCCCACGTGGTGACAACGCTAACACAGACTCTCGGCCCCAGGCAGCCTGGTTTCTGTGGGTCCAGTTACCTACAGTTTGGCTCACTTTGCCAATCCATTTTTTTTCCCCTTAAAGCTCAAACTCACCTCGGGCAGGAAGACTTCCTGAATGACCTCAGCTCATAGGGATCTCATCCTTAATGCAAAGGAAAGTCACTGCTCGGGAGCAGGGTTGACCATACCATCACACTCTCGTTTTTGTGTAACCTTGGATTTATTCTCGAATTGCCCTGTTCTTGTCCACACAAATACATCAGTAGCCTTCTATGTTTCTCATCTCCTGTTACCCCCCAAGCTCCTCCTGTAGACAGTCTGTGCTCAACCAATGTCAGTTGGGTCTAGAAGACAGTAATGTCTAGGTGGCAGGTCCTTGGCTCATCCATCTGAGACCCAGGGCCTCATGGGCAGACTGAGAAAGGGCTAGGACTATTGACTCAGGGACATTCTTGGCTCTGTATGAATGCTTTGTTTTAAAAACAAGGGTTTTTTGGCCTCCAGTGCATTGAAGAGACATAACTCCATGTCAGCATATTTTAGAGTATCTGCTGTATTGGACCCCACCGTCAGGCCAGAGTGCCCCCACACGGGACTCCCTCACTTCGCCCTGTGCACTCCCCAGAGACGGGGCAGGTGATGGAAGGTGTTCAAGCTGGGTCTCTGCTTAAGGAAAGTAAACAAGGAAGTTTGGGATTTCTTCTCTTCTCAAATTCCCCTGGTGTTCCCAGCACCCAAAACAAAAGAATGGATTTGTTTTATTCCCAGGTATTAGTGCTCCTCCAAGAGCAGGTGGTGGGCTAGCTAGAGTGTCAGTGGCCATTGCGCAGTAAGGCCCACAGGTGTGGACCACAGCAGTGCTGTGGATTTCCAGAGTAAGTTTGCTATCTTCCACTTACATCACCTTCATCCTAGGGAGATGGCTGGATCTTGTGTCTGCTATGTGCCAGGCCCTTGGTAGGCATCAGAAATACAATGGCAAATAGATACTGCTTATAATCTATGGGAGAGTCTGGAAGTAATCCAATAATTAAACAGGTAAGCCTGTGATTACCAACTGTGATAAAGGCCCTAAAGGAAAAGAATGGGAGGCTCGACAAGAACACTAGGTTTTATCTGATCTAATGGAAGATTTGAGGAGGGCTTCTCAGAGGAAGTGATATTTGAGCTGAGCTCTGAAAGAGCTTTATTTAAAAAGTAAAGAGGAGTAATGAAGTGCTCAAGATAGAAAGAGCTGGGTCACTAGAGGAAATGCAATAGGGTCCTTGAGGCTGGATTGAAGGGAAGGAGGCAAGCAGGGATCCGGAGAGGTAGGGAGGGGCTGGATCACAGGAGGACGTGTAAACAGTATTGAGGAGTTTGGCTTTTATTTCAGAACAGTAGAAAGCCCTTTTAAGCAGGGAATGAGAACATTAAATTTAAGTTTCCAGAAGATTGTTCTGGTGAGACAGTGGTGAGCACAAAGGTCATTTCTCTGATGCCTTCCAAGTGTCCCACGTGTAGTGCGATGTACCACCCAAGTCCTGCTTCAGTACGTCTGAGCTGGTGTGGGTTATGCCTCCCCAGGCCCACAAGAAAGCCCTCAGGGCTTGTGGAAAGGTGTGGGAGCCCTTGCTGGAAGGTGTGGGAGCCCTGGTAAATCTCACAGCTAAGGCATTCAAATCTGGGCTGCTTTATTTCCATCAGCATTTTGCCTCCACTCCCAAGGAATAAATCCTTAAAATTATAACCCTTGGGTCCCCATGCCCAGGCAGGCTTACTTCTGTTAGATCACAGTAATCACGGCTTTGACTGAGAATTACCGATTCCAAATTAAATGATTAGCCCAAGGTCTATGGATTACTCAGCTGCCACACCAAGGACAGCTTCCCAGTTCCCTGCACACGAGGGAGGATGTGCTCCCCAGGAATGCTGTCGGGGGCTTTGAACGTGGGTCACCGAGAAAGAGACGGAAGGAATCTGTCTTTCCCCAAATGCTTGCATTTGTTCTTTGGTATTCTCATTTACTGTAAGGCTCTGAAGTTCCCAGGATCACCTTCTGGGGTGATGAGAAACTCTTAGAGTGGGAAGTGATTCCTTGTGTGAAAAGCCTTTGTGACCAAGTTTGGTTCCGCCTGAGCCGTGATCATCCTTTGTGGTTAATGCTAGCTTTCTTGTGGGCTGTCCCACCTTACCGCTTCCTGAAGCCGCAGGTACAATTGAAACAGGCATATGAACAACCCCTGGGTTGCCGGAAAGACATCTTAATTCTCAACAGGTTTGGATCTGAGAAGGGATAGCTTGTTCACTAGATTTGCTTTACAAATTTTGCACTGTTGGCGTTTTGTGTCTGGGCCTTTCCCTGGCCCTCTGTGCAGAAATGACCCCAGAGTTACTCATCCTTCCGCATTTTAAAGGAATTCCAGGAGTGCTCAGACAAGCTGCTGAAAAACCTGTGTTATTTCAGGACTTTTGAGCATGGATGTCTCAGGCCCTAGTAATGCCACTGAAATTAGAAATGACTCTGCGCCAGAGGTTGCATTCGACTTCCATCAGACGAGGTGGCAAGGCATGTGGGGCTTTACAGGTGGCTCCCCCTGGAAGAGAAGAGCTTGAAAAATTGGACTCACATGCCCCGCTTTGTCCTTGTAGACAGAATGTCCTCCCTTCAACCCACTTCTCCTTCCATGAACTGATCTGTCCTGACAGCTGCCAAATTAGCCCTCTCACCCCTGGGGTTGCTTTGGCACGACCACAGATCTTTCCTTTCAGAGTCTACTCTTCATTTAAAAAGTTTTTTTCAACCTTATTTCAGGGCTGAATTAAACTGATTTAAAACCCTTCAGAGGGAAGGGTAGTTCCAACCGGCAAAGGGTATGCAAATCTATGGTACTGCAACTTAATTATTCACCAAATGTAAGTCTATATTTGAATACAGATGATCTATAAACACAGAGGTCAGAGGGAATTCTGTGATGTCTGTTATCATTTTTCTACGGTGGTTTTTCCTTCTAACTCATGCACCATGGAAATGTCTCCTCGACTCTGTTCCTTCAAATCGGAACCGTCCCTCGGTTTGGGTCTACAACCTGTTCACTGAAGGACAGAGCCCGAATCCGGTCTAGAGTCTGCTGGAAAAGAAAATGGAGTGTTCCTCCTTCAGTTACTGACTGACCATCCCATCTGTCACCAACTGATGGAGTGGCCTTGGGCAAACCACATGACCTCTCTCTCCTTCCTTTCCTTGTTTGCAGAATAAGGAAAATATTGCTCTTATGCTCCCACAGAATTATTGTAAAACTTACTTCATTTGCTGTATGTGGGTGAACTGGGCAAAGGGTTAAAATAGTACGCAAATATAACCGTGCTATTATGTGAGGCAGTGTTTCCCATCCTTTCTCCCTATGCTCCCTGGGAAAAAAACAAAGGAACAAAATCCTTGCCAAACTATGTGATGGCAAGCCTGATGTAAGTCCTGGCCAGAGTGGAGAAGGCTGGCACCATCGTGGGATCCATGCAAGAGTTCCTGAGAATACACAAGCCCAGCGTCTCTGTCTTGTTTGCTTTCTTACGCCATCTCCATAGCCTGGACCTCATGTTGGTCTGGAGGGAAGTCTTTCAAATTCCTGGAGACGTAGTCTGCTACATATGAATATAAATGCTGCAAAGAGTTTTAGCCTGGCTGCCCGTATTTGGAGGGCTTGAAAACACGTTTGTGTGTGTGCTGAGTCTGACACCGTCTTTCTTACACTGAAAATTCCTGGAGTCTCTGCCATCCATTTTTTGTGATGCAGTGACTTCCAGGCAATGAGCAAATGCTTCCGTGGGCAAAAGGGCTGTGGTCCCAGTACTGCTATCCATGAGCTGGCAGGCCTGGGGAATGGATCGCAATTTCTCTGGGCCTCATTTTCTTAAGCTGGAGGTTTTCAATGATGTTCAGTGAAACCTTTTGCAGGGATGAGGAGTTAAGATGGACTCGATGATGAAGATGGCAGTGATGATTTGGCATCGTTATGAAATGTGGGGTTCTAGAGGAAGTTCGAACGGTGCTGTCTACTAGCACTATTTTCTGTGACCCCCCAAATTGCACCAGAAACTTCACTGATTGTTCCCATCAAATATTTACCTTCAGATAGTCAGATTTTTCTTCTTTTATCCTTCAAAGCTGATAACTGTCAGGGAGGAAAGTTTAGAAAGAGGTAGTCGCACTTATGTCTGGCAGATTAGGAATTCTCAGCCTGACCCATCCAGGCTAGAAAGGTTTCCTGTGGGAAAGAGCTGTGACCGGGGTTTGGTCAGGTGAAATAGGGAGCAAGGCTGGAACCCCCATAAGCGAAGCCATCTCCCCAGAGATGATGATACTTGGGCACAGCATATAAATTGCAGGTCGTTCCTGACCCTCTGTACTTGCTAGTGGTAAAATGTGCACTTCCAGGATCAGTCCAGGTTCTATCTTCCGAAGTCATTTTAATTAAGATAGACAGGATTTGACATAAAATAAAGAGGCAAAGAATTCATTAAAAACCTAAACTGTGCTATGTGGTAGAAGCGCCATAATTTGCTAGTCTCCTTCTGGCTGCCAATATGCTGTGAGTGCCATCTGCCCAAGAGTCACTCGGACTTTGTGAAGTAACACAGGACCAAGACAATGGGTCTGATGGGTCGGGGAGAGTGGCGTCCCAAAGGAGCCTGGCAAAGTGAGTCTGCTGCAAAACAAGCAAGGTCCCGAACAATCCACATGGCCTGCCCCATCTGACCCACACAATCTACTGAGAAACCAGGGACATCACACACCTGGAATCTGTATTCGCCTCTTCCATCTCTAGCAATGCCTCTCCACGGTGCCACCTTCCCAAGGCCTTCAGTCTAGAACTTTCTCCTTATTCACCAAAAAGGTTTACCTGGCGGCGGAGAGATCTTGTGAACATGTAGGGGCTGGTAGATTTTTCCCAAAACCCATTCTTAAACTCTTCTTGAAACCACACGTTGCTCTTCCGTCTCTTCTGTCTTCTCACTTCTCTCTCCTCCTTCCTCCGCACTCATGTTCACTCCTCGGTGATCCCACGGTGCTTCGCCATATTCCTGCTTTCGTCCTCCACCGTCGGATCTTTCTCTATAGTGTTGAGCGTCTGGAAACAATCTGTCGGTCATGTGTTGACACTTTACTCTTCTGAAGTAAAGAGCCCGATTTCGCAGGAAACATTGAAAATGAGATTGGGCTGCACTGTTTTGAATCAGGGCCCATGGAGAGAGGAGTCAAAACAAAGTATTATGAAAGGCTTAGAGAAATCCCAGGGTCAAAACTTCTTAAATAAAGTTTTATGACCTAGTTGGAATGTGGCACAAATTGCCTTTTTGGTTCATTTGTTTAAAACAATTGTGTGACATCATTGTTTAGTCACTAGTCTGTGTTTATCCCCAAGGCAATTCCTAACGAATGGTGCCGGCAGCCCCGAGATGCTGTTTCATACACAACAGGCATTGTGGTCTCCTCTGCTCATTTGCAGGACCTGCAACTTTCTCACACGGCAGGTTTTTGTTTTATCCAATCGGTGAAACTGAAAATCTTTGGAAGGGAAACTAAGTCTGGCAAATCACTATCCCTCTTGAAATTCCTTTTTAACCCATGAGTTTAGTAGATTACTGGTTTCCAAACATATGGTATAGTGAGTTTGTTACTACTTTTCATTATTGATTTCAAATTTCATTGCACTATAATCAGAGAATATGGTCTCTAATATCTTTTCATATTTGTTAAAGTATCCTTTGTGATTTCAAAAGAGGTAAGATTATATAAATATGTATTTAGGTCTAATGTTGAATATAAGGGCTTTTTCCTACATATATAGTAAACTTGTTCAAATCTTTTACATTCCTGATAAGGTTTCATTTTCCTTGATCTCAGTAATCTACACTATGATTATAGATTTGTTGATGTCTCCTTATATTTCTCTCAGCCATGGTTTTGTAGTTTTCAGAGTTATGCTCTTAGATGCGTACAGGGTCGGGAACGCTACATGTTGGTGGATTATTTCCTCTAATATTATGCAGTGCTTTTTGCCTGAAATTCTATTTAGTCTGATATAAATATTGTCATACCAGGTTTCTTTTTGTTATTATTGCATGGTACAGCGTTTTAATTCTTTTATATTCAAAGTTTCTCTTATGGTTTTGTTTTAATTATGTCTCCTATAAGAGGCATATAGCTGGATTTTTAAAAAATCCACTCTGATAACCATTTTCAGTAGATAAATGCAATCCCTTTATATTTATTGTGGTATATTTGAATTTCTGCCTTCTTATTTTGGGTTTTCTCCTTACCATAATTTTTTTTTCTTTGTCAATTTCTCCTTTTCTGCCTTCTCCTGTATAAAGTTTCCATATACTTAAAATGTTTGAATAGGTATAAATGTATTTGTTGATTACAGTGATTTCCTTTAATTTTCTAGGCATACATATTTAGCCATAAACTTTTTTAACAAAGGCCAGAGTTATTCAGAATTTCTATCCTTCTATTTACTATTGCATAGACCTAATAGAGATTAAACATGGTATTACTTTCCCCCTATCTTATTACTGCTGTGTAGAGCTTGAATTGTACTCTTTTTTTTAAATCCAAAAGTATGTTAATATGTATGCCCTCATGGTTAATGGTTATCAATTTCTGTTATCATTATTTCTTGTATTTCATGCCTCAGGCTCACTTTTCTTCTTAGTGAATAACATCCTTTAATAGTTCTTTTAGTGGAGTTTTTTGCTTTGTTATTGTTGATAAGAAATCTGTTATGCAGTTGTCACTCCTTTGTAGATAATATAATATTTCCCCCTCTGGAAATTTCTGAGCTCTTCTCTTTAATGTTAGCATTCTGCAGTTTTACTTCAGTGTGCCTAGCAAGCATGAGTTTCCTTTAGTCATCTTAGGACACAGAGTTTGAGGACTCTTCTCTTCTTTCAGTCATGGAAAAGTCTCTGCTATTTACCTCTTCAAAGACTGCTTACCTTGTTTCCTTCTTCAGAACTCCTATTTGCCATGTGCGGTAGCTATTCAAACTATGGTCCTTGTCTTTTTTCATATCTTTTCTCTCTCTCTGTCTTTGGCTGTGTAGGGGTAAATTCCTCAGTACTATTTTGCAATTCTTTAATTCTCTATGTATTTGTGTTCAGTCTGAGTTTATCCTATTGATTGAATTTTAAATTCAAATTACTATCATTTTTAATTCAAAGGTTTCAAAAGCTTATTTTTCATAATTACAAAATTGATGTTGTTTATGCCGATTTGTGCTTCATATCATCATGCTCTTTAAAAAAAAACAGAAGCTAGTCCTTTATTTCTTTGAATACTCTAAAACATACTCATTTTTAAAATATTTTTCAGGCTGTTCCATAGAATAATTATTATTCAGGATAAATAATTTGTTGACTTACTTCATTAATGTTAGACTTTTTTTGAGTAGGGTTTAGAATCTTGATCCGCAGGCTCTCCAAATCTTATTTGGGAAGATTTTTACTTTCTTCTCTTCCTACTTTCCCCCCAAATAGTAGTTTCACAGTTGCCTCACCTGGTCTCCGGAGCAGGTGGGGCTTCTGCCTTTTGGTGAGATCGGGGCACTCTAGATCCAGGCACTGAGCCAGCAGGTAGCTTTACTCATTTCCCATTCACGAGACTGTGTCCAGGTCCTCTCACTTTCCTGGGCTCACTGTTTGCCAAAGCCATGATCCCAAAGAGGAAATTACCAGATTCTAGGTAAATGTTGAAGGTAGAATTAACATTATTTCCTGGAACATTTGTTGAAAGATGTGAAAGCATGGTTATATTGAGGTTTGGGACCTCAGGAATGGAAGGACAGAGTTGCTATTACCTGAGATGGGGTAGACTGAGGGTAGAGCAGGTAAGGCAGGGGAAAATTAGGAGTTCACTTGAATTCGAGGTTTCTGTTAGACATCCAAATGGAGATATTAAGTAGGCTGTTGGATATATGGGCCTGGAGTTTAAAGAGAGATCTGAGCTGGAAATTTAAATTGGAAGTGGCCAGGATCTAGGTGATATTTAAAGCTGTGAACATGTGTAAGATCACCAAAGGAGTGAAGATGGATAGAGAACAGGTCCAACGATGGAGTCTAAGCATTCGCCAACATTAAGGGTTTGGGAAGATGAGGGGGAACCATTAAAAGTGAAACTGAGAAAAAAGAAAAAGCAAAACTGAGAGAAGTGGGCAGTGAGGTAGAAGGGAAACCAAGAAAGGGTTGTATCCTCCCACAGAAAAGAAGATAGTTTGAGAGGATCAACTCTATCAAAGTCTGCTGGTAAAATTCAGAGTGAAAACTGACCACTGGTTTTAGCGAAGTCGGTAGGGGGAGGTGAGGGGAGAATGCCTGATTGGACGGTAATACTTGGCAATTATTTTTAAGCCTCCTTTCATGAGCTGTTGACATTGGGAGCATTATCTACTTCCCACCAACCCTTGGCTTCAGCAGTAAACTGGCTTTCATCCTCTGCCTCAAGTGGAATTCCCTTTACTTTGCAGAGACCAAACTCCCAGTGCCCACTCCTTCACTCCTGGAGCACTGTACATTTCTGGTTTGTCAAAATATTTGTCCATGAGCCAGCTGCCCAGTTTTTATTTCCAATTTTATTTCTTATTACTATGAGTTTAGAGCACCAAAATTGTATAAAAGCATGAATTGGTGGAGCCATATGGATTGGCTGGAAGTTCCTTACACTCTGCAGATGTTCAGATGAACATTTTGGGTGGTGTGTAGGTAACTATTGCTGTGGAACAAACAACCCCCAAACTTAGTGGCTTAACACAGCAGCCATTTATTTCAGTCATGATTCTGCAAATCGGCAGTTTGTGGGGGGATCAGCTGTGCGTTCTTCTGGTCTTTGCGGGGTTCTTTCATGCATCCGTGGTCAGCTACAGGTCAGCTAAGGAGCTCTGCTTCTGAGAATTAACTGTCAGCTAAAGCCAACGGCGGGGTGGGGGGGTGAAGTTGACTTGGCTATGTGGTCATTCGCATAGCTTAAGCTTGTTCCCATGGTAGCTGGACAGAATTTAAAAGAGAGAACTGAAACTCACCAAGTCTCTAAAAGGCTAGGCACAGCATCACTTCTGCTCTGATTTACTGGTCAAAGCAGGTCCCATGGTCAGCCTGCATTCAGAGGGTGGAAAATAGATTCTATCCCTTGATGGGAGGAGATGGAAAATCACATTGCGAAGGGGCATGAATACAAGGAAGGAGATGATTTTGACCATTTTTGCAAACAAGGTACTACAAATGGAGTACGGAATGGACTGAAATTGTTGTGGGATGAATTTGAATTAAATGTAAGGAGAAAGGATGTCAACCCTGGAGCAGACAAGGAATTTTTGAGTGTTGCGAGTGGAGGAGGTAGTAGTAGAGGCTGTGTATCAGATTCAGGACAACCGGATGAGTATTTGCCATCATCAAGGTATGTGCTGGGAGCCAAGAGAGAGTCACGGTGGAACTCCTTCCTGCCTTTCAAGTAGCTATTACTTGAATAAGGAGCACAGGGCAAGTCAGCTCTAGGACAAGGCAGAATATTAATGCTAGAAGATGACTGGACAAGGGGAAATCTTTGGAATGAGGTAAACTTCAAGTGTAGGCTGAAAGGAAGAAGCCATGGAAAGATTAAAGACTCAAAAGAGATGAAGATTACAGGCAGTGGTTGCACTTTGGCCAGCATTTTTATTTAATAGGTAGAAAGGCCAAAAGGCTGAGAAATGCATCAATCCTCAGGAGACAAAGGGAAAAGAATCCAAGTTCTCTCAACTGATTTTTTTTTAAGTTAAACCAAAAGGAATTTATTGCTTTTTATTTAAAGAACACTTGTATCAACAAGAACTCTGTATACCTCAGCAAAGATGGGTCCTAGCTTGTGGTAGGTCTGGCAGAGCTTCAGGGTGTTACCAAGACACCCCCTTCATACTATAACCATCCAGTTGCCGATGTTCTCAGTGCCCAGGCCAAATGAGGCCAAGAGAGCTTAGAGGCTGGGACTCAGAGGTTGCATTGACCTGTGGCTCTTTAGTCCCAAACTCCAGCAATCCCAAGAGTTTCTTTTTTGTGGACTTAGTTCTATAGATTCTGCAGAGCTGAAGACCACTCCCCAAAATGTTTTTTGGCTACTTTTTGATCTGTATAAACCACTCAGTAATTTTTTTTCATATGATCAAAATGTGACCAGGATTTCAATTCTCTGAAGTTATTGTCTACTCTGGCTAACTCCTAGGTTGAAGGCAGGGACTGTGGCTGGTCTTCAATGTGTCTTAAAGGGCCTGAGGACCTCAGCCTCCAGGGGAGCCGGGTCTATCCAAGACATTGCTCCTCACTAAGGCTTTGTTCTCCTTGGAAACCACCAGAACTTCACTCACTGGAGCCAGAATGAATCTGGCACAGGTAAGCCAGGCATTCCCATAATGCTTGATATTTTTTTCCAAGGGTGGGGAGAGATGATGCAGAGATTAGTCAATCACCCCAATACAAAAACTAGTGGTCATTTTTTGAAATAAAGAGGAAATATTTAATAACTGTGTTGTTCATGCTTCTATCTTTGAAATGAATTCAGTCCAACACCAGCACTGCATGAGTGTAGATATTTGTTACATGAAAGATTCTATCCCAGACTCAGGGAAAAGCAGAGACGGAAACAAAGATATTTGAGTGCTATTCTGTACTAGAAACTATGCCTTATCTTTGTTCATTCACCACATCTAATTAATTCATCTGTCCCTTTAGTCCTGCCTTTAAATTTCTAGGATCCAATCTCCTCTGCATTCCTACCACCACCAACTTAATTAACAACTCCATCATCTTCCAGTAGGATTATTGTAATAGCTTCTGTTTGGGGATGAATTGTATTCCCCTACCCAAATTTGTATGTTGAAGGCTTAGTCCAGAGTACTACAGAAATGTTTATTTGGAGATAGAAACTTTGAAGAGGTAATTGAGGTAAAATGAGGTCCTGTGAATGTTACATCATCCAATTTAACTGGTGTCCTTTCAAGAAGAGGAGATTAGGACACAAAAATGCGTAGAGGGAAGACCACGTGAAGACAGAGGGAGAAGATGGCCACCTACAAGCCAAGAAGCGAGGCTTCAGAAGAAACCAACCCTGCTGACATCTTGATCTTAGACTTCTAGCCTTCAGAAATGTGAGAAGATAAATTTCTGTCATTTAAACCATTCAGTCTATGGTATTTTGTTATGTCCTTCTATCTCAGTCCTTGGCTTTCAGTCTTGTCCCTCTCAAAATCAGTACTTCTCCAAGTGGAATTATCTGTCTCAATCACTGGTCTCTGTTTCTTGCCTGCTTAAAACCTTCAGCAGCACCCACCTCTCACTGTAGTGTTTTCCACATTTAAGTTTTTTGGAATATTTGTTATTTAAGAAGTCCCCCAGGTATGTAAGAACCCCCTAGTTCTCCAACTTGAAGGGGCACTGTGTACATTTACATATTAAAGGCTCCAAGAAGTTTTGTGGTCAAAAAACCTGGTTAACTTGTTTTCACCCACTGTTTGCCAAATTTAGTTGACTGTGGAACTTTCTTCTTAGTATAATACACGTTGTATCCACTGCAACTTTGTTCTGTAATACAAACTAGGAAATGCTGCCCACAGTCAAGTCCACATACTTTGGCATGTCATGCAAAATGAGGATCGCCAGATTTAGCAAACAGAAACATAGGATGCCTCGTTGGACTGGAATCATTTGTTGTTTACCGGACATTCAAATTCAACTGGATGTCCTGTATTTTATCTGGCAACTGGATAGAGGACCCTTTGTGACCTATAATATGGTGAACAGACTGAACCAAAATGAATTTGGTAAGACTCTTTCCCCACTTACCATGCTGGGAAGAGATGAAGTGACCCTTCGTGACCTATAATATAGTGAACAGACTGAACCAAAATGAATTTGGTAAGAACTTTTCCCCACTTAACATTCTGGGAAGAGATGAAGTCAAGGTTGATTCATGGCTCTTAGTTAGAGTCCTTCAATTTGCCATCAACCCTTGTTGACTGAAAGCAGTGTCTTTCCATCCCGGTTACACATTTGAATCTTCTGAAGAGCTTTTAAATATCTCACAGCCTATCCCAAACCCAGGGACTTAGAATGGGGGCTGCTTGGTGGAGACTTTGAAAGATGGGGTGGGGAGGTGAGTGAGCAAAGCAAGGGTCTAGGGAGCCAGATTTAAGGAGCCCCTCACTGTTGGGCCCGACCATGCACTTGCACAACCCTGAGAGTGAAGGCCTCCTTAAATCTGTGTCCCGTGCTCCTGCTGGTCTCACCCTGACAGGCCCTGTTAAAAGAAGTGGGTTGGGGGAGGGGGGCGGCACCTGGGCGGCTCAGTTGGTTGAGTGTCTGCCTTCAGTTCAGGTTGTGACCCCAGAGTCCTGGGATGGAGTCCCGCGTTGGGCTCCTGCTCAGCGGGGAGCCTGCTTCTCCCTCTCCCTCTGCCTGCTGCTCCTCTGCCTGCTTGTGCTCTTTCCCTCTGTCAAATAAATAAATAAAATCTTTAAACAATAAATAAATAAAAATAAAAGAAGCCGGTGCAGGATTTCAGAGAAGAGCTTCTGGGGATTTCTAAGAAGCCCTGGGTCCCATCTCTGTATTTGGTTGCTTTACAAGGAAACGTGAAGCTTTTCCAGCAGCAGACGTGAGCTCTAGCCCATAAGCATGAGTCAGAAGAGGCTTCACCAGGCCAGGTTTTCCTGAAATGTAAACTTGCAGCTGGCTCCAATTTCCTCTAGAAGGCCACTCACAAAAATTATCAAATGTTTGGGTGCCTCATTCTTTTTCAGTTGAGGCTGATGATGTTTGAGTAGCTTCTAGTCCCTGGCAACCCATAACTTCTGTTTCATATTCAAGTATGGTTTAAACTTTCTGAAAATGTAATGAAAACATATACTTCATTTCTCTCTCCAAGGCTTTATGGATTCTCAACCCCAGCCCTCCTCCCCCTCCCCACTGCTTTCTGCCCTGTCTGGCCAGTAATCTCACACCCCGTGACTGGCAGTCTGGTCAGAAAGGCACACTGGAGACAACATGTAGCCCAGCTTGCCCAGGAGCCAAGGCCAGCTTCAGGAGGCCAGCTCCTTGAACCGTCTCTTCCTTTGCTGGCCTCCAAGTTCCATGATGTCATGAGCAATCTGCCCCCGCCCCTCTGCTACTGGCTGGCGGCCAGATCCTTTAGGTTAATTCCCAAAAGGCTCTGCAATTTTAAAACAGTAGGGAAAGAAACTTCGTAATTTTCCAGTGCTGAAAAAGGACGGTAGTGGTTGATGGGAGCTCCCAGCACAGCCAAAATTAACTTCTTTCTATTGTGATAAGTGAATGATTTTCAATGATGTTCTTCTTATAATTGGGTTCAAAAGGACCTCCTCAGAGGAAAATTTGGAAGAGAAGAATACAAGGGAAAGGGTAACACAGGGCAGTGTTTGCAGCAATTTCCTGGCAATATCAAGATCACAGAATTATATGGGTGTATCTCACTTGGCTTAACAGCTGTGTCCCTGTGAACTTTCCCATAAATGGAATTTTTTAAAAAATGAAATCACTATAAGAACACAGGGAAAGATTGCCCAAATAAAGGAAGGCTTAGGTGCCATACTTTATAAAGTAAATTATCCTTAGATAATGTACATCATCCCTCCCCCACACACACATTGATCTTTTTTTATAAGTTTGAATTTTTCACAGGCTGGATTTTCATGAGGTAGGGGTGACTCTTACAATGACAACAGCTCTGAGGTCACAGCTGTTCTCAGGCTCTTAAACTGAACTTTTCCTGATGTGCTCTGGCAGTAGGAGTAGCTGCTGGGTTCTGTGGAGGCTTTTAAGCTGAGAAAATCATCTCTGTGGGTAAACTGACCCAGAGTCCTCCTTGTCTACCTCCAGCGTGATGTGGGCTCTGGAGTACCCAGAGAAATCGTCAATGACTGGCCCCTGGAGAAGTTGTTGGGGATATGCTGAAGCTAAACATGGCCAAATCCAACACGAAGAGCAGTATGGTGGCGCGTATAGAAACATGAGCTCTGTGGCCAGACTGCTCTGACTCCCTGAACCTCAGTATCCTTATCTGTAGAATGGGGTGATATGATAGCACCTACTGCAAGGTAACACCTGGCATACAGCAAACGCTCAAAAAGTGTTGGCTATTTTTAACTTGCCTGGGCTAGCTCTACTGGAGCACAGGGGAAAATATCAAAAGAAGACAAATGCTTATGTCTACCGATGAGTGCTGGTCCACGCCAGATACGTACTGAATACTTTCATTTAATCTTTGTATCACAGACAATGCACATTAATATTATCCCAACTTCCCAGTGAAAACTAAAGCTCAGAGAGGTTAAGCAATTTTCCTAATGTCACACAGCAGATGAGGGACAAAGCAGGTGTTTGAGGCCAGTGCCATTGTTCTTCCCGCTGTGTCTCAGACCCAAAAGTGACTTTTCAAAGATGAAGGTTTAGGGCCTGGAGGGTATTTGGGCTTAGAAATAAACTTGGTTCTGGACGTTCCATCAAAAAGAAATAGAGGGAAATTCTTTGAATTATTCCATAAAGATTGATTGAGAACGTACAGTGTGTTGACACTCCGGGTACAAAGGTGAACAAGGCCTCACCCCTGGCCTCAAAGCCCAGTGGGGAAGATAGTCATGTAAAATTACAATAAACCCCGGGCAGCGTTAGGATTTGGGCATGAAGAATGTGCTCCTGGATCTGTAAGTCAAACAATGACCAACTTTACTGAGGAAAGCTTCAGAGAATTGACATTGGAAGGCTTTGCAAGTGTCATCTTATCGAATCCTCCCCCGTTGGGCAAACAGGCGATGTTATGACCCTGGGGCAGAGACAACTGGGTACCCAGCTAGGACTTAGTAAAGTCCCCTTCTTACTTGTGAAGAGAAGCCTGACTTCACTTGAGCAGGCAATGTGGGCAGCTCAAAGTCTACATTTTTCTACATTTTCCAGACTCCCTTGTAGGCAGCTAACCCTATAATATGGAAGTAAAGTTCACTGGGTTGGATTTCCAAAAAAAAAGCTTCCTAAAAAGGGTGTGGGCTTACATGGGCTTCTTTTCTGACTCTTTTCCCCTGCTTCTGGCTGCCTGCCTGGAGCACAGATTTGGTGGCTAAGGATCCAGCACCAACTTGCGACCTTGAGAAAGGAAGCCACAAGCTAAAGATGGCCCGGCAGAAGGACAGAAGGAGCCTGGGTCCTTGATGACTGTGACTTGCTGTCCCAGCCTCACACGGCCTCCCTCCAGACATGTCTGTTTAAATGAAGGAAAAGTAAACTTCTATCTTGTTTAAGTCTGTGTTATTTCTGGTTATTGTTATTACTCTCTGACCCAGGCCCTAACTGGCATACACCCCTGAGGCTGTTAGGTGGTGGTGGTGCTGGGGTCAGAATTCAGGCAGCTCGACTCTCCAGCCCCCATGCTTGCCCACGGCCCTGGACTGTTGGGGCGAGCCTGCGGTCCGAGCGCAACCCAGGAGCCTAGAGTGTCTCCTTGAAATTCTAATCTCTTGTTGTCAACTGTTTGGCCCTGGCAACAAGCACACAGCCTGACACTCAGCAGGACTCAGTAATGTCTGTTGAATGAAGACAACGAGTAACTGCCCCTCAACCACTTCCCCAAGGAACTATTTTTCAGAGGGGTTCTAGAATGATCCCTGCTTCTTGCATTTCCCCAGGCTGGTATCAGTGTGAAGCTCGTGAGAAATTCCTTTTTAAAAAGGAAAAAATAAATTAGAAATGACAGATAATAAAAAGTTAAAGATATACATAAAAATCCCTTCAAGTAAGTAAAATCCTTTTAATGATAAAGCAAAAAATGGGTTGAAAGTAAGTTGTTATCTCAAGTCTCCTTTTCAAAACACTAGTTACTGAGTGCAAAAACAACAGACGTGACTTTATAAAAAATTGAAAGTCTTCTTATAACTCTCCTTCTAGAACAGATTGGTAAACATCCCTTCAACTCTTTTTCTAAACATAAAAGCATTAAAAATATAGGGTTATACAAATGAGCTCATGGTATATATACTATTTTGCAACCTTTGCTTTTTTTTCAGTTAACATTGTATCTTGGACATTTCTCCATATCTTGCATTTACATTAATCTGGTTCTATTTAAGGCAGGAGAGTATCCTTAATCCTAATGATCCCCTTTTTAAAAAAAAGTGTCTGGCTATATTGGACCTTGCTGTGTAAAGTGTCATCAGGTGTTTACAAGAGATGGTTGATGAGAAGGACATCAGAGATTAACTCTCACCCCTAACAGGAGTGAGCTGCTCCCTGGAGTTGTCAGGCTGGCAAATGTCCAGTTTTAGAAAAAAACAATACTCTAGGGTCAGTGTTTTGTGACAAGAAGGCCATCAGAGCTAGGAACAAACAACCTGGGCGGGACCGGTCAGGAGAACCAAGAAGCTTCTCGGATCCCTGAAAACAGCTGCCTCTGCCACCTTCCTGGCCGCACAGATGCTGTCCTGGAGGTGGGATGGGGGATCGCCTGAGAAATCCGTGTCATTCCTCGACTTCACAGGAAATCAGTCCTTGCCTGACTTTCTGCTAGGGCACGGAGAGCTTGCCGGGTGCGGGCAGTGCCATTCCCGACTCAGGAAGTGGGGAGAAAGTGGTCAAAAAAGGAGGCCAGCAGGTGTGGCCTCGGCGCTGGGGCATTAGGCTCTGGAAGGGGGAATGGTCAATAGGAACCACGCTCCCACCGCCCCATCAAAATTAAACAAACATACCGTCCACACGATTATCCCAAACCCGTGCATCAAGCGGATTACAGCTACTGTAACCTGAGCTTGCTCGGTCAACGTGGAGAGCAGCTGCTGCAGCGTGGGCAGCCGGCCGGGCTCCACCGAGAACACTTTGGGGAGGATGTGAGTTAATCACCCAGCAGGACTGTGAAAGAGGGAAGGCGGCCCAGAGGTCAGAGCCCAGCGGCACAGACGCGCATACCTGTGCCAGAGGCTGTGTTGGTGGCTGCCGTGGCTCCGACTCGGCGGTGGCGGTGGGGGCGGGGGGGGGGGGGGTTATTAAGAAGATCCACAAAGGCATGGGCTCAGGAAGGAGAATGGGGCAGGGAAAAGAGTGCGGTGTGACTGGCTTTTGAACCTGTGTCGGGGAGACTGACTTGACTAGCTGGGCAACAGGGCGCAGCTGTGTCTGGGGCAGAGGCATCCCTGTGGGGAGCCAGGCAGGCCGCAGCTGCTCCTACGGGGCCCCTACGTGCCCTGCGCCTGGAAGGAAGCTGCTCCACCTGGAACCTCACCACCCGCTCTTGTGCAAGCCGGGTAATACACACCCAGCGTGTAGCCAGGATGACTGATGGACTGGCGAAGTACAGGATTTTCTAGCTGACTAGCTGGCCCAACTCGCATTTCTTCCTCCAAGATGGCAAAGCAGCCGGGCCTGACTTGCAGTCCCGACTGTCAACGGCCTCCGGCCAGAGGTCAGCAGGGTCACCTGGAGCTGCCCGGTGTTGGGGTCCCAGAGCGGTTGCAGTGAGGGCTAACACACGCCGTGGGGAGCCCTGGGGCGTCTCTGTCAGAGGATGGCACCGAGAACTTACAGGAGCGAGGCTTGGCTCAGGGGGTTTGGGGGGAGGGCTCAAAGAGGTGGGACTTTGCTCTGGATTAGATATTATCAGAAGCAGGGGTGATTCTATGATTGGGTATCTTGATTATTTTCATGTAAAAGGCTAAGAGGAGTGAGACAAGGCTGAAGCTATAAATAGTTAAGAACTATCAGTCACTCCTATAAGCCAGGAAAAGGGCATCTTTGGTCATTTTGTGGTTTGGACAACGTTCTTATTTTTGTCTGAGTCCAGGCATGATTATGGAGTAATCTTGTTTTTGCTCTGCTCCATCAAGGTCTCAGGGCAGCCTTGTCTGATGTTGGTGTTCTATGGAAATATTTCTGTGAAACAGGAGACTGCTGAGGGCCAGCCTGCCAGCGCCAGGCTGGGTCCTACATCTGAGGGGCAGCTTTTCTCTTTCTCAGTTGGAACTGAGGTCTGCGTCTCAAAGTAGCCAGAAACCCTGGAGAGAAAAGAACTTGAGGGCTTGCAATGTTCATGTTTTAAGCGGGAACTCCTGGAGGAGAGGCTTCGGGAAACCAGGTGCTCCTGATGTAAGGCTGCCTCTGGTCTCTTTAGTCAGGCAACACACATTTATTGAGCACCTAATATATTCAGGCACTTGGGATAGAGCTGTGACCCATATGGTTTTCATGGAGTGGACATTTTAGTGAGGGGCACCAGAAAATAGGAGGGAACAATGAAGAAGATATTCTTAGGTAGTGATAAAGTTATAAAATAGATAAAATTAATTGATGGAGTTGAGAATGATTTGGGGTCCACTTTGGAGGCCAAGTACATCCTGTCTGAGGAGGCAATGAGAAGGTGCAATGTGGAATTTTGCAATGAGAGTGTGTCTGGCAGAAGAGACAGGATGTGCCGAGGCTTCTAGGAACAGGAAGAATGTCTCTGGAGCACGATGAGTAAGGAAGAGATAGGCTAAGATAGGTCAGGCACGTGGGCTGGGTCAGGCAGCTGGAGGACAAACGAAGACTTTAGAGACAAGAACCGCAGGACCTCACATCTCCTGAGACAGCAGAAGTTGGTGACATATTGACCTCTCTCTACATCCTAAGGCCTGTCTCTTAACCTGCCATAGCCGCTTTTCTCCGAGCTTGGGGTCTGGAATACACCAGAAATCATCTGAAATTCTCCTTACCTACTCTAGGTCGATCACTGTTTGGGGGAGTGTTTTCATTTTCTACTGCTACCGTAACAAAATGTCGCCACAACTTAGTGGTTTTAAAATGACACCAATTTATTATCATTCTTGAGATCAGAAATTCCAAAATCAAGGTGTTGGCAGGGTCTTGTTCCTTCTGGAAGCAGTATCTGTTTCTTCTGGAATTATCTTTCTTCTAGAGGTTGCCTGAATTTCTTAATTTCTTGGTTCTAATTTCTTGGCTCCTCTATCTTCACAGCTCATGATGTAGTATCTTCAAATGTCTCTCTCTTTCTGATGCCTGCTTCCATCATCACATCTTGTTCTCCTACCCTCCAGTCTCTCTAAGGACCCTTGGTTTACATTGGGCCCACCCAGATAATTTGAGATAATCTCCCCATCTCAAGATTCTTGACATAACCACATCTGCAAAGTCCCTTTTGTCACCTAAGATAGCATACTGACAGGATTTGAAGATTAAGACTTGGTCATCTATGGGGAGCCATTGTGTCTACCATAGGGAGTCATGCAGAGAGCAGAGAAGTGAAATCTGCCCCAAGCCATAATACTAATGGGCTGAATCCCTGCCCCACCTACCTCAGGAAGTTATTCTAAGTATCACATGAATTACTGTTGTATAATTGGAAAAAATAAGTGCCATAAAATCTAAGGAACAATTATGAAGTATTATGAATCCTATGAAACATGAATGCAAAAGGGGTGTTCTAGATTAATAGAAAACACTGGAACTGAAAGAGCCAGGTTTGAGTCCTGCTCTCCAAAATACTTGCTACATTAATTTGGGCAAGTAACTTAAAGTCTTTGAGTTTCATTGGGTGTAAAATATGGAAAATGCTGTCAGCTCATAACAGCATTGTGGAGTTTAAATCAGGTAACACAGGCAGTGGTGCTTTGCGAAATGCTGCACAGATATTCTTTGTTAAATATTTCATAGGCAGGCACCCAAACACTGTTTCCTAGATGCACAATGGAACCAGACAATAGGACAGTACCTATCAGACAGTTACCAACAGGTTTTGAATCTGCACTGTACGGAGTGAATGAGAAATAAAGAGGAGACAATAAACAAAGGGCGTCTCTCATTCCCTCTCTCCTCAGCTACTGAGGGGTCAAAAGGCAGCAGGAAGAAAACGGTAGCATCTAACCGGTTATTCAGAAAAACACAAGATATGCCAATTGAGACTACAGACTCTCCTGGCAATGAAGAGGTTTAGGTTTAGGCTGACATTCTCTGGAAAAATCCTATTTGGTCATAGTTAAAACATGAAGTTGCTCAAGAACGGCCTTATTCATTCAGCACCTATTATGTAACCATGAGCATAGCGCTTGATTACAAAGGGGCATGAAACACACGCTCTCTGAGTGTGGTCTCCAGACCCACAAATACATTCACTTATTCATCGTGCCATTTTTAAGCATGGACCCGTGCACTAGACACTGTCCTTGGTGTTGGGGACACAGTGGGAGTTTAAGGCAGAAAACCTCCCTTCCCTCATGGAACTTCTAGTTTAAGAAGATAACAGTCATCACACAATTTCACAACTGAATGTAAATTTCCAACCCAAACCTTTCCAAGCCAAGGTTCAAGGTGCTCTGGGGGCTCCCCCAAGGAGTCCTAACGTGACTTCTGAAAACTAACCATTGAGCTGAGATCTGAAGGCTGAGAAATTGTAGTCAGAGGAAAATTGATGAGGGAAGAGCTTTCCAGGCTGAGGGAGCAGCACACACGAAGGCAAAGATGAAGCATGGAATGTCTGGAGGCCTCAGAGAAGGCCAGTACGTCCCGACTGTGCAGGTGAGAGGGACAACGGTCAAGAATTGGACTGCAGAGGTGGGCAGGGTCACGCCAGCTACCTGGGGCACTGAGTGAGCGGCACAGTGACTGACAAAGTCAGGACATAGTGTTTCATCGAGTCCGACTCCACTTTGATTTTAATATTTCTAATGAGAATCCTATCATCGTATGTTCATAAACTAAAAAAGTCCTTTAAGTCACGATTATGTGACATAATTCTTACTACGATAAAAGGTCCATTGCGTTCCCTTGCAAAGGTGTGGGAAGGGTACCCAGGTTGGCCTTCGGTATCTGTACCTGGCCCCTCAGACTGGCTCCAAGACAGGAGGCCAAGAGCAGAGCAGATATTAGATCGCTCGTAACAACTCTTGCCTCACTCTTGCACTTTCCCAAGCATCTCACACAATGACCACACTGGACTCCCACAGTCACCATGAGACAGACTGTTTTAATAGGGGGGAGGATGTCCAATGACTTACGACAGGTCCCATAGGGACAGAGGTGACACTTGAACCCCCGTTCACTGTTTCTAGATAAAAATGGTTTTCCCCATAGACCCCCACTGAGTCACTTAAATTCTCTCTGACCTCCTTAAAATCCTAGAACTCTAGAATTTTCAAAGTTGAAGGGAACTTTGAACATCAGCCAACTTGTTCAAATTCATTTGGAAATTCCGGGAAGTTTGAAAATTTTGAGAAACAATCATATTTGAAAAAAAGACTAAAAATGCTGTTTTCCACAAAAGGAAGAGAGGAGTCATTATTCTGGTCATTCCCAGTGACTCACTATTGGCTCTAATATGTGATATCATGGGAAGACTGTTCCCATCACTAGTGAGCAGTGATCTTAGAAAGCAATCTCTTTCCCCTCACACTCTCCATTTTCTTGCTCTAAACTAAAAACATAAAGTGACCACAACTAAGGATGTCAAATTCATCTGTGTCATAACCCAGCACACACACGTACACGCACACAAGCACAGAATTGAAGCAGAAGTTTCAAGAATCTCTACTTACCTTCACTAGTACAAGGCCCACTTTTCTCTTCTACCTTTCAAAAAAGAGTTTTGCAATCTACTCGACTGATTTTACTACCCCCTAAAATGTGAAATCCTCAGGTTGACAAACACGGGCCTGGACCCCCTCTGAGGCGGCTTCCAGCCCTGGCTCCCTGACCTCCCCACCCTTGGGGCTGCTCAGAATCTCTTTGAGGTTTCTTCCTGGTAAGGCAAGTGTCTAGCCCTCCCCTGACCTGGTAGCTGCAGGGGTGACTTGGGGTTGACACTTTCTATCAGTCCGGCTTCCCAAACTACCTGTGGTTTTGGGGCAGCGTGTCCCTGCATGAATAAACAAGGCACCAAACATGACTTTCTGACTACAGCCCGCCAAGATTAGGTCGAGAAAGATCCATATTCAGAGTCAAACTGCAGAGTGAGGGAATTTGGCTAGTCTCTGCCAGCTCCCCACCCCAGATGCCCACACACCACATACACACATACCGTATACCTCACCCGGGCGTGGACACCTCACACAGTTGTTCACACACCACACACACCACATACACGCACAAAGACCTCATGCACAATTTGCACACACACACATACATACTCACCCACATATATTCCGCACAACACACATACGCACACATAGACCCACACACACCTTATACACACTATCATACACTTGTACACACACACACACACCAAAAAACTCTTAAGAGGTCCCAGAAATCCTTGGTTGCAAAGCAGGAAATCCTATAATTTGAGCCAGAAGAAAATAATTTAAAGCTAATCTATAATCGGTCCTCAGTATCGTAGAGTTATTTTTAACACTTGGGAAATTTGGCATAAAAGTACACTGGCAATTCAACAGGGACACCACTGAAGCACTTTGTTTTTAAAACTGCACTCCCTTTTAAAATCAAATAACAGGAGTATGATATTTCAAATATAATTTTTTCAAATTTAAATTTTCATTTTATGACTGCTTATTTTTAATGTTATATTGTTAATTGGGTCACTTGTGATAACTTAATACTGTCTATTTAATGCTCACATCTTTAATGACTTACACATTTGCTTAATGTTTTGAAACAGGCTTATAAAGTGTTGTTTTGAAAGGTATTGTTTCACTGTTTTTTATATTTAAAAATATAATCACAGTATCAATCCCAGTTTTTCACCAATAAGTGGAGTAAGTCGAAAAATCCTGCAATTACCATTTTTCCTTGGAATTGCCATCAGCTGCAGGGACCTGGAGCACACGCTCGCTCCCTCGCCCCCACGATGCTTCCGAAGCTGCGTGCAGCATCCAGCCCCGTGCTTGGTGTCTGGGAAGCTCTCAGGCAATGTCTGGGGAGGCAATGGCTGGAAAAAGAACCAGAGGGAAGGCAAGGAGAGGAAGAAAAGAGAAAAAGAAGGAAGAAGAGAGAAAGAAAGGTCAAGGAAGAAGTGGAGGGAATGAGAATAGGGATGGGGCAGAGAAAGAGGGTGGGACAGACAGAGAGGGTGGGACGGGCAGACAGAAGGAACTGTAGGTTGCTCTGTCTTGGACGTCTGTTCTGTATGGAAAATGGAAACCAAAGACCATTCACATGACAAACCTTGTTCAAAATATTATTGCTGGAGCCCACCTGGTGAAGCGACAACTTTGTGGGACGTTCACTGGAAAATTTAGCTTTCCATCTGCAATAGAGGAAGCAGATCTTGCTGAGACAGTTGACAGACACACAGTTGTTTAGTCTTGGACGTCGCTGCTCTGTGCACTTTGCTATGGTAACAAAAGCCATGTCATGGAAATACACACATCACTCATCTATGATGGTTTTCTTTTCGTCTCTAAGGGTCATACTTGAGTTTTGGAAAAAGTGTCACAGCTTCATTGCTTCTCTTTATGATAAAAATAAATACTCGTTATTTCTGGATAATTAGAAAACACAGGTAAGCATACATAAGAAAGTAAAGATGATCTATTATCCAAAATATTCAGAGATAGTTATTAACATTAACATTCCCGATTTTATTTTTAATACAAACATGCAAAAAATATAGGTATATGTGAGCATACTATATATTTCATTATATAATCTTCAGTTTCACTTAATATGTTGAGGACATTTCTGTCCATATTTTTTAAAATATTGCATAGCTTTCTCTTCCTCTCTCGACAGATATTTAGGTCTGCCAACTTTTTGTTTTTGTAAATGACACACTGAGGAATGTTCTTGTAGGGGTGCCTGGGTGGCTTAGTTGGTTGAGCGTCCTACTCTTGGTTTCAGCTCATGTTGTGATCCCCTGGTGGGGCTCTCTGCTCTGTGGGGAGCCTGCTTCCTCTCTCCCTCTCCCTCTGTCCCGCCCCCTGCTCAGACACTTTCTCTCTTTCTCTCTCTCTCTAAAATAAATAAATAAATAAATAAATAAATAAATAAATAAATAAATCTTTAAAAAAGAAAAAATAATGTTCTGGTACAGGCATTTTTGTGCATTTATCCTGTTATTTCCTTAGGATAAGTTCTTAAATGTGAACGTTTAATTGTCAGTATGCACATTTTAAAATGCTACCTCAATTTGCCAAATTGCCCTCCAGAAAGTTTGAACCAATTTACATTCCCTTTAAAGTGCATAAATGTACCTACTCTCTCAAGCCCTCATCAACACTAGTTATTATAACTCTTTTCAAAATTTTCCAGTTTTATAGGTTAAAAGGTATTTTCATTTTTCTTTTAATTGGCATTTCATTTATTACTAGTGAGGTAAAATATTTTTCATGTTTATTGGCCATTTGCATTTCTCCTTTTGTGTAACTTGCCTGACCATGTTTCGACTATATTTTTCTAATGGATTTTTTTTTTCCATTGGTTTCTAAGAGTTTGTCATAATCCAAAAATATCAACCCTTTTCTGTCATATATGTTGTGAATTCTTTTCTCAGTTTCTCATAACTTTGTGTAGTTTAGACAAATAGAAGTTTTGTTTTGCATTAAGTGGCTAATGTGTCAATAATTTCCTTTTGCTTCTTACTTTTGGATCCTGCTTAGACATCTGCCTTCAGCTCAGGTCATGGTCCTGGAGTCCCGGGATCAAGCCCCACATTGAGCTCCCTGCTCAGCAAGCAGTCTGCTTCTCCCTCTGCCCCCCTCCCTTACTCACGCTCTCTCTCCCTCCCTCCCTCACTCTCTCTCTCAAATAAATAAATGTTAGTCTTTTAGACCTATTATTTTAACCATCTAGATTGAAAGTTCTTATTTCCTAGACCCCTCAAGCTTTTAGAATAATGGCTGCTATTTCTAATAGAAGGAACAAGTCTACTTACTTACTTTGGAGTTGGGGTAAAGGAGGGAATTTCCCCCTAGGTCAGAGAATTTCAGATGTCGAAAGACCTGAAGACCTTCTACGAAAAGCCCCTAGTTTCACAGGTGAGTGCTAGAAATATTAGCTGACTTGTTTATGGTTAGCACTGCTAGCAGTGCAGAGCTGAGGCTGGAACCAAGATCTGAGTGAGAGCTAGTTAATGGAGATGTGAGACTAGAACCAAGACATATTCCCCTAAAATCATGCTGGATGAAGATGGTTACAGTGAGGGTCTATCAAGGTCAGCAAAAGCCGAATTAATAAAAGGATCTTTTTGTCCTAGATCTTCAGAATCTAACTTGGAAGAAAATGAGAAGTTTTCAGAGCACTTGTTAAATGTGGAGGAGCCCTTGCTGTCAACTGACAGGTCTTTAGAAAACTCCCCACAGAAAGAACGCATCTCTCAATGTTACAGACGTGTTAAATAGTGAGCACGCAAGTACACACACGCATTCCATAGAAGCAGCGTAGTGAGCATTGACCTTTTGAAGAGAAGTTTCAGACATGTCTCCGAAGTGCCACTCTCGCCCTGGTTGGCTCTGTACAGGTCATTGAGGTCAGATGCCAGCAAGAGCAGGCTGCTGAGATGCAGGACAAGTGTGGCTCTGAGAGCCCCGCCAAGGAGAAAAGCTTTTTATAGCCAAGGCAAGGGAGTAAACTGATCATCTCAGAAGAGCTGTGCTAAGCTTGTGTTTTCTTTTCTCTATTGAGATTTTCAGGCTATAGTCTTGAAAAGCCGTCCAGGCTCTCTCACCCCTCCCACCTCATGGAAATCCATTCTCTAGCAAACAACCTTCTAAGATCACTGATGTTTTAAACATATGTGTAGTTTCCTAAAGATATTTTTTAGTTTAATTTCTTTTTCAATAGGAAATCTGGTCTATCTGGTCTAATATTCAAAAGATACCAAAAAATATACAGTGAGAAATCTCCCTCCCACCCATGGCTATCCAGTTCCTGTCCTGGGGAAAAACAAGTTCTAGTTTCTTTTTTTTTTTTTTTATAATGATTTTTTATTATATTATGTTAGTCACCATACAGTACATCCCCGGTTTTCGATGCAAGACCTAGTTTCTTAGAGACCATTCCAGAGTTATTTTATATATAGTCAAACATATAAGAACACACATGTATTCGTTGGTGAAAATGTTTACACGAAGGGTAGCATACCACACACACCGTTCAGCACCTTACTGTTTTTACTAACTATCTTGAGGATATTCGTATCCGTACATAAAGACCTACCTCATTCTTTGTGACAGATGCATTGCGTTATACCCTGTTGTACGAATAAAGAATATTTTATTTAACCAGTTCCCCTCTTGGTATTTATTGTCTGAATTTTGCCATTACACACAAGGCTGCAACTAATATATTATTTGACATATCCACCAATTTATATCAAGAATAAAGTCTCAGAAAGGGAAATGTGGGATATAAAGATACGAGCATTTGTAATTTTGACAGAAATTGCTTAATTTTCCCTCATAGAGATTGTATCAATTTAAAGGCCTCCCGGTAGTGTAGAAAGTGCACGTTTCTTCATACCTTTGCTAATGTAGTATGGAACCGACTTTTTTTTTTTTTTAACTTTTGTTCATGTGATAGGCGAATAATGGTATCTCAGTACAGTTTTAATTTGTATTTCTCTTATTATGAGTGAGATTGAGAATATTTTCATATATTTAAAGGCAATTTGTATTTCTGTCCTAGAAACTATTAATAGCCTTAGGGTTTTGTCTAGTATGTTATTGATCTTTTTTTTACTGATTTGTAAGAGATTTTTATACAGTGAAGCAATTAGCAGTTTATCTGTGGTTTTAGTTGCATGTATTTCCCCGTTGGTGTCTGTCTTTTAACTTTATAGTTGGCATTTTAGAAGCCATTTTATTTTATGGCTTCTGTGTTTTCTGTCATACTTTCCCAGTCTAAGATTGTAATAAAAAAAAATCCTATGTCTTATTTTTTCTACATTTATGGTTTATTTTTAACTTTTAAATGTTTAATCTATCTGAAATTTATCCTGGTCTAAAGTTTAAGGTTTCTATACAATTTTATTTTTTCCAGATGGCTGACCAGTTATTCAAAACTACTTATTAGATAATCTTTCTTTTCTCTATTGCTTTGAAGTACTACCTTTTAATATTTATATTTTCAATATATTCACATATTATAATTTATAATAAAACTTTTTACCTTGTAACAACTGTCTTCAAAATCTTTATAATGATTTCATATCAGTCTCTTACAACTACTGAGAAAACACATTTTCATCATTTTCTTTCCCTTACTTCTCTCCTTTGCTTTAAAATGTTATATTCCGGGGGCGCCTGGGTGGCACAGCGGTTAAGCGTCTGCCTTCAGCTCAGGGCGTGATCCCAGCGTTCTGGGGTCGAGTCCCACATCAGGCTCCTCCATTATGAGCCTGCTTCTTCCTCTCCCACTCCCCCTGCTTGTGTTCCCTCTCTCACTGGCTGTCTCTATCTCTGTCAAATAAATAAATAAATCTTTAAAAAAAATAAATAAATAAAAAAAATTAAAAAAATAAAATGTTATATTCCGTCATAATGAAAGTCCCAGAAATAGGGAGAAACTTCCTCAACTTGATAAAAAAAATATCTACAAAAATCCTACAACTAACATCATATTTAATGATGAGAAACTAAATATTTTCCAACTATAGATCAGGAAAAAGGCAAGAGTGTCCCCTCTCGTTACTCCTTTTCAACACCATACTGGGAGGCCTACCTAATGCATAAGACAAGAAAGGGAAATAAAAGGTACACAGATTGGGAAGGAAGAAATAAAACTGTCTCTGTTCACAGATGACATTATCATCCATGTAGAAAATCTAAAAGGATTGACAAAAAAATTTCTGAAACTCGTCAGTGATTATAATAAGGTTGCAGGATACAAGGTTAATGTGCAAAAGTCAATTTCCTATGTACCAGCAAAAAAACAAGCGGATTTGAAATGTTAAAAACCATGATGTTAACATTAACACCCCCCAAATTAAATGCTTGGTATAAATTTAACAGAATATGTACAAGATCTATATGAGGAAAACCATTAAACTCTGACGTACAAAATCAAAGAACTAAATAAGTGGAGAACTAGGCCCCGTTCGTGGACAGGAAGGCTTGATATTGTCAAGATGTCAGGTCTTCCCACTGGATCGATAGCTTCAACACAATCCCAATCAAAATCCCAGCAAGTGATTTTTTTGGATATTGACAAACTGATTCTAAAGTTTATGTGGAAAGAAAAAGACCCAGAATATCTAGCACCATACTGAGGACAAAAACAAAATTGGAGGACTGACACTACCCAACTTCAAGACTTACTATAAAGCTACAGTGGTCAAAACTGTGTGGCACTCGTGAAAGAACAGACAAATAGATCAGTGAAACAGAACAGAGGGCCCAGGAATAGGCCTACATAAATCTAGCCAACTCATCTTTGACAAAGGAACAAAGGATCAAAGTAATGGATCAAAAATAGTCTTTTCAGTAGATGATGCTGGAACAACTGGACAGCAATATGCAAAAAATGGATCCAGACACAGATCTTAACACCCTTCACAAAAATTAACTCAAAAGGCATTATGGACCTAAGTGTACAATTCAAACTAAATGATCTTGGGTATAACAATGACATTTTAGATACAACATCAAAGGCACAATCCCTGAAAGAAATAATTGATAAACTGTAGTGCACTAAAATTAAAACTTCTGTTTTGTGAAAGATAATGTCAAGAGAATGAAAGACAAGCCACAGACAGGAAAAAATATTTGCAAAAAACACATCTAATAAAGGACTATTAGCCAAAATCCACAAAGAACTCTTTAAGAGTTGAAGTTTTAGGGGCACCTGGATGGCTCAGTCGGTTAAGCATCTGACTTCAGCTCAGGTCATGATCTCAGGGTCCTGGAAGCGAGTCCCTGAATCAGGTTCTGTGCTTAGCAGGGAATCTGCTTGATTCACTCTCTCCCTCTCCCTCTGCCCCCCTCCACTTGTGCTCTCTCGCAAATAAATCAAATCAAATAAAAAAGAGTATAAGTTTTAATCTCAACAATAAGAAAACAATCTGATTTTTCAAATGGGCCAAATACCTTAACAGATACTTCACCGAAGGAGATATACAGAGAGGAAATAAGTACATGAAAAGATGCTCGGCATCATATGTCATCGGGGAAATGCAAATTAAACAAAAAAATAAAACAACAACAGGTGGAGATACCACTGCACGCCTACTAGAATGGCCAAAACCTGGAACACCGACAACACCAAATGCTGACAAGGACGTGGAGCAATAGGAACTCTCAGACATTGTGGGTGGAGTGCAAAATTGTAAAGCCACTTTGGAAGTCAGTTTGGTGCTTTCTTAGAAAACTAAACATACTCTTATCATCCAGTGATTGTTCTCATTAGTATTTTCCCAAAGGAGTTGAAATTTTATATCCATGTAAAAACCTGTACAACAGATATTTATAGCAGTTTTATTCATAATTGCCAAAACTTGGAAGCCACCAAGATATCTTCCAGTAGGTGAAGGGATAAACTCTGGTACATCTGGACGGTGGAATGTTATTCAGTGCTAAAAAGGAATGAGCTATCAAGCCATAAGGAGATGTGGAGGAAACTTAAATGCATATTACTAAGGGAAATAAGCCAATCTGAAGGGGCTGCATACTGTATGATTCTAACTGTATGACATTCTGGAAAGGCAAAACCATGAAGATAGTCACTGCCAAGGAATGATGGTGGGGAAGGATACACAAGAGAAGGACAGAGGATTTTTAGGGTAGTGAAAATACTTTGTGTAATACGATAATGATGGATACATGCCATTACATTTGTCCAAACTCACAGAATGTGCACCAAGAATGAATCCTAACATAAACTATGGACTTTGTGTGATTTTGATGTGTCAGTGTAGGCTCACCGATTACAACAAACGTAGCACTCTGGTGGGGGTGTTGATAATGGCTGTGCATGAGTGGGGGCAGAGGGCATTTGGGAAATCTCTGTGCCTTCTCAATTTTGCTATGAATCTGAAACTGCTCTAAAAACATTGAGTATGTTTTTTAAAGTTATATTCTGCAAGCCAGATCCTGCTCTAAACCTCTCTCACGTTCCTTCCGCCAGCACTTCTGCTTTCCCAGACAGATATTACCCTGAATTTTAGGAGTGTTTGTACCTCTTCTTCGCCTTTAAGAAGAAACTGCAAATTGTTCCTCTTCCACCCCACACTAGGTGGGCACAGGTGAGTGGCTACGAAGGTAAGATTGGAGTTTTAGAGACAGGGCAGGGCTCTTAGCACAGAATCAGGGGTTAGCCACACCGAGGTGGCCGCTGAAGCCCAGAGAATGTTGCTTTACAAGGAAGAACGTGTAGAGAAAGAAGAGCGATGGATGCCGAACCTTGTATCACACCAAGACAAGAAAGTGTGAAGGAGGACCTAGAGGAGAAACTGTGGGGGAAGGAAAGGAGGATTAACAGTGGAGAATGGAGAGTCTCTGAGGAGGAGCCAAGTAATACAGAAAGATCAACGAGGTTGAGGATGAGGAAAAAAACCAATGGATTTTGTGACGGGGAGCTCATAGCTGCTTTTTAGAGCAGTTTACTTCCCATATTCAAATCCATCCACCCTTTCCACCTCAATTGCTTCTCTTTCTGGTTGGAGGGAATTGCAGTCAGCAGACCAGCGTTCCCAACAGAATAATTAGAAAAGCCAAATAAAACACAGAAATTATCCTTTGAAGGGAGCTGAGAGCTGCTGAGGCAAGGAAAACTGGAAACGTGAAGGCATTGGAAGGGGAAGGACTTTTAAGTTCTCAGAGCATTTGCAGCCTGCTGAGAATGCTGGGGCAAGATGCAGTGCAAAGCCTGGCAGAGGGCTGCTAAGGAGGGAGAGAAACCCGTGGAGTTTCGGTGAAGGACTTGGGAGGGGCTCAAGCACACAGCCTATTTTCCTCTTGAGAACTTTTGCCAAATACTGGGGCTGTTTAGAGCAGGGGTTTTAAAATGCAAGGGGAAATCCTGCCTCTGAAAAGCAGAGCGGAAGTTTTTCAGCAGTCTTGTAAGACTAAGATTAGAGTTTAGTACCCTGTGGGAGGGGCCTTGTAGAATACAATAGGCTTTTTGTTGGAAGCCCAGGTCAGAGATGAACCAGTGGAAGATTGAGATATACCAGAGCTATAATTCAACCCTGACTCAGCAAATCACCAGAACATGACCAAACACCATTCTGTCAGTTACAGCAGGGGGATGGTAAACCCTCTCTAAAAGAATATATCATCTGACAACTTAGTATACACAATGTTCAGCGTTCAATTAAAATTTACTAGGTACACCAAGGGACAGGTTCACATGACTGAAAAACCAAGGGGAAAAAGACCGTGGAAACAGACAGGTGATCCAGAGGTTGAAGTAGCTGAGAGGGACTGACAATTTCCCACCATTGTTTGTTAATAAGGAAAGACAGACAACATGGATGAAAAGATGGAATCAACTGGTACGTCTTCGATGAAGCTCTCTTCAGTCCTCCATTTTGAAAAAAGCCATCTTTTCCTCCTCAACATAATCCTGAAAGTTTATCTGTACTTCTTACTGTACTTACCATCTTATTAAGTAGTATCTTGTAAGTGCTTAAAAGCCTAGAGGTTTTGAAGTCACATTGGGCTCAAGTTCAAAAGCCATTTGTTAACTAAATGACCTTGGATAATTTACTTGTCTTATTTGAGTCTCAATTCCCTTGTCTACAGAAAGGAGTCAATAATAGCACTTTCCCCATAAGGTTGATTTGATATACTCACACTAACTCAGCTGCAATGAAATGCCCTAAGATTGAAGAACATAGATAATCTTGCCTCAAATCTTTACCCATCCACACCAGGAACGTTTGTTAGTTTTCTACCCAATAGCTATTCTCCACATGTTCTTTGCTATCAGAAAATGGATTTTAGGAATGCCTAGGTGACTCAGTCAGCTAAGCATCTGCCTTTGGCTCAGGTCATGATCCCAGGGTCCTGGAATCGAGTCCTACATCGGGTTAGTTGCTCAGCAGGGAGCCTGCTTCTCCTTCTGCCTGCCACTCCCCCTGCTTGTTTTCTCTCTCTCTCTCTCTCTCTGATAAATAAATAAAATCTTAAAAAAAAAAAAGAATATGGATTTTGTTTAGTTGGCAAAATGACCAGCCCAAGGACTAAATCATGAATTGGTCTTAATCAATCATACAATCCCATTCCCTTGTACCAGCAATGGATCAAAATAGGTATGCCATGTTGTTCTGGCTAATGGGCTGATAAGAGATATCTAGAAGGCTTCTGGGAAAGATGTCTGTCCTCGATGGAAAGAAAGAAAAATATGAAGAGAGCTCTCTTTAGCCATCGCTGCCCCCAGCCCCTCACTTCCTAATGCGGCAGGGCCAGTACATCATGTTTAGAACAGCAACTGTCTCGCAACCATGGGGGAAAGGCCTGAAGAAATGCCAAAATGACCTCATTGAACTTCTGTGCCAACCTTGGAACTACCTCCAAACTTCTTCTTTTTTATTTTTTTTTTAAATTTATTTGACAGAAGGAGAGCGAGCATAAGTTGGCAGAGTGGTAGGCAGAGGGAGAGGGAGAAACAGGCTCCCCGTTGAGCAGGGAGCCCAATGTGGGGCTTGCTCCCAGGACCCTGGGATCATGACTCGAGCTGAAGGCAGACACTTAACCAACTGAGCCACCCAGGCGCCCCACCACTTCAAACTGTTATGTGAGATCATAAATGTCTTTATTATTCAGGCTACTATTATTTGAATTTTATACTGTAGGAGCCAATATTTTTTTCTCAAACTGTGACTCAAACTCATGTGAATTCTATGACCTAAAGCTGGGTATATGAATGTTAAGCATAAGCAAATGAGTGGTCCTGTTTCTGCCCCCATATAAGCTGTAGAATTGTATCTATTCTCAAATAGAATTGTCATTAACATCACAGGCTACAGGTCAGATAAGGCTTTAGGGAACACCTCTAAAGCCCCCTGAGCAAAGACTATCTAAATGGTCACATCTGATGACCAGGTAGCTAGAGGTCAAGGGAAAGGGAGGCAGAACTGAAGAGGCCAAGGCCAGGAAAGCAAAGAGAAACAAAGAGGCTATAAAAACCAAAGGGGAAAACAAGACTAGGGTGGAGGAAAAGTCCAAGTCAGCCAGTGGAAGATCAAGAGGAATTAGGAATGGAAAATTTAAATGTCTTGATTATCTAGGAAATAATCTAACAAAAATGTAGGAGGCTCTTTTTTTCTTTTTGGAGAAAGTTTGAATTCCAGTAATGGATGTAAACAAAGACCTGAATAAAAGGAGTGATACATCAATTATATGAAACAATGTTTGAAGGATATCACTTCCCAAATTAAACTACAGAGCCAATGTAATTCCAGTAAAATGCCCCACTGTCCAACTTTTGAAATTTTGAGAAACCAAATTTTAAATGTATATAGAAGAATAAACATCTCACACACAGCTAATTTTTAAAAATAAGCAAAAAAGAGATTGCCTTACAAGATATTAAGGCATATCACAATGCCACAATAAAAAAGGACGGGGGAGGGCAAGGTGACCAATGCAACAGAATTGAGAGCCCAGAGATAGACATGGCTGTGGTTGGGAACTCGGTGTATAATAAGAGGGGAGCATTGCAAAATCACTGAGGGATCAATAGATCAATTAGTAGAGAGTGTTGGGAAAATTAACTACATTCAGTCCCACTTCAGATGATCTAAAAAGAAACCCCAAATGTATTGAAGGCCTAAATGTTAAACATAAAATTGTATATTAATAGGAGAGAATATGGGTGACTATCTCTGTAACTTTTAGCAGAGACCATAACTTAAAGAAAGCCCCAAACTGGGATGCCTGGGTGGTTCAGTCAGTTAAGTGGCTGCCTTCGGCTCAGGTCATGATCTCAGGGTCCTGGGTTCGAGTCCCGTGTTGGGCTCCTTGCTCAGCAAAGAGCCTGCTTTTCCCTCTCCCTGCATTCCCCCCCTCTGCCTGCCACTTTCCCTGCTCACGTTCTCTCTCTGACAAATAAATAAATAAAAATCTATTTGAAAGAAAGAAAGAGAAAGAAAGCCCCAGATGTTCAAACCATAAGCAGGAGAAAAATTGATAGATTTGTCTATAAAACAAAATTAAAGATTTATTCTAACAAAAATGCCACAAAGTCAACAGGTAGACAGTAGAGTGGAAGGAGATGTCATTAACATCCCAAACCAAAAAAATCTATATGTAGGAAATTCTGCAAAACAGTAAGAAATGGATGGGGAAAACAACAGAAAAAAAATTTGCAAAATATATGAATAAACAATTCATAGAAGGGGAAACCTCTAAATGGCCAACAAATGTATGAAGAGATACTTAACATCATGAGCAACCAGAAATGCAAATTAAAACATCAAGGAGAGATCACCTCATGGGAAGTTAGATAACATCAAGGACAGCAAAGATGGACAGCTAGTGAGTGTGAGCAGTTGGGGCTGCTGGTCAAAGCAGTCAGTCCTGAGAGAAATGAAGGACACCATCTTAGCACTGAGTACATGCCCAGTGCAACTCTCACCTGTAGATTGTAAGGAAGCACATAAATGGTGTGTGTGTGTGTGTGTGTGTGTGTGTGTGTGTGTGTGAACAAGAACTTGGAGGAAACCTGGTGTTTATTAATAAAGCAATGGTTTGGCTAAGCAAAAATAGAAACAATATGGCCCACTAGGCTAGCCAGAAGTAGTAAAAGAGATTTCTGTATCAGCCACATGGTTGGGTCACCAAAGCTCAATGATGAATAAAATAGGTAAGAACCAGAATGAGTTCCACAGCACAGAACTGTATTTGTGAAGTAAGAACACTCACACAAAATGGCACCATATAATGTATTTTTAAGAATACATGGAACAGTGGAGGTAGATTGGAAAGAATCACAGAAGTTCAAGTTAGTATCTACGGTGGAGGAAGAAGTGGGGATGAGAAATGCTTATCTTGATTGTGGAGATAGTTTCACAGATTGTGTGTGTGTGTGTGTGTGCGCGTGTGTGTCAAAAGTTATCAAACTGTCAACTTTAAACAAGTGCAGGTTTTTGTATGTCCCCTATACCTCAGTTAAGGAGGGCAGATGGATGATGACGGTGGTACATGAACTGATGAGTGATTAACTTCTAGGCCATTCTCCTGAGGACCAAATAAAATCAAATAGAAATACATAGGGCCAGTGGCCAAAGAACTCCAGGGACTCTCAAATTTT